>NC_142128.1:39587083-39893125 GCF_024610735.1 Ursus americanus
TCTCAGAAGGCTGAGGCCACACCTGTGGGGAGGCCCGCCAGCCTCCCAGGTTTGGGGTCATGGGGAAAAGGCCCTCCTGCTCCAAGCCCCTGGAGGTCTACACGCCTCCCTGCACCCCACATGGACAGAGAACAACCTGAGAGGCCTCACCAGTCTCTGATGCCTCGTGGCCCAGGAGACCCCGGTTCCCTGACAGCAGGATGGGAAAGACCCCCACCCAGGCTCTGAGAGACATCACGTGCTCAGCTCACCTCCAGCCCTCTGTCGCTTGAAGCCCCTCCACTGGTCACAGCTGCTGATGGGCATCTCCACATGCCTGGCATGAAGTGCTGGGGTCAACAGTGACCACAGTGGGCCCTGCTGCTGCCCTCTTGGGGCTCATGAAGTCTGGGCGGGGTGATTGGGACCACATGGTCCCACCTGGTGTGGTGATAGCTGATGAGGACCAGAACTACAGGGGAAATAACAGAGGGGCTCATTGTTTGGGGCAGTCCAGGAAGGCTTCTAGAAGGAGGTGGCATGAGATCTGAGGAGGAGAGGCACTGGCCAGGGAGTGGCAGGAGACACACATTCAGGGCTGAAGACACCCTCAGCTCTCCTCCCAGAAGTGGAGATGTCCACTTGCGGCAGTGACTTCTAGAAGCTCTGGCCAGTGCCCTTCCCCCCACCGCCCCCACACTGGGAACAAACAGATAATCTGCTGCGTCCCATGTAGCCTCATGGGGATGGCGAATGGCCCTGAGCTCAAGCCAGCCGGCTCCCTTCTGCCCTTTCCTTTTAGGTGTTGAGTGCAAGGGGCGACCTCGCCCCTCGGCCGTCCTGGGCCCGGGTCCTCTTCTAAGCTCGTTGCCTGCCCCACTCCTCTACCTTCTCCCCCACGAGCGCAGCCCAGGCAGGTGCACTTGGGCCATGGACACGCGAGGCACCGGCGCTCCCTGGACGCCCACGACGAGCCAGTCCCTGTTGTGAAGCCTGCTCCAAGCCCCCAGGGCCCAAGGGGCACGGTCTCCGGGCAACAGCTGGGTGGGTGGTAGGCCGGTGGGCACACGTGTCCTTCGTTTCGTGGCCGCCCCAGCCTCAGAGCCCGGCACCAGCATCCATCACTCTGGCTTCTTCACCCATGGCTGCGGGGGACAGCATTTTAATCCCTTTCCTCGGGCTCCTCTGGGTCCAAGCCTGGCCTCACTCAAGCTGGCCACCTGGCCACCACCCTGGCCCTCCTTCCCTGTTGGCTCCCTGCCCTCTGAGGGCCCCAGGCAGGTAGCACGTAGGTGCCTGTTTCTCAGGTGGGTAAACTGAGTCCGCGCCTTCCCTGGTGTGCCCGCCAGGGGTAACCAGCCGGGACCTCGGAAGCTGCTTCCGCCCATCTGACGCCACGTCCGGGACTGGCAACGTGCATCTCGCAGACCCGAGCTTCAGACGCTCCAAATAAAAGACGGTTTGGTTGGGGACGCTTGGGGGCTTCATGCAAACGAGGCTCCACTCGGGCTGTTTTGTAACGAAGCAGGGAGCAGCCTCGCCCACACTCCGGATCTGCCGCGCCCGCTGCCGCCCACAGACCCTGCGGAATTAGCTCGCAAATGGGAGGAACAGGTGACGGGCGCCTGCTCTGGGGATGTCAGCCCTCCGATCTCACACCCGAGGTGTGTGAAGCAGGAGGCGGGGGCGAGGGCCCCGAGACCCCATTGCAAATTAAGATGTACTTTGTCTCCTTTCCAAAGCTGTGTCCCCGCTTTGCAAGAAAATGACTTTCCTGCCAGATGGGAGCAGGACGCCCACCTCCCCACAGCTCCCGCGCTGCACGCGTTCCTGGAGCGTTGAGAACCCTCTCAGCCTCTGGCAGGCCTGTGACATCCATTTCCCTAGGCGGGTGGGTGGGCGGGGCTGGGGCGGGGCTGGGGAAGGAAATACTCC
This sequence comes from Ursus americanus, assembly GCF_024610735.1. Lineage (NCBI taxonomy): Eukaryota > Metazoa > Chordata > Mammalia > Carnivora > Ursidae > Ursus > Ursus americanus. The sequence continues at coordinate 39,588,998 of NC_142128.1, forward strand.
CGCCAGCACTTCCTGCTCAGGTCGCCTGCAGTCCCTGCCGCTCCTGCCTGGCCAGGCCATCACGGTGGCAGGAGCTCAGCCAGTCCTGGCGTCCAGTGCCTGCCCCTGCCACCTGGGCCAGCTCCCAAGGGGGCCTGAGGGTTCTTCCTGGGCTCAGGGATGGCCTGAGCATCCCCATGTGCCAGCTGCCCTCCTGGGGGCAGGTGTCCAGCCAGAGTCCAGAGCATCCTGTCAGCCTCAGGACCAGCCAAGAACGCTTCCTCTGTGGGCATGGCCAGGGCGCTCTTGCAGCTGGCTGCAAGCTGACGGGACCAGGGCACCTCCTGCGTGACCAGTGGGGAGACAGTGCCCAGGAGGAAGTCCCCTTCTGACTGGCTGACGTGGCAAGGTCCCCCCTTCTACTTCCCCGAGAGAGCCAGACTCCCTGCACTGTTCAGAGGGCAGACTGGTGTGGGGATCCTTGCTCCTGCAGCAGAGTCTGGCCCATCCCACCACCCGGGGCCTTGGCCCACTTTGTCCCCTTCCCAGGACTTGACCTGGGGTCCCAGCCAGTGGGGTGACTGCGGGGAAGCACAGACCTGTCAGGCCGTATCCCCTCATGTATTAAATAGGGCACATGTGGGGGCCAGCCAGCAAGCCTCTGAGCCTTGCTGAGGTCACACCGGCTGAAAAGGAGCCGGCTGGGACGTCCTCCTTCCCCAGCATGGCGTCAGCGTCAGCCCGGCCCCCACCCCTCCTGCATACCGTCTGCCCCCAATCCAGATGCTGGGGTGCTGGGGGGAGCCCTTGGTGAGTGGACGACTTCCCCTGGTCCTGGCACTTAGATCTCCTCTTTGTAACCACGCTCCCCTAGGGGGACATTTCCCCTCCCAGGGATTTGGGCTGGCTGTGAGTCCCCTGTCCCCTCCTCTCCCTCAGGGGATGAAAAGTGCTCCAGGTGCCCAAGAAGGAATGAAAGGCTGGCGTTTTGGGGAATTGTGGCCTTTGCCCTGTTTAGGAACGTTTTCTTCCCACCTGCTGAATAGGGAGGAATGCTCTGGAATGTGGAGACCCCCGGGGCTGGGGACAGACATCTAGGGATGTGGATTTCCATATGGCAGATCAACATAACCCTGGACTGATGCTGGAAGAAATCTCCCAGAAATGTTTCTCTCACTGCTCTGCCTTAAGAAACAAAATCAAAACCAAACAAAACCCTAACTGCTTTACGTAAGCGGAATCTCGCGGGATGTCCTCTGTCTGTGGGAAGCTCCATGTTGCCTCCACACCCCATCACTGTCGAGTTGGGTCCCGATGTGTGAACAATCATCATTCATTTATTTACGTCAAGGGCGTGAGGAAGATTCCTGGTCTTCAGTCTACAAAGAACATTCTAGTCTAAGGAGAGCATGAGTGTGCCTTGTGGCTGGGTGTGCACACACCTGGGAGGGGAATGGCCGGCTCCTGGGTCACCTATGTGTCGGCTTTAGGTGGGACTGCTGTTTTGAAACGGTTCTGAAGGATGAGGCCCATTGCCCATGTCCGCTCCGGGTACCGATGCTCTCTGGTGACCCTAGCAGGTGCCGTGCCTTATGCCGGAGAGCTTGGCACACCCTAGCTGCTTCTTGGCGACTGAAGGTCCCATTCGTCAGCCTTAGCCACTGTCCTAAATGCAAGATGCCCCCGAGCTTCCTTCTGTCCGCGTGGCTTTAGTTCTTTGGGGGAGGAGACACTTCACCTCTGGAGGAGGCAGGCCCTGGGTCACCTTCATTCACTCATGGGTCTGTCTGCCCAGCAGACAGTCACGGAGCCTCTGGCTGTGTCCAGGATGGCCCAGGTCATGGGTGACAGTCATGCATGGTCACGGCCCCTGACTGTGGAGCTCGTGAGGCTGCCCAGGGGCTTGCTGCCCATGTGGGGACGGGACCGCCCGCCACCCCCTGCTCCCCACCCGCACTGGACAGGGATGAGCAGCGTGGAATGCTCCATACCTGTTTACTAGGATGACCACCCTCCCAGGACACACGACTTCCAGGGCTAAAATTGGAAATGCCCAGGAAAACAAGGGTGAGGGTTTGCTCCCCTGCCGCTCCCTAAGCTCTGGGACTCAGAGCTGTGAGGGGCTACCCTGGGTCCCAGCCCAGCGGCTCTGCCTGCCTGGGGCATGGCTCAGACCTGCCCTCCGTGCTGCCGCTCACTCAGGACCAGAGAGAAAAGGGCTCCCGGGGGCTGAATGAAGGGGCAAAGCATGATGCTGTTTCCCGGGACCAGCACTGAACGAGAGCGGAGCTGAGAGCCCCCTGCTCAGGGATGAGACTCTGTAGAAACACCTCAGGGGACACAACTTCCCCAGGAAGCCTCCCCATCAGCCTGTGTGGCAGGCTGGGTCCCTGTGTGGGTTCCTACAGTCCCCTGAACTTGTTCTAGGGGACCCTTCACTGCTGGAACGAGAGAAGGCAGGGCCACATCAGTCTTCTTCTTTAAAGCCCAGTACCTGCTGTATGATGGCCACTGGATGGGTGGGTGGATGGATGGATGGATGGATGGACGGATGGATGGACGGACGGATGGATGGATGGATGGATGGACGGATGGACAGATGCATGGATGGATGGATGGATGGGTGGATGGATGGACAAATGCATGGATGGATGGGTGGATGGTTGGATGGATGGACAGAAGCATGGATGGATGAATGGACGGACAAATGGTTAGAGGAGGGACAGATAGACAGATGGAAGGATAGATACAGAGCAGGTTACCCTGGCTGCAGGCTAACTCTGTGCTGAGGTGTGAGCCTTGTCACTTTAACTCAACAACAATGTTGGGTGGTGTGTATTGAGTGGCTGCTCCTAACCAAATCCTCTAAAGCACATGCCCGCATGCATCTCCCATGTTCCTGAGAACCGTTTCTGGGGAGGCGTGCAATTGTTCTTCTCATTTGACAGATGGACCACTGAAGCCAGAGAGGCCATGCACCCTGGGAAGTCCAAGCTCCAGACACAGGGCACCACGCCTCGGAGTAGACTCGGACCCTGCCTTGACACCCTCTCCCTCTTCAGGAAAACGTGGACTACTCAGGTTGCTAGCGCCAGAGTCCCCCAGGTCCTCTGGCCACCTTCATCCCTCCCTCCCCCATTAGTGACCGAGTTCCTAAGGGGACTTGAGTGACCTCAAGAAGTGGGGAGAAGGGGAGGCTCCCCCTCTTCGGGGGTGATGCCCAGGGTGTCATGGCCTGCCTTAGTCTCACACACGTCTGAGAGGGGACACACACACAACCATCAGACATTGAGTTGCAAAGGCAGCGACAGCACTTCCTAGCGGTGTGTGGATGCCCCACCATCTGACGGACACTTGTCATGGGGACACAGGTGTGGCCTCTGCTCCATGCAGCCTGACTGGGGTGCAGCCCCCTCCAACCCGCCCTCCGTCTGTATGAGAGGCTGTCCTCTGGTCTCAGTGGCCCAGGAACAGCCCTGGGACATAGCCTTGCTGACCAGCCCATGTTCAAGTCCTGGAACAAGGACCAGAGCCTCTCATCCTCATCATCTGTCAGTTAGGGCTCCCTCCAGATTCTCGTGCGGGCAAAAGAGAGGGTGCTGGGCTCTGTGGGCGGGCCTGGTTGCATCTCCTGTCCCTGAACATCCAGCAAGGGAAGGGCTGTTGACTGACTAACTGACAAACATCGTTCTTTCTCTGACGTTCCCTTCACCCCTGGGGCAGCGGAAATGTCTCGGAGCTGTCTGGGATTTCTCCCCCTCCGTCCCACAAGGCACCCGGAGACGACACCCAGACGGGGATAAGACCTACTGCAAAGCAGCAGGAAACCCAAGTGTAGATTCCAGCCAGTTTCGAGTCCAGCCCCCGGGGGGCAGTGGGTCAGGGACAGGAGGTGCTGAGCCCCCACCCCGTGGGCCAGGAGCTGTGGGCATTGGGACCCCCGATGAGCTCCTACTTCACGGACTCTCCACTCCCCCCCAACCCCCCAAGGAGCTCAAATTTTCTGGGTGGGAGAGCCGGATCTGTGGGTGGCACTTTTTTCCTGGTGACGTCTGAATAACCATGACAGCAGCTCAGGGGGGTGGAGCCGGGCTCTGGGAAGAGCTTCTGGGTCTCCCCCTCTTTCCTCTCCCCTCCTTCTCCTCCCCCCACACTTGCCTTCTACGTCTCATCTCACAGTGGGGGGAGCGCCCCCATGCCAGCCTCTGTCCCCCCTCCTCAGCCAGGAAGTACAGTAGGGGGCCAGAAGACCCATCCCAAAGTTCCTTTGCATCCAAATATTTACTGCTGTGTCTGCACACCAAAATTAATACACCAATTCTGTCTGCGGTTCCCACTGACCGCTTTGCCTGTGGGGATCAGGCCAGCCCCGGCCGCCCTGGCGGGCCGCAATGCCAGCGCCCACAAAGCCCGCACAGAGGCCGGCTGGTCGTGCATACAAAGCACCCGGCCCGGCCATTATCATTCCGGAGCCGAAACCCACCCCAGCGCGCATCTCATCGGTCATTCAGCAACCCTTAATGACTTGTCAGTTCCTTGCCCTGCCATTTTCTGTCTAATTAATTCTTTTATTGTGCACCGGATAAAGAAAGACAAAGGCCTCCCCGGCAATAATGATTCATTAAAATGCAGCGCCTTCGCCGCAGCTCTTGGCCCCGCACCAGCCCGGCTGCTCTGCCACCGAAGCAGGGCTGCCCGCCCGCACTCCCGCCGGGCCGCGCGCCCCTTAACCCTTTGCAGCCCCGCAGGCCTGGCAACTGGCTGCACCCTGCCCCGCCTTGGCCTCAGGGGAGCTGGTGAGTGGGGCTCCCGCAGGCGCCCACGCGGCTCTGGGAACAATCCGGACCTGATTTGGGCGCGGAGCTCTGCGAAGTGTCCTGCACTTTCCCACGGCAACCTCAGCGGGACTAAATTCTGGCCCCGGCCCCCTGGGGAAGGCGGGGACTGCTGGGGGTGCATTTGCCACACACAGGACACCCCCCACCCCGCCCCCCGGGTGGCCCAGGGTGGGTGAGGATGCAGGGAGGGTGAGCCGAGCCCTGAAAGTCTGAGGAGGACTGGGGAACGGAGTGAAGGCCCTGGGGCTCTAGGGACAAGTGCACCCACGGACAGGGCGGGAAGGCACCTGTCACGTGTGTCTGTCACATGTCCCAACCTCAGTGAGGCGGCCCGTCCCATGGTCGTGGGAGGAAACTGAGGCACACAGAGATCACTGGCCGGGGGCAAGCCTGGCCTGCCTTCCTCCGGTGGGGGGGGGTGTTGCTAAAACACCCCCCATGCAGCAGGAGGGATCCCAGACACAGAGGCTGGGAGAGGTGCCCCCTATTCCCCAGGCTTCTGAATGTACGTTCTCTGCCTGGTTTACTTTTAATTTTCTTATGGACAAACCGACCTTACAGTGCTGATGAGCAAAGTGAAGTATTGTGTGCTCAGAGGTAGGGGCGTGCTCACCGACAGGCGTCCTCAGGCATCGGTGCAGAGCGCTGGGTCCCAGACATGTCCTGATCTCACTGAGCGCCCCCCAGCACCACGGCGGGGTCATTGCCATCTTACTGTTGGGAAAGCTGAGGCTGCACGGGAACCAGGTGCCCCGAAGCCAGCAGGGAAGGCAGGAGACAGGGAACCCCTCAGAGCCTGACTCCCACTCTTCCTGGAGAGAAATGGGCTGGGGGTGGGCCATGCCGGGCTCTCAGCCCCAGGAGGGTCCTCACAGGAGGGCAGGGCCACGTCCCTGGTGTGTCTCCCCCTGTAGCTCCTTCCCTTCTCAACTCTTCTCCTTGGAAGGCTCCCGCGACTCCCAGGGAGCCCCGGGCCTCCACGGCCCCATCCTGGGAGGGGGTGGTCTGCACATCCGCTCCCTCCAGACACAGGGACCCCCAAGCAGGCAGGCTGTGGCCGAGAGTGAGACAGAGAAGCAGGAGGTATGAGGACGTGAGGTCTCTGAAACACGAACAGAACCATGACCCTCCTCTTTTTCCCCTGACTCCCTCTTCTTAGGGAGGCAACAAGGGGACTGGGATGGGTCCCTGCACCTTGCAGGCACGCCCCCCTTGCCTGCAGCAGCCAGCTCAGCCTCCAAAGTGCCCTCAGGGGCTGCGGCTGCAGGGCAGGCTGTGGGGAGCAGGGTCTTGAGGGGCCGCGGGGCTGAGCCCAGCAGGGAGAAGCAGACGCCCGGGCCCAGGGAGCAGTTACACATCTCCTTTCCTTGGGAACGATTCTGGGCCCCTGTGCCTGGTGGCAGCAGCCCCATCTCCCTTGTCTTGGGGGTCCACACTGGCCCCAGGGGTGGGAGTAAGGGATCTCACACCACTGGCTCCGTGGCCCTGAGACCCGGTCTTGGCCAGCACAGTTTTCCCTGCAGCCTGGTGGAACGTGTCCCAGGAGGCCGTCCACACAGGGTGGTGAGGACTTGTCTAGTGTCCAGTGGCCATCAGTCTCCACCCACAAACCCATCACAGCAGCCCTGATGTGTGGCTCACAGCCCCTGCAGACCTGGTCAGCCAGAGACCGTGTCTAAAGATCCTTGGTGCAGGGCCGGCCTGGAGGCCCTGGGCCAGACACTGGGGAGGAAGCGTTGGGGACCACGCAGCAGGCCACGTCCCTGAGTCTGACACCTGCCCTGGGTGCTGTCCCCCCAAAACGGCCAAAAGTCAAAGCAGGCAGGGTGGAGGTGGAGGGTGCCCCCGGGACAGGTCTGTGAGTGGGCTTCCCCCCCCCCCCACCGGCCCGCCCCCGGCAGCTGCTCAGAGGACACGGGGCCTTCCCCAGAGCTGACAGCCACGCCAGCCATGAACTCACAGTCAAACAGAAAACCCACTCCTGAAAGCTGATATCGTCCCCGGAAGAGCGACTGTGCATAGGACTAGCACAGGCTTTCCTGATCCAGCAGAGTCTGGGTCATAAACGCTGTTTCCCCTTTGTCTCTGAATAGGGCATTCTGTTCAGCTGAGATCAGAGGCAACGCGCTCCACTCCGGGGAAGGAAATGAAAAATGAGGAACTTTTCCCGCCAGCTCCTCAGGATGGGCCGATGGAACGCTCTCAGTGAGAACAGAGCTCTTGACAAGCTTGGACAACTGCCCCCTTGGACTTGGGCAAGGTGGGGCAAGGCCAGCCTTGTGAATAATGTTGTCTGGTGGGAGCTCCCTGGAAAAACCCTCACAAGCCTGAGGACCAAGGCAGCCCCTGGGACCCCTCCCAGCTGCCCTGACCCCCTGAGGGATCCACCTCGGTCACCTCCTTACAACATCACTGGAGATCCGGCGTTTGGGGAGAGAGGCCCCATGACTCCAATGCCTGAGAATGTTCCAATGGGGAGGCCACCGGCCCGGCCCCCCGAGAGCAGGGGTCGGAGTCAGGGGTGTCGGGGGGGGGGGCTGTCCTTGCTCTCCCTGGAACTCCATGAGCTCAGAGGGAGGAAACCAACAGGAGGCTTGCCTGGGCTGGGACCCAGGGCCATAGGGGCCTTCGCACCAGTCAGGTTGGCGGGAAGAAGGGCCGGGCCCCCGGGAGTTAACATGCAGGAGCCCCTCCAAGTGCAAACAAAACTGGCAGAGGCTCCCGCCTCCGGGAACCTGGCAAGGCCTGATCGATCCTGGAGCAGCAAAGGGGCGGCCTCGCCCCCTCCATCCGGGAGCTGGATGCAGGGGGTTTCCTTGCTTTGCGGTGTCCGTGTGACAGCCTGGAGGGCCATATGGACCTGGACAGCCCTTGGCTGGACACAGGACGTGCTGGACTGGCTCCACACAGGCATCCATGAGCCTGGCTTGCAGCCCCCCTCCCAGACCCCGCCTCGCCCGGGAGGCTTGGCACGCCCCAGACCTCACGAACCCTTGTAAATCCGGGCAGCTCTTCCCAACACTACCCTTGGCAGGCCCAGGACATGGCTCTCCAGCGCAGGGTGAGGTACGCGCCCTGGATCGCAGCCACACAGGCGGCTGTCAGACAAGGGGACAGGGTGGGTGCCCCCCTACCCAGGCCACCCTGTTAGAATCGCAGAGCCAGTGGCTTAGAGGATCTGGGTTCTCATGAGAAGCCCGATCTTCCTCTCGGCCCCAGACCCAGATGGCCCAGATGTGTCTCCAGGGCCCGGCGGCCAGTGCGCCCAGCCCGATGAAGGCCCGGAACCGGCTGCATGTGCCGGGGAGGCCCCACCAGGGGGTGAGGCTGCCCCTTGCTTGCTGTCGCTCCCCACAAGCGTTTCTCCCTAGAAACAGTCCGCCAGCCAGACAACCCCGGCTGCTGTCTGCAGGGAGGCGTTCACCCAGCTCCCAGCTTGGCTCTGCGCCAGCGCCCGAAAAATGCCGTCAGCCACCCAGAAACCGGCTCTGGGGTTTGCCTGGGAGGAAACCATGGCCCCGGATCTGGACCCGTTTTGCCTACTGAATAGGCCCCGGGGGAAGGAAGACTGGTGGGGCAGCTGGCGTCCCGGGGTCTCTGAGATTTGTTTAAATCCAGACACAGCCCCTGTGGGGCAGGGGCCTGGCTGTGCCCTCATGGGACTCCGGGTGCCCACATCCTCGGAGGAGGGCCCGGGCTGACCCCACTCCTGCCTCGGCCGAGGCCCTTCCTAACGAGACCCCAGGCGTACAGAAAGCAACACACAAAACGCAGCCCATGTAGATAAAAAGCATTTTTTTTTAATTTTATCAAATTGGTCTGTACAAAAGTTAGCGTTGCTTGGTCAGAAAGTAGCAGAACACAGCAGGTAGTGACGGCGGAAGGCCAGACTCCACGCGGAACAGAGTCGGAATAAAAATGAGTTTGCTGTAGTTCCCTCCCCCACCCCCAGAAAGAGATAAGCAAAAAACAAAAAAACAAAAACGAAAACAAAAAACATTTTTTTTCTTCTAGAAAAAGATAGGAAAAAGTAGAAAAAGTAAAAAGAAGCGAGTTCTCAGACGTCTTCAAATGTACAAAGTTTAAAGGCACAAATTTTCATGAAGTCGGAGTTATTGGTGCTCAGCACACAGCGGAAGCAGGTATGCGTCGATCGGGATTATTCACCTAAAACTAAGACTAAACACTTTAGTGGACAAGGCTTTAGTTTCACAGCTTGTAGGTGGCGTCTGGTTCCTAAGAGCCGGGTTCATGTGCTTCTGCAACCACCCCATCCCAGGAAATCCCCGTCCACTACTGGGCACAGCTGTGGGCGGGGACGGACCTCAGCGACACCCCTGCCTTCCACACCTCGGCCGCACGCTGGTGCCAGGGAACCCGACCTGGTCAGAGACACTACAAGGCAAATCCCTCGGGGTCCTGGCTACCTCCCCGGGGGCCTGCAGCTTGGCGGGGGGCACCCCACCTGTCCTCCAGGCCCTCGTGCTCAGCAACCCGGCCTCCGTCTTGTCTTAAATTCTACTCTCTGCACAAATTACTTCATTAATTAAAGATAAAATAATACAGAACATAAATACATTTCAACAGCTTCCAAAACAAATCGAACCTGTTTAAGCTTCAAAAATAAAAATTAAAAAAATAAAATAAAAAGAGAGAAGTGTTAGTCGCAGCCAAACCTTGCCCAGGAAGAGCCTTAACGGCAGGGAGCACCTCAGATCTGACGGGCCGGTCCCAAGAGGGGCTCCCGGCAGACATGCTCCCACCAGGCTGTGGACGTCTCCGGACCGCGGTCCCCTGGAGTTCTCTGTGCCAGGCCGGCAGGGACCTTGGAGCACATGCAGCTGGAGACTCCACGCCTCTTCCCTCCTCTCTGTCTTGTGTTGTGGCTGCTCGGTGTCCTCTGAGAAGCAAAACCACGGCGCTGATGTCGGCAAGGAAGAGGGCCTGATGGCTGTCCTTGGTTCCGCAAAGACAGTGCGGGAAGAGGGCTCTGTTGGCGGAAGGGAGTGTGGAGATCTGGAAGCCACGGGGGTCGGTTACAAAGCATGGTTCCCCCGCGCACTTCATTGGGCCCTGATAGAGCAGCCGCCTCTCCCTCTGCTGGCACACCCATTCTGGAAGACCTGAGGCTCTGTCTTTGCTGAGATCAAGGTTCTCCCTCACGGACGCCAGTCCCTTCCCCGGGCCACGGTGCCCTCAGGGTCTGGTCAGCGTAGTGTACACGGGCTGGTCCCAGTTGCCGGGCGGGCTGTGGGCAGGCGGCACGGAGAGGCCGCTGAGGAGGGGCGAGGCATAGGGCCGACGAGAAGGGTGGAAGTAGGGGCACTGGTAGAGGCTGGATGGGCAGCCAGGGTATGGGCTGTAGTAGCTGGGAGCCTGCAGGTCAGTGTAGTCGCACTGCGAGCTGGTGAAGGAGCTGGCAGCCGCGGCGGGGGCGGCCGTGGTGACGCTGGCCTGGCCGCTGTAGGAGCCGTAGTCGGCGCGGCCTGGAGAACTGTGCGACTGGTCACCGTAGTGGCTGGGGCTCAGCTGCTCCGTCTTGATGTGCGGCCGCGGGGGGCCCGCCTCGGTGGGCGACGCGGAGGCCGATGGGGCTCCCTTGTGGGCCCACACGGGGGACGCCCCGATGCCGGCCGCCCCCGAGTGTGAGTAGGAGGCAGCCCCATAGGAGCTGGCGGCGGGCTGGCCTGGCTCCGTGGGCAGGGCCGAGTGGCCATTGAGGGGCAGGTACTGGTCGAACTCGTGCACGTCGAAGGTGTCCATGTTGCCAATGACCTCGCTGCTCAGCTCCGAGATGTCCACGTTGCTGAAGTCGATGTTCTGGCGTCCGCTGTCCGCCAGGCGGCGGCCTTCCAGCTTCAGCTCCGGCTTGCCCCCGTGGTGCAGGTCTGTCTTGGGGGTGGTGGGCGGGGTGGGTGGCCCGTGGGTCTGCCCTGGGGACAGAGCACATTTCAGGGATGAATGCCCCTTCTGTGGGGGGCCGGCCGGGCTGGCGACGTGCACCCGGGAGGAACACCAGCCTGCTAACTGCCGCAGGTAGAAATCAACGGCTTTTTGTTCCTGTACGTTTCCCAGAAATTCCAGCAGAGCCAGACCCAGACCTCACTCCTTGGCCGAGGAAATTCCGTTAAGCGCTGTTCTGCAGGAAGAGCTGGGGCCGTGGAGGCCCCACCGTGAAGACCAAGGTGGGGGAAAAGAGAGGAAGTGCCCAGCCCCCTGCACATGACCACAACGTGATCCACACAAAACGTATTCTCCCCGAGGCTCACCATTCCCACCAGCTTGACCGAGACTGCTCGGCTGGCCGGGATTCTCCCCCCCCCCGGCCCCCCGGTCTGTCTGATCCTAGAGCTGGGCTGCTGACCACCATGCCAGGGGCAGGAGTGCTGGGTCAGCACCAGCAGCAAGGCCAGGGGAAGCAGAAACGCCTTCAGGCAGGGCAGGCCACACCCACGTCACCCCACCGGACCAAGGCAAAGCTGTGAGGGCCTCTGTGCTCCAAGGGGCCAAGCAGACCCTCCTCCCTGCGCGCCTCGAGGAACACGTGATCGTCTCAAAGCCACCTTCCCTGGGAGTGAGCCCCGGCTCCCCACCCCCACTACTCATCTCAGCGCATTCCGGAACCCCCACTTCTCCTGCTAGGGCAGGCACATGCTGTGGGGCCCCAGGAGCCCACCTGTGTGGTCGCTGTGGTGGTGTGGGTCACCGAGGCCCGCATCGGCCTTGTACACAGCACTGCCGGGGTGGGGGCCCAGCTCGGCCCCCGAGTCAGAGTCGCCTTGGCCTGTTTTCACGCTCTTCCTGCGGCGTGGCTGGTACTTGTAATCCGGGTGGTCCTTCTTGTGCTGGACACGCAGCCGCTCTGCCTCCTCCACGAAGGGGCGCTTCTCACTCTCACTCAGCAAGCTGCAGCACCAAGGGCAGAAGTGGGATGGCCATGGGGGAGGGCCTCACCAACCTCGACACTTACTGGGGGCACCCTCAACGGGCACCAGGCAGGCGCTCCCCTCTCTGGGGACAGGGGGCTCAGGCCAAGGAGGATTTCTGGTGAGGTCTGTTCTCATTAGGGTCACAGGAACATGCCAGAACAAGCCCCAAACCTTTCCATCTCCATCATCCTTACTTCCCTTCGCCCGGAGCCTGTGTAAGTCCCCTCCCTTTGGGACTTTCTAAGGCGGGGGGGGGGGGGGGGGGAAGAACCCATCAGAGAACACACTGGGGATAAAGCGAGGCTTCCTGGGAATGAGCAGGGATTCCATGGGCATCTGGGCTTCCTAGACCTCCAAGAACACGGAGGACAGATGCACAAACTCCCAGTGCCCACTCACGGGGAGAGGAGCAGGAAATGGCAGCCAGTGCCCCGAACCCAAAGCCGTCCATTTTAAACCCAAGTAGAACACATTTGCTGGGGACGGGCAGTTCTCAGCAGCAAGTGACGCTGCTGCTGTCCTACTTTCTGCAGACATGTCCAGCTTCGCCGTGCCCAAGTATGCACAAAGCCTGTGATGGACCCCCCTGCATCCCTCGTCCCTCCCTGCAGAGGGGTGCAGGGGCGGCAGAGGAGGGAGCAGCTGTGGGGAACATGCCCACTGAACTGACATGCACCCCCTCCGTCTGCCTTGACTTCCCCCACATGGTGGTCAGAGTGGAGGGGAGCCCTTTCCAAAAAGGGGCACCTCCGATGAGCACCTCATTGCCTGATACTGTGTCCTGCTTCCAGACAGAAGCCACCTTTCCTCAGGGAGGGACAGGTCCAGACCCTGGGACCACTCACAGGAGGGGTCCCCATCCTCAGCCTTCAGCAGACTGTTAGCGACTGAGGGAGTGTGCTAGGGGTTGCATACTCCCCTGGCAGCCCTCTGTGGCCTAGACCACCTGAGCATCCCGGGTGCACTCTCTCAGGCCAAAGGGGGGTTTTCCACTAGGGCTCGCCCTGGGAACAGCCACTGGGAGCAGAGCCGAGGCTGGGCGCAGGGCCACCTCCTAGGCCCTTGCGTACCCTCCGGACCCACTCGCAGCCCGCCCGCGCGGCTGTGGCCGCGTCCCTGGCCCTGGCCCGGGGACAGTGCACTCACCGCCACAGTTTGCCCAGCGTCTTGCTGAGCTCGGCGTTGTGCAGGTGCGGGTACTGATCGGCCAGCTTGCGGCGTGCCGCCTGCGCCCACACCATGAAAGCGTTCATGGGCCGCTTCACGTGAGGCTTGGCCTTCAGCGCGCCGCCGCCGCCCCCGCGCACCGGCATGGGCACCAGGCTCCAGTCATAGCCCTTGAGCACCTGCGACACGGCGTCGCGGATGCAGGCCGGGAAGCGTTCGTCCGCCGCCTCAGCCGCGTCGCCCCGGCCGCCGCCCCCCGCGCCCGCCGCGCGGCCCAGGCCCTCGGAACCGGCGGGCGACGGCGGCGCGTCCGAGTCCGAGTCCTCCACGTGCGACATGGAGCTGGCGGTGCCGGACGGGCTGCAGGGCGGCTGGGCGCGGGCCTCGCTCATGTCCAGCATCGGGGCCGCGCGCTGAGGGGCGCGCACCGGGACCCGCTGCTGCTGGGCTGCGCCGCGGCCGCTCTGGGACCCGAGGTCGCCGCGCGGTGGCCCGACCTGCGTCCCCGTCGCCGTCGCCGCCGCCGCAGACCGACCCCGGCCCTCCCGCTGCCGCTGCCGCCGCCGAAGCTCCGTCCCGGCGGAGGACCCGCAACAAGTTTCTTTAAGCTGCGGCCTCGAGGCCCCGCCCCCTTCCCGGCTCCCCATTGGCCCGCGCGCGCCCCGCTGCCCCCGGGGGCGGAGCCTAGCCGGCCGCCCCTCCCCCACCCGAAGAAAGTGCAGCGGTTCCCTCTGCGCCCCCGCGCGCCCCGCCCGGCGCCGCCCCACGCCTCAGGCCCCTTTTCCAGTCGGGGCGGGGAGGAAAAGGGGTCGAGGACCCGGGACCGTGGGGCGCGTCGCGGCTCCTGTGGGTCGCGCCCTTGGCCCCGTCGCCCAGCCCAGAGAAGCCCGCTCCGCGTGGAGGCGGGTCCTCCAGGGCCTCCCCCACAGCCGGTCCTGAGCCCGGACGTCTCGCCCGCAACCCAGAGGCGCCGGGGTCCACTGCTGCCAGCCTGCAGCCCAGGGGAGGGCTGGCTCGGCCGTGTAGCCTCAAAGCCCGGGCTCCCCGCCCGCAGGGCCAGCGCGCCGGGCAAGACCCTCCAGCGCGCCCTGAGTTTGCGCGCCTCGCACGTCCAGGTAAAGCTCGCCCAAGGGCCGCCGCTCCGAGCCGGGCGATCCCAGGTCCCCCGCCCAGGCCGGGTAGGAGCTGGGAAAGCGCGGGCGGGGGAGCGGCCCCAGGAGCCGGGCAGCCGAGGGAGGCGGGAGCGCTGGGCAGGGACTGGGCTGACCCTAGCTGCGGAGTCCCTGGGGGCCGCCCGGCGGATGGCGTGGCCGGACGCGGGGGCCTAGGGCCTTCCGGACCTGACCCGGGGAGGGGGGTGGGAGCGCTGAGGCCGTCTGGCTGGGCGGCCCTGGGTGGTCCGGCGAAGGTGCTGGCCGCCCCGGGCGCCCTCAGTGGAGGAGGTAGGCGCGCCAGCCTGGAGGGAAGGGGGCGGCTCGGGGCAGCGGGGTCGGAGAGGGGACATTTCTCCGGAGGCTAGCGCCGGGCCCCGGCTCCGAGTCCCCGCCCGAGGCCGCCCCCGCGAGTTGGCCTTGGGCCTGGCAGTCCCCGAGGGCGGCTCAGATTCTTTCGCCAAACCCGCCGGGAGGCGACGGACCGGCCGCCCAGAGCCTCGCCACAGCCCCTCGGGTGGCCGAGTGGGAACACGTGCGGCTGCGAGCTGTGGCCCGCGCGCCCTGGGTGACCCTAGGCAAGGGCGCCCAACTCCCCCAGCCGCGCGCCCCTCCTCGGAGGGGCCTGGGCCTGTGGCTGCCGCAGCGAAGGAGCGATGCCGCAGGAGGAGCTGGTCTGCTACCAGAAAACTCCAAATTGAAAGTCGGTGGGTCGGGCAGAAGCGTCTCCTAGGTGCTGGCATACCAACCCAGCGGTCACCAGCGTGCCCCCCGCTGCCCAGCACAGGCCTCCTGGCCCGCCCCGCGCCGGGGGTGTGGAGTCTGTAGTTCGCGCTTGAGCCTTGGAGCCCTGTCCATCCCGGCTGCCCTTCTAGGGATGAAGCCTTCACCTCAGGGACACTGGGGGCTGCCCCGGGATCCCACATACTTGCATTGGAAACATGCTGGCGCCTCTGTGGGGACACCTCAGGGCCCGAGGGTGGAGCCCAGATTTCCTGTCACCTGCAGGTGACCCCAACGCACAGCATGGGCTCTGATAGTCTGCCTTATAGGAAAGTTGGGGGGAGGGGCTGCTGTCTAAGGTGAACAGCCCTGGTGGGGGAGCCCTGGAGGGCAGACGTGTAGCCTCTGGGGACGTCTGTGCTCTTCTCTCCTGTCCTGTGGCTGGTCTCCCTTGGCTCTGTCACCTGCCAGGGAGCATCCTTACCTGCTGGTCCTGGCCTCCACTTGGGGTCCCCTCTCTGTGCTTGGACGACTCAGGAAGGGCCCAAGTGGGGGTTGCCTGAGGGCAGCCATCGATCTTATTGGCCCATGGGGACCCAGGCAAGTGTAAGCAAGAGGAGGGTTGGGGTTGGCACACCTGGACCCCCCAGAAAAAAGTCCCACCCCTCCCCGCACCCAGTGTACCATTGGGCACCAGGTCCGGCTTTGCATGAAGCGCTCTGCTGTGCCAAGGAACGTGAAGCAGGGGCTGCACGGTGGGCATCAGGTAAGGCAGCCTCGCCCCGCTCCCCACACGCGGTCGTGGGCAGGGGGAGTCCCGTGCCAAACCCAGGTCACGTAGTGGTGTGGCATGGGTGGTCCTAGGCCCCACCTTCAGCTCCACGGGGCTGTAGTGACCGCCGGGGGATTGGTAGGGGTGCTGGTGGGCCATGCCTGACATGTATGTGCAGCCCATGCCTCCTAGGGGATAGGTGGGGAGGAGCAAATCCTGCCAGGCCTGGACTCAGGCTGCCTGAGGGCGTGTGTGTGCACTTCCACATGAGGCAGCATCCAGGTGCGGGCTCACCAGCCCAGGGCGGGCTGCAGACACATAGGGTGGCACCCAGAAGTGCCCCACAGCCTCCTGGCCTTCTGGAAGGCCTGTATACCTGCCAGCGTGCATCCAGCCTCCTCCTCTGTTAGTGCTGACCTCAGTCCATGTCCTCAACTGCTAGGCAGGCCCTGACTGGGTACCTGGGTGTAGCCTTCAGAGAAAGGGGTGGCCACGGTTGGTTCCTGTGTTCACCAGTATTGATGAAGTGTCTGTTTTGTGCCAGGGGCTTCAGTGGGCAAACACCAGGGAGCTGCGACACTCACCACGGCGGAGGGGGTGTGCGTGTCTGGGAAGGGGTATTTTGAGGAGGTGAAATTAAGCTGAGATCTGAAGCTTCCAACTGCTTGGAGAAAGAGGGAAGGTCATTCCCTCAATGGTGGGGAGGAGAGGTGGAGGGGAAACATGTGCAAAGACCCTGAGGCAGCAGAGAGCACAGGGTATCCGAGAAAGCGTGAAGCTACAGTGATTTAAAACTTGAGGGATAGCCCTTTGAACCTCCTCTCAGTCCACCTCCTGGCTTCCCCTGCTTAGCTCTTCCTTCCTGCCCCACCCACCACAATCCACATGACCTTACCTTCACCTAGTGGCCTTTGCGGTCTCAGGGAGGTGATCTGATGAGCCAAGTGTGGACCATATCCCTGCCCCTGGGGCCTAGGAAGGCCGATGGCAATGAGGATTCTAGACCCACACCCCTGGCAGAGGCTCCAAGGGCACCTGTGAAGAAGGAAGTATGGGACGGCAAGCACCCCATGTGCCTACGAGCCCTGGCCGGTCCAGGCCCGGAGGGTTCCAGGGAAGCCCTTTCTAAGCGGAAACCTTCCCACCCATTGGCTTCTAGGGAAGCTCAGGAAGCCTGTGCCCGCCCCTGTGTGTGTGCACGTGTGTGTGAGTGCACGTGTATGTGCACATGCCTGTGTGTGCCTGTGTGTCACCCTGTGTGTGCAGTGGGCACTAGAGAGGCTGAGTAGTAAGGAAGGGCTGCTGAGGGCTGCAAGCCGCCATGGAGGACGGCATCGTGCTCTCATTCCCTGCATCGCCCTGATGGTCTCTCTGTCCACCCTCTGCCTGGCCCTCATCTTGGACAGCCAGGGAGGCCATGTCCGTAGTTTGTATGGTCTTTCAGAGAAAGGCAGTGGGGCCAGGCCACATGGGCGCTTGAGCCCCAGGGACGGCATGTCCCCTGTGTGTCTGCAGCCGTGACCTGGGCCTCTCCGCGAGCCAGCCCGAGGCAGTTGGCATCACATCCTGGGAACCCCAGCTCAGTCTCAGAGATTAATTGGTGCTTTTAATTACTGGCTGGTCTGGAGAAACCGAAAGTCCAAGACAAAGATGAGCCATCAGCTCGGAGCAGTGGCTCCGTAAAGATAGCCTCGTCCTGTCCCGCTGGGTCTCCGGAGAGAGAGGCGAGGGGGCTCACAGGGGCGCCAGGAGTCCAGTGTCCCTCAGTGACAGACTATCAGGGCTCCAGGCCAAGCTTTTTGTTGAAACACCCCTCCCCGACTTAGCTTGCCAGCTGGCGTGGAAGTTCTGGTTTGGGTCAAAGCCCTCCCCTTGGTTGGGCTGGTGTCCACTTGGGAGCTGGCTGTGCCTGTTACTCGGCCTTCTGTGCTATGCGTGCAGAGGACCCCAGAAGGAAGCTCAGGCCCAGATCCATCCCCCTCTGCCAGCAGCACCGGGTGTGGTGGGCCAGCCTGGGGGTGCTCGTCCTGAGAGGCTTGCTCCAGAGAGGGGGTGCTGCTCCAAGCTGCTGCATCTTCAGGACGAGGCCCAGCTTCCAGGTAGGGGTGCACGAGCTCCAGGCTCTGTCCCTGCACCTTCTTGCCAACTCTGAAGCCTCCAACACTGCCCAGGGATGACTGCTGACAGCCCAGTGGGACCCCCTGCTGTGGCCATTCTTTGAAAAAGTTTGGGGAGAGGGCAATGCTTAACCCAGGGGGCTGAGCCCCAGTGAACACGGTCTGTCCAGGGACATGTGCGACGCAGATGTGTGGAGAACAGCTGTGGTCTCTGCTCTGGCCTCCGCTCACCCCCTGCTGGTAGTGACCCCCCCCCCCCCGCCTCCGGCTGTGCCTATCCATCTCTCCTCTCCCCGGCCTGGGTCTGGGGGGCTGACTCCACCAGCGACGTTCAGGTCTGGGTGGTATCTTTGACGGGAGGCAGAGGCTGCTTCTGTAGCCAAAGACCATCCTCAGGTGGGGTCCCAGGGGTCTCCACATGCAGTCTTCCTTGGGGAGAGGTGAACACCAGGCATCCAGGCCAGGCTGTGGGGGAAACCTAGCCTGCTGAGGTCTTAGAGACGTGGGATCTGCCAGTGCCTTCTCTGGACACTTCCATCCCATAAGCCAATGTACTCCCTCCCCGTCTCTGCAGACGGGCATTATGTAATACCAGGCTCCTAGATCCCTGGGCCCCAGACCCTACCCTCATTCTGGAACCTGGGCTTTCTGGCTACTCTGGGCTCTTGCCCCCTGGACCCCAGTTCTCAAGACCCCTGCCCTTCACCATCGCCTGGGTCCCCCTCCGCCTGCACCAAGCTCCTCTGTGTTCTGGTCACTGGGCTCCTCTGAGAGGCAACAGGGCCAGGAGAGGCTTTCTCAGCCCCCTTGCAGGAGGGGAGCCAGGACGTTGGAAGATGACTCTCACTCCAGAAAACAGGCTTTCAAGCCCAAATAGGCTGTGTGAGCTATGCGTGTCCTTCCGAACTTGACTTTCAGAATTAATGAGGCTTCTTGTTCTAGATGTCCAAGTGCGAACCCCTCGGAAGCGGAGCCCTGCATCAGTCACCACCGAGAAAGGCAAATGCTAGCTTGAAATGAAAACATCAGAGAGAAAAATCCTTTCGGAATGAGGGGCCCTGGCTGGCTTTGCCACCACGGAAGGTTCCAGAGACACGGCAGAGCCAAAGGCAAATTAAAACACACCCTGTCAAAAGATTTCCGCTGTCTCCCAAGTATTTATTTTTTGGAACTTGGCGAAGGAGGGTTTAATTAAGACACCCTCAGGCGGGAGCCTTGTGCAGAGTGGAAGAGGCTGACGGTTCTTGGGAGTCCATCAGGACGGCTCGGAGCACGCGGCTCAGGTCAGGGGCAGAAGGCGTGGTCAGCTCCGGGGGCTGCGCAGACCCAGCTTCCCTGGCTGCAAGCCCTCAAGGAGCTCCACCAGCTAAGTGTTCTAATAAAGCGTGAGGAGAGGTGCCTCGGAGTGGTTTGTGGGCTGGGCTGGCCGCCTGCCCCTGCCTGCTGCCCTCAGGGTGTGGAGAAGGGTAGCAGGGAGTTGGAGGGATCCCCCAAGAAGGCGCTGGAGTTCTGGAGAGGAGGGCGTTGAGGTCACGGGACCTGATGCCGTCTGTCCCCTGTGGCCCCTTGACTGTGGGTGCGCTACGGGGTTACTCTGGGCAGCAGAGGGGTCCGGAATGCCTGTCCGTTCTGTGGGCTCGCCGTGGGGCCTGTGTGAGCCACTGTGTGCAGGGTGCTGGGCGCGCGGTAGCCCACACCTGCTGTTTATTACTTCTCTGTGACTCCTCGTCAGTCCAAGCTAGCAACTTCCAGAGCCCATCCACACTGCTGGGGCCCATCTCCATCTTCAGGGAGAACATCTAATAGGAATGCCAGCTGTTCTTTTTGGGAATGAATTGTCTGCTCTAGTCACTGGGCAGGAGTCATAGGAAGGTAAGACACAGTGCTGGATGGTGTAAGCACAAGCTCCCCAGCCTGTGGAGTAAGCAGTTTGGGCCAAATCAGGGGTCTTGGGTGCGGGTGCCTCCTGGAGCCTGGTTGAGATGGGAGCGTGGCAGCTGCCAGGGGAGAGGCTGTAAGGAGTGCTGGGGCCTGCGGGCATCTGGAGAGAGGCCCCAGTCATCCCGACGGCCTGCCCTCGTCCTGCTGCCCCCAGACCTCAGCCGACCATAGAGGCATGCCCGAGCCCAGCGCGGTAGGTAGCAGTGCGGGCCGACACCATGATGTTTGGTTTTAAGGCTGTTTGTTACTCAGCAGTATTGTGGCGACAGGTAACTGACACAGCTCTGCGAGCGGAATTCAGTCTGCAGGCCTCCTGGGTGTGACCCCTGGCCTGGGCAGTCTCCAAAACATCTTCCAGGACAGAGTCTCACTCTAAAAGAAAAAAACTGCACCGCACATTCTCTTTCCCTGTCGGGCTCTACCGCCACAGACTGTAACAGCACTGTGATTTTTTGCTTTCCTCTCTGCCTTGCAATCACGGCTCACCGGCTTGTGGGGCAGCACAGAGCCACATCTCCCTCGGGGGTGCAGGCATGGGAGGCAAGGCGAGGGTGCCAGGAGAGGAGACGGGTGAGCCAAGCAGAACAGCCGTCCGTGAGTCACAGTTCCCGAAAACCAGCAAATGGCCCAGCACCTGCTCACCCACCCCCACCTGCACCTGCCAGCCTTACCCGGGGTCTTGGCCACTGGACAGTCAGGGTGGGACCAGCCCAAAGTGACCACCCCCCAGAAGAAAGCGACAGATGTTAGCACCCGTGGGTTCTGTCCCCCCATCAACTGATGTCAAGACATGAAAAATTGGGGTAAATGAAGGGTGGGCGATTAGGTCGGGCCCAAGCTGGGTTCTTGTGGGTGCCAGAGACAGCTGCAAATGCACGTCAGGGATGATAGCCCTGGGGCAGCAGGGCCTGCCAAGCCAGGGTGCCTGGGGACAGCTGGACGAGGTGCCGACACGGGGCTCATTCCTCCGTGAAGCCGTCCCGCAGCTGCTGGGAGTACGGCCAGCCTGGGACGGCACCAGGAGAGCTGTGGATGGCCCCCCAAGACGGGCCCAGGCGTTCTGGCTTGTCCGCGGGTCCGTGTGACACCAGCCCCAGGCTTGAGCTGACCGGTCATCTCGGGGAAGCCTCCCTTTCTCCCCTCTTGTCCTTTCCTGGGCTCTTTCTTGCTCACTCTGTCCGGGCGGGCTCGGCACCAGTCCCTCTGTAAGCAGCCTGACTTTTTCTCCAGCAGTTTTTGGCTTGAAAATGTAGGTTTAGGAGCCCTGCCCCCCAGGTTCCTGGTGTGGAGGAAAGGCCGGGAGAGAGAGAGAGAGAGGGAGGGAGAGAGACCCCCATGTACCTGGGGCCTGCAGGCACTGAGCCCACAGGGTGAGGAAGCCAGCTTGGTGCCTCCCCAGCACCAGCCTCCCAGCCCTGCAGCTGCCTCAGGGTTTACAAAAAGGTTTTGTTTTTAAGTGGAGTGCCTTCTTGGAGTATAGGGTGTGCCCATATCTAAATATTATTCAAAAGCTGTTAGATGCTCCCTGATCTAGATGGAGAGGTAAGTTTGGTGTAAATGACATGACCTATTCCAACAGGTAAAAACTGCCTTCTAGGGCATTCTGGAACAACAGGGTATTTTTAAGGTTTTTTTTGTTTTTTTTTTTTTTTACATTTTAAGTGAAATTCACATGGCATAACATACAAGCGTTTTGAAGTGTACAGGTGGGCAGTATTTATCGCATTCCCGATGTCACGCGGCCATCACCTCTGTCTGGCTCCGGCATATTTTCGTCACTCCCCGCTCCCAGCCCTAGACAATCACCGATCTGCTTTCTGTCTCTGGATGTTGTCCTGGACGTGTCACATACATGGAGTCGGGCATTGTGTGGCCTGTGTGTCTGGTTCTCCCACTCAGCACGACGTTTTTGAGGTGCATCTCTTTTGTAGCAGGTGTCATTTCACTCCTTTTTACGGCTGAGGAATAGACCAGCACACTTTTGATTAAATTCATGTGGAAACAGACAAGCACCGAGCCACTGGCCAGCCTTTCCTTGGCCCACGCCCTGCTCCGTGAGGTCCGCTCCCGTGTGGGCTCTAGCCCCTCAGACTCACTGGACCTCTGCAGTCAGCTCCCAGCAAGGCGGGTCCTGGAGGAAATAGAACATGAGCCCCCAGCAGAACGCTCTGATGGCCTCGCCCACCCTGGGTAAACCCGGAGAGGGAGCCTGGAGCCCAGCGAGCTGGATTCTGGACAAGGGCCCTTTTCTGCTCTACACAATGCCCCATTGTGCCCTTCTCTAGGGAGAACAATGCAACTTGGGCCAGGGCACGCTGAGGACAAAGGGCCCTTTGTGAGGACTGTCCCCACCTGAAAAGCAGCATCCTGGGTCACACCTGATGGCAGAGCTGTCCCTCCTTGCCTTCTGTCCCCTGAGCACCTCCTGCTTCCGGGGGATGCACGGAAGCTCGAGTGGGCTTGGGCTGAGGGGCGCCGGATTCTCCCTGCTCTCCCCAGACAGCTGAGTAAGCCCATCCCAAGCGCAGCGCCGGGACCCTGGAGAGGAGGTGCAGATTGTAGCTTTGCTGGAAGGACCTGGAAGCATGGACCAGGACTAACTGTCTCCCTGATCCCCAAGGCTGGGAGCCCTCAGGCACACGCCTTCCTGCTAGGCGCTCACCAGGATGCAGAAGATGTTTGTGCCTCCCCCCCCCCCCCCCCGCCAATCTTTTCCAAGTCCCACATTGCAGTTGGGCTCTGAGAGCTTTTCACCGCAAAAAAAGGGGGGGCACTCTTTAGAAACTCACTCTATAAGGTGCACATGTGCTATTATCCCAACAATGCCGGCGAGGGACAGCTGGAGGCTGAAGAAGTGTTCTAGAAGTTGCTGGTTTGGCCCGGATTTTGAGGAGTCTATGTCCAGAGCCACTCCCTGCCCTCACAGAGCTCACACCGCAGGTGGTAAAGATGTAATTAAACAAGACTGATCATTTGGCCACACAAGTATCAATAATAATTTCTACGTCAAAACACTCAGGATACGTACGAAGTCAAAACAAAACACCCAGGACAAACATTTGCAATTTACACACAAGAATAGGATCTTTAATATGTAAAGAGCTGTGAAGAATAAGAAAAACCCACGCCTACCTCAATGATGTGCTTCCAAGTACCTCACAGTTTGCCCACTAGCCACGAAGGTTCTAATGCCTACTCTGTCCTGCACACCCTTGGTTCTTCTAAGGAGTGCCTACGAGCCCACCCACTTGGCACCACCTCTCCTGAGCCGTGCCTGGGCTGCCCTATCGTCAGAATGTAGAGTTGCTGGTGTCTTCACCAGGGTTCTGCTTGGGTCATTGGTCCGTAAGTTCTTCTTTCCTCTGAATCCTCAGTGCATCACTTTCCCCAGGGGGCTGGGTGTGCAGTCTGGAGAGCTGGTTGGAGTGCTGCCTGAAGGGGCTTTGCTGACCTGAGCTGAAGGATCTGGCTGAAGTTCAGGACCCAGCTGCTGACCGTGCTTTTCCTCGCTAGCTGTGTGACTGTCTCGCCAACATCCTTCCGGGACAGCGGAGATGAGGACATGGGAAGGGGACACCTGTGAGACACCTGGCCACACACTCTGAGCAGGCAGTGGCAGCCTGGAGCCCCCGAGTGAAGCCACTGCTCTGACCCTTCCTCTGCTGGAATGCGACTCCATACACCTCAGGGGCACGCAGAGGGAGTGCAGCACCAGCAAGGGTCCTCTGCTGCCCACGCGGACGCTGACCAGGCCTACCCCGGTCCCGGCCAGACACAAGATTTCCAACAGCCATAGAGTGAGGGTCCAGGAGGGCAGTCGCCTAGGTAGGAAAGTGCGGCGGGAACTTCTGCAACACAGGCTGATGAAAGCGCAAATGAGCAAACAGGTCAGCCCCTTTCCAGTACATGTGGGTCCTCCCAGGTACCCACCCCTTGCCCTCACTGCTGCAGCTCGCCGTGCGGCCTGCGGGGGGCGCGCGCGCTCGGACTTGGAGCGCGCTCCCCGCCCATGGGCGTGGCCAGCCGGGACGGGACTGGCCTCCCATTCTGGGCGGGGCGTCCGGGCGCGTGGCGCTTCATGCGCATGCGCACTGGCGGCCCCGCGATGGCTGCGCCGGAGGAGTCGCTGAGGAGGCGGAAGGCCGGGAATGCGGGCCCCGAGCCTGGGTCTCCGCCGGGGCCGGGGCGCGACCCCGTGGGCTGTTCGGCCCGTCTCCGAGCGGGCACTTTCTGGCTGACCAGGATCGTGCTCCTGAGGGCCCTCGCTTTCATTTACTGTGAGTCCGCGGGGCCCGGAGCTCCCGTCACTGTTGCCCCTTCGCACGAGCCCTCGTCCCCGAGAGCGTCCTCCACCCCGGGACAGTCCCCGCCCCCCCGACCAAGACGCCCCTCCCCCCTGGACTCTTTAGCCCCCCTCCACCCCACCCCGTCTCCCCTTCCCCCGGAACGTCCCCCTCCCCTCAGGGCGCACCTCCCCCTGGGGCGTTCCTTTCCTCCAGGACGCTCCCCCCTCCAGGGCGCGCCTCTCCCCGGGACGCTCCTCCCCCTTGGGCGACCCTCCCCCCCCCAGGGCGCTCCCCCCCAACGCCCCTACCCCGGAGACGTGCATCTCCTCTCCAGGGCGCCCCACACCCCGGGACGCTCCTCCCCCTTGGGCGACCCTTCCCCCCCCCCCAAGGCGCTTCTCCCAACGCCCCTACTCCGGAGACGTGCCTCTCCCTTCCAGGGCGCTCCTCACCCCGGGACGCTCCTCCCCGTGGGGCGTCCCGCTCCCCCACCCCGCGACGCTCTCCCAAGGACGCCGCTTCTGGGGGCGTCTCTCCCCATAGGATGCTTCTCATCGCCCCCCTACGCCCCTCCCCCCTGGCCGTGCCCCTCCCCTCTAGGGCGCTCCTCTCCCTCTGGCGACCCTCCCTACAGGGCGCTCTTCCTCGACGCCCCATTCCCCGGGACTCCCTTCTCTGCCGTAGCCTCCCCCGCCTACGTTCCCCCCGTTGCCTCTCCCCCTGGGTCGTACCTCTCCCCTCCAGGGCACCCCTCCCCCCGGATACACACCCACATGCTCCACCCGAAGCCCCTCTCTCTGGGACACTCCTCCTCCCCCCCCCACGCCACCAGACGCTCCCCGACCCCGGGGCGCCCCCCAACTCTTTATCCCCCTCCAGTCGCCGGATGCCCCTCCCCCCGGGGTGCTTTCCCCCCAGAGCCCCTCCCACAGGCCCCTTCCAGAGGGTTACACAGTAGAGGCCCCCCCTTCCCCCCCCCCCCCCCCCCGTGGGGTGAGGTCTGGAGAGGTGGAGCTTCGGAGGGGGGGAGGTGACGGTGCTCGCAGGTAACTTCACCTGCCCCCTGCCCTGACTTCAGCACTTCCCAGAGCCAGGTTCCCCAGTTGGCCTGGGCAGGGCGTGGGGGCGGGGCGGGGGGGGGGCATCTGCCCAGGAGATCGGCCAGGGCCAGCCGAGGGACGCTGCTACGGAGCCTGTCCTTTAGCCACATGCCCCTCCCACTCACGAGCTGCACAGAGCTGCACGTCGGCCGGCCATGGGCAGCCCCTTGCACAGCCAGGGAGCCTGTGAGTAGAGGCCAAGCTGAGCCCCAGGCCTCACTTCTGCTCCTTCTTGGCACCGTGGAGACTTCGGGAGCAGGTGAAACTTGAGCCCTAGCCCTCACTTGACCAGGCTGGGAGCCTCTGGGCCCTCAGCTGCGCAGAGCCCACAGCAGCCCTGGCCCCAGAGGTTGAGGCCTGTCTGCACCAAACGCACCTCCCCGCCCCAGCCGCTGCACCCTCAAGGGCGCAAGAGCCCTGAGTCCGAGAGCAGTGTTAGAAGTCTGTAGCAGTGGGACACAAACTCTTATCCTCAAACCAACCTGGGGACCAGGCTGAAATGGCCTGGACAAGCCGGTGGTCTCTGCTAGAGGGATCCAGAGGGTGCTGGTCCCTGGCATTATTGGCCTAGACCACGCTGGGGGCACTGAATATCTCAGCTTCATTTCTAAAGCACTTTCCTCTCCCCGAGGAAGCAGCAGTGTCCTTCCAGAAACACTGAACAGTGGGGTGCACCCAAGGAGGGTGAGGGTGGCTTTTGCGTCTCATGGCGAACAGTGGACATCAGGCTTTCTGGAGCGATTCGGTGGACTGTGGGGTCCCCAGTGTGGGCTTTCCACCATGCCTCCCTCTCTTTTGTTACTGTAAAAATAGTTCTTGCCAGCCTTGCTTTGTCCTCCAGTTTTACATAGTTGTTCTGAATAAGCTGTCACTTAGCAAAAGACAAGCGAAGACAGTTCCCGGAGGAGGCTTTAGTAGACTGTTACCGGGGAGCCTGTAGCCCTGGCAGAGAGCAAGCTTGCTAACACCAGCCTCAGGCTTTCTGGTGAGCGGGGCTGCCTTTGATCTCCACGGGGATCCTCTGCTCGTTCTTGAGGAGACAGTTCTGAGCTGCTGGGTCGCATACGTTTTGAGCCCTGTGCTGAGCACAGAACCACTTGCTTTGAGACATGCGTTTTTTCCTATCTTTTCTCTATATTTGGAATAGAGTCAGTGTTTTTCAGTTACATGAAGGAACTGGTTTCCCATCTTCCATTGACAAGGTTCTCTGACAGATGGCCCTGGGCAAGTGGGCACGCCTCTTGCATTGGTCTCTTTCTAGAGGGTTCCGGATCTTTCTGGTAGCATGAGCTACCTCGGAGTTTCTGAAGTCCCAGGGTTTTTCATGATGCCATAGGGGCTGTCCACACATTTCACTTGATGTTGAATTTTATAGTTGCCCTTGCGGACTCCTGACCCACAAGGCTGAATGACGCACCTCTGCCCCGTGCTTCATTCTCTGCACATGTGAGAGGTTCTTAAAACACTGTCTTTAGTCTACCTGTTCATCCACCTGTGAGCTTGCAGCCGGGACAGTGTTCTATTTATACTTCTACCCTCCATCTAGGGGCATTTCCTGCTTCATAGAATTTCCTTATTGCCTAGTCTTTATCTTTACTCTTTGTCCCCACGGGATACTTTTCCACCTGTGTCCCCCTTCCCTCCCCGTCCCCAGCCACTTGGTGTGGACACTCGGGACACAGACGCTTGGTGTGGACACTCGGGACACAGACGGCCCACCCCAAAGGCCCCCTGACTCCCTCTGGGTTGTATTCACAATTCTTCAGATCTCATATTGCCGTCTTTTTTCTTTTATTCTCTCTTTTTGCTGGGATTTATCCCCAAACAACTTTTCAAGAAAGAATTTGGAGGTGAACTTTGTGTGTTTTTCTTGCACCCGTGGGAATTATTGATTTGCCTCGGTCTTCCATTCTCAGTCAGAGCAGGTTGTCTCAGAACTTTTTGGGTTGATGATGAGAAGTCTTCACACAGCCTGACCCCTGCTCTTCCCCAGATGCCTAAACAGAAATGCTTTCATTCTTTTTTTTTTTTTTTTTAAGATTTCATTTATTAGAGAGAGCAGGAGTGAGGTGAGTGGCAGAGAGAGAAGCAGACTCCCCGCTGAGCAGGGAGCCTGATGCAGGGCTATGCCAGACTGATGACATGAGCCAAAGGCAGACACTTAGCCAACTGAGTTACCCAAGCGCCCCAACACTTTCATTTTTCTACTGACACACTCTGACACCAAATGTGGTGGGGGGGGATTCCTCACAGGCAGTTCTGACACTATCTGCCCGGCATGGGTGCAGAACCACCCCCCCTCCCCAGGCTGAGGGCCCGGTCCCACGAGACCGCCCCCACTCCAGATGGCACTCACACACCCAGGCTGTCAGCAGCCGTAAGTCAGGGTTCTCATGACCCCCTTCTCGAGCACCGTAGTTTGCTGGAACAGCTCACAGAACTCAGGGAAACACCTTACTTATGGTTACTGGTTCATCATCAAGGATATGACACGGGAACAGCAGATGGAAGACACCCACAGGAGGGGTGTGGGGGGGGTGTGGTGGCAGGGAAGGAGCATGGAGCTGCAAAGCCCTGCCCAGTCTGCTGTCTCTAGATCCCTGTGTGTCCAAACACCCCAGTGGTTCCCAAATATGCCCCATTCGGGGACCCCTGTCCCATCAAGCCTCCCAGCTTGCCTGGAGCCTGCCTGAGAAGCCACTTCACGAAGCTAAGTGAAGGTCTGTTGGAAAAGATGGGCCCCTCCCAGGCCCTGTGGACCCTGCTGCTGTGACTGCCCTGGTCCACTGAGTGTCCACAAGTGGTGATGTAGGGGTCTCCAGAGGGGGTTCCTAGCACTGTGGAACAGAGTGATGTAGGAAAGATGTTAGGGTTCGAAGCCCACAGCCAGGAAGGAATTCTTGAGACATCTTTGGTGCAAAAAAGTTCGTTTTATTAAAGCACAGGGGGCAGGTAACTTGTGGGCAGAAAGAGCTGCACCGGGGTCATGAGGGGCGGCCAGTTATATGCTTTCAAGTCGGGACGGGGTTAAGGACAGTGTAAGTCTCCCAGAAATTTTGGAAACAAGGTTTCCAGGATCCGGAGGGGGCTACCTATTATTAGGAAAAGGTCATTTATTACCATCTAATAAACCCTCAGTCACGAGACCCTTCAGATGTATATCGGTGGGTCATACGCTTGGGGGATCTTGGGGCGGGGGTAGAGAGAAAGGAAGTTTCAAAGGAATTTTTTATGTTAAAGTAGACTTAGAGGGCCCTGGGGCGGGGGTCAGGCTAGGATGGCCTTTTGCCCTTAGCAGAGTGTCCACATGGAGCCAGTTGCGTCCCTAGAGGAAGGTTACTCTGCCTGTTTCGAGGACTTGTCAGTACGCTGCGGGTAGTTACGGAAATGTCATAATTTCTCTTCTGCCCTTGTTTCCCCCATCACAGGGGACGTTACACGTAAGCAGATTGCACATCTCAGTTTCCCACTGTTACCTTGGAGTCCCTGGAGCAACATTTCTTTGAAAATCCTACTTCTGAAGGGTCTCAAGGCTAGTTTTGGTCCAACTCTAATTCCTGCTTTTGCTTCACACGCATGTTTTGTGCAGTTGCTCTGTTGGCTTTCCTTATTTCTGTTACACGTGCTAGAGTTTTATTACTTCTCGCCCCTGACCAGCGGTTGCTCTTTGAGGTGAGTCTACACTGTACTTTCTAGAGACAGAAGCTTGTTGCCCTCCTGGTCTGGGCACACGACGTCACCCCACCCCCACCCGGGGCTCCTGCTGCTCAGACAGCACCGAAGGGGCATCACACTGGCACTGGCAGAACTCTTAGGTGTCCTTCGGAAATTTTGAGGAGAAAAATGGAACCAATTGCAAGAGCTTCATTGTATGTAGTTGTGAGATTTCACCAGTTCTGAGAGTTCATGGAAATTAGCTCTTGTTCTGCGCTCCTTGCATTCTAATGAAATGCTCTGCTTAGTTTTACAAGGTTCCCTGTAAAACGCTTCCAGGTTGTTTAAGAAGCAAGTAACACTGCCTCCTTCTGAGCTCTCCGTAGCACATGCCTCTGACGAAAGAGCACTGGGTGTTACTGTGCCGAGGCCCAGAATTTAACCACACTCAATAAAAACCAGCCAGCCGAGAATGGCATTTGGGGATGATTCTGTTTTAATTTTATAGCAATTCATCTGAATGGGAGAGAAAACTAAATTTGTGTTCTCTAAAGAAAATATTTGCAGACAACCTTGATAATGCATATTTAGGTAATCTGCTCACCTCTCCTAGATCAGTGTCTGGGTTTCCCCCATACCCCCACCCCCAGTGAGTGGCTGAGGGAACCTCCCTGCCTAGGCCCTGTCTCCTGCCTTCCTGGGCTGGGGGAGGGGCGTGTATCCTGCCTTCTTCCTGGGCTGGGGTGGGGGTCTGTCTCCTGCCTCCTAGGGTGAGGGTGGGGGGCAGACTCCTGCCTTCCTGGGATTGGGGGCGGGTAGGGCTGACTTCTGCTTTCCTAGGGTGGGGGTAGGGGCTGACTAAGCCTTTGTAGGTGCTATTGGTTTAGTTTTTGAGATGCTATGATATTTTGACAGTTTTGCTTCTTCTTTCTACTCAGCCATTTCTATAACAGGAATGGAAATTGAAATAGGTTTTCTTTTCTGAAATTTTAATCCAAGCTTTGTTCATTGTTTCCTGATGAGATAGGAAGCTTCCTATGCTTCTTGCCTTAGAATTGCTTTTTAAAACTAATTGGTGAGGGGCACCTGGCTGGCTCAGTCAGTTGAGCATCTGCGTTTGGCTCTGGTTGTGACCTCAGGTCCTGGGATCAAGCCCCATTTGGGGCTCCCTGCTCAGCGGGGAGTCTGCTTCTTCCTCTGCCTCCCCCCCTCCACTCGTGTGTGCTCTCTCTCTTTCTCTCTCAAATAAATAAATACAGTCTTTTTAAAGAAGAGCTAATTGGTGAGACCAGGGCTCCCTGGTGTCTCAGTCAGTGGAGCATCCGACTCTTCATCTTGGGGTTATGAGCTCAAGCCCCATGTTGGGCATAAAGATTACTTAAAAAAAAAAAAAAAGTCCTAAAACTGATTGGTTAGATCAAATCTTGTTTTCCTTCCCTGGCAATGAAGTGTGAATTGTGGTTGCAGGGAGGAAGGACCTGCCTCTGTTCGTCATTGCTAATTAGGTCCCCCGTGCGCTTGAGCCCCAGGGTTCTGGAATGGGCCACAGCAGCCTAAGTCAGGGGGGAGACAGGCTGGGCGCCACCTAGGGGAGCACCGCTGTGGAGGTGCCCTCGAAGGTCAGCAGCATGGGGACTTGGTTGGCTTCTGCCCGAGGCGGAGGCAGGTGAGGGAGAAGAGCGCCAGCGTGTGCTCCGCTGCCCTCCCACTGACCCTCTGTGGTTGGGTGGTGGGCTTTCGCCCTCAGGTGACTCACAGCCAGTGCCCCTTCCACGACCAGTGCCTGCCCCTTGGCCTCCCGTGGTCATGTGAGGGTCAGGCCTCACTTCTCTTTCTCCGCTGCTGTGAGCTGCATATGGCGTGCTTTCAAGAAACGTGGATGGAAAAAACCCAACCTATTAAGCAAACTCCGGACTTTATTGGGATTTCCCACCAGTGCCCCTTCCCGCCCCAGGGCCCCTCCCGGGGCCACACTGCACTTGGCCGCCTCGTCTCCTTCGTCCCCGTCCCCTCTGGTCTGTGGCAGTCCGTAGGACTTCCCTGGCTTTTTGTGACCTTGCTCGTTTTGAGCAGTTCTGGTGCCATATTTGGTCCGATGCCCTTCATGTTGGGTTTGTCTGGTGTTTCTCGGGATGAGACGGGTCACAGAGGCAAGGTGCCCTTGTCACCAGATCGGGTGCCCGAGTCCACACGACTCGCCGCGGAGGATGCCGACCTGGATTACCTGGTGAAGGTGTTTCCAGGTGTCTCCTCCCGTCTGTTCCCTGTCCCGTGGAAGCCGCGCCCTGGGCCCAGCCCGAGCCCCACGGGAGGGAGGACTCGGCACCACCCTGGGAGGGGGATCTCCACATATCACTGGGAATTTCTCTGTGAGGAAGGTTCGCGTCTCCTCTGCACGTCTTCACCAGTCCGCACGTTGAGTGAGGCTCTGGGTTACATCCCAAGCTGTTCCTTCCTGTGGTTTCAGACTGTCCGGCTCCAGTCAGCACTGCTGCGTCCCCCGCCCCGCCTGTGCCCCTGCCTCTGCTGCCTGCCCTCCTGCTGCAGCTCGCCCCGCCTGTGTTTCCCCACCATTTCTCCAGGGGTCGCTTCTTTACTGGGAAGTGGTGTTAGGGACCCAGATCTGCATGCCGGTAGGGCCCGATGTCATGTGTGGTCCTTCACATCTGGTTGTCTCCCGCACATCCATCTGAATGTCCGCTAGGGTTAACATGAATTCATACTGGCTTCTCCGGTGCTAATCCAGGACGCAGGTTAGGTGCGCGCCTTCCTTCCTTGCTTCTCCAGAACTTCCTTGTCTCACGGTGGGAATCTTGCCCCGCCATGCTTTGTTTGCTCCACCCACGGCACGTGCAAAGCAGTTTCAGAATTGTTCGCACGCGCCGTGAGAAAAACCAACTGGACTGCAGGGTTTCTCAACCATTCCTTTGGTATTTGTCCTTACAGTTCTCACTCAAAGCATTTTCTGGAGTTACTCAGGCCAGCCCTCCCTTCCCCCTTCTGCACAGTGTGGTCGTGTTAGACGTCTGCCATAGAGTGTCATTCATGTGTCACAATCTGCATTCCATCCTGGCATCCTCTGACCTGCGGGCTGGCTTGTTTCGATAGTTTGTAAACATTAAAGTTCATTTTTTGTGACATACAGTTCTATGTGTTTTGACAAATGCATGCTTACCCATCTCCCTGGCACTATACAGAGTGGTTGTGTCCCCCCCAACTTCCCCTGTGCATGTAGTCACCTGCCCCCTCCAGCTCCCTGCACGGCCGCTGTCGTCCATGCTCTGCCCCCGTGGCTTTGCCTTTTCTAGTATAGAAGGAATCCTAGAGTATGTAGCCTTTGGGTCTGGATTCTGTTAGAAAAGGGCATTTATGATCCTTCCGTGCTGTGGTGTGAGTCAGTGGCTGGTGTTATTTTCTCCCCACTGTTACCACATTGTAGGCATGCACCACCTGTGTTTATGTTTACTCCCACGCTGGGGGGCCTCTGTGTTGTTTCCCACGTTAGCAGTTGTGAACCAAGCCCCTGTTTGCTCCATTTGCATGCAGGCTTTTGTGGAAATGGAAGTTTGCAGTTCACGTGGGCAAATACCTAAGTGTATAATTTCTGGGTCATATATGGTAAATCTGTGTTCAACTTTAGAAGAAACTGCCAATGCGTCGTCCACGGTGGCTGTAGCAGTTTTCCCACCAGCAACGAATGTCTGTGGTTCTGAATCCCCTGGAGCATTTGGTATTTTCAGGTTTTCAGATTTTGCCTATCGTGACAGGTGTGTGGTAAGATTGCATGGGGGCTTTAATTGGCATTTCTCCAGTAAATGATATTTAGCATCTTTTCTGTGTTTATTTACCATCTGTGTATCTTAATTGTGTGAAACAGATGACTTCCGTGTCCACATATTTTGCCCACTTTAAACACTGGGTCGTTTGTTTCTTTATTCTTGAATTTTTAAAAAGTACTTTAATATTCTGGATACAAGTCCTTTATCAGATCCTTTATGTGGTTTGTAAATATTTTCTCCCAATCTGTGGCTTGTCTTTTCATTCTCTTACAAATATCATTTACAGAGCGGGAGTTTTTCATTGGATGAAGTACAGTTTATCAGTTTTTTTCTTTCTTGGGTCACACTTGTGGTGTTGTGTCTGAAAACTCATTGCCACACCCAAGCCCCAGATTTTCTTTTAGAAGTTCTCTGCTTTTATACTTCACATTGAGGTCTGCGGTCCTTTGTGAGTAAATTTCAGTTGTAAGGTGTGAAATAGGTGTCTGGGCTCATCTCTTTGCTTATGGTCGTCCAGTTGTTCTGTGCCGTTGGTTGAAAAGATGACGTTCCTTCATTAAACTGTCTTTGTACTTCTGTCAGAGATCAGCGGGCTGTATTTGTGTGGGCCTATTCCTGGGCTCTGTGTCCGGTTCCATGACGTCCGGGTCCCTCCTTTTGCCAGTACCCCACTGTCCTGATTGCTGTAGCTTTGTAGTAACTCTTGCAACTGGGTAATACGAGTCCTCCAACTTTGTTCTTTCTCAGAATTATTTTGGCCATTCTAGTTCCTTTGCTTTTCCATATTCGTTTTAGACTTAGCTTGTCGATACCAACAGAAAAGCTTACTGGCTGTTTTGATGGAGGGATCAGCTTGGGGAGAACGGACATCTCTGTAATGCTGAATCTTCCAGTCCACAAATATGATGTATCTCTCCACTTATGTAGATCTTCTTTGGTTCCTTTTGTTAGTGTTTTGTATGTTTTCTACATACAGATTCTGCGTGTATTTTGTTAGAGTTTTATCTATGTATTTTTGGGGGTTGCTATTTATTGTAATTAAGAAAAATTCAGATTACAGTTCATTGCTGATACATATGAATACAGTTGACTTTTATGTATCGCTCTTGTATTCTTTGACTTTGATAAACTCATTTTTTAGGTCCGAGAGGGGTTTTTGGTATATTTTTTGAGATTTTTCTACACAGGCCATCATATCATCTGTTAATAAAGACAGTTTCTTTCCAGTCTGTATGACTTTTACTTCTTTTGCTGGCCTCACCTTATGAGCTAGGATTTCCCATACACTGTTCAGTAGGGTGGTCAGATGTCCTTGTTTTGTTCCAGATCTTGGGGGAAGGGGCTGAAGTGCTGGCCAGAAGTCTGGTGCTGGCCGTCGGTGTCTCATAGCTGCCCTTATGGGCTGATGACGTTCCCTTCTGTTCCCAACATGCTGAAAGTTTTTACATGAGCGGCTGCTGAATTTTGTCACTGCTTTATCTTGTGTCTGTTGAGACTGTTGTACGATTTTTCTTCGTCTGGTAGTTTGGTGAATCACACTGATTTGTGAGTGTTGAACTAGCCTTGTATTTCTGGCATGCGATTCGTCATGATTTATTACCTATATTTCTTCTTTTGTGAGTTTTGGTAGTTTGTGTCTTTCAAGTAATTTGTCTGTTTCATCTGAGTTGCTGAGTTGACGATCCTTGAGCGATTTGTGGTGTTTCTTTATGGTCTTTTTAATGTCTGTGGGACCAATAGCGATGCTCCCTTCTCTGTTCTTGATACTGCCTCTCTCTTTTTCTTGATTAGTCTGGCTAGAGGTCTATCAGTTACCTTTTTGAAGAACCAACTTTTGGTTTTCTTGATTTTCTGTATTTTTTCTTGTTTTTAATTTCATTGATCTCCACTCTTCAGTTTTTCAAGGTTTCTTTCCTCCTGCTTGTTTTGTGTATCATTGCTATTTTTTTCTGATTCCTTAAAGTGGAAGTTTAGACTTGAGCCCTTTCTATCTTTCTCACATGAGTGCTTTACTGTAAGTTTCCCCTCAAGTGCTGCTTCAACAGCATCCTGAAATTTTTGATATATTGTGTTTTCAATTTTCATTCAATTAAAAAAATCTTATCATTTCGCTTGTGCTTTATTTTTTTAAAAGATTTTATTTATTTATTTGAGAGAGAGAGAGCACAGCAGGGGGAGCAGCAGAGGGAGAAGCAGACTCCCCGCTGAGCAGGGGACCCGACGTGTAATAGAGACCTTGCAGTGTGGCGTCCGGTCCTTCTGAGAGTGTGTTCCAACGTCTCCCTCCGGCCTTGGTGCTGTTTTCTCATAGGCTTTCCTTCATGTGCTTAGCTGATTGTGGCCGGTTTTGCTTTAGACTAGGGGTCGCACACGTTTCCAACCGTGAGCCTAAAGCGGTGTATGTGGAACTAGAGACTAAAGCACCACACGCTCAGCCCCATCCCTGCCCCGCGATGCCGCTGTGTCCGTCAGTGTGAGCGCTCCTGCAGCGGCGGCGGGGCGGGCGTCCCAGGCCATGTGTGTGGCGCTGCCCCAAGATGGCCTGTTGCTTGGCTCTTTCCCCTCGGTGGGCGTTGAGTTTCCCTGCTCTTCACGTTCACAGATGGGAATGCTGTCCTCTCTCTCCTGTCCTGTGGCATCCCTGTGCAAACACATCTGTGCCAACACTCAGTCTAGAGAATGCCAACTGCTCTTGTAGGGGTGGGACTTGAAGGCAACTAGCGGTTTGAATGCGGGCGATTGTGACTTCCACATGAGCTGTAGCCCGCCTGGGAGGGGCACCGCGGACCAGGCCCGTGGGCTGTCCGGACGTGTGTTATCATGACAAATGCTGAGTGCAGTCAGGGGTCCGTAACTGGCCGTTCACCTGTAACCACACGTGTGTGTGACACCAGCGTCTGTCTCACATACACACACACCCCATGTAGGTTTGTATGCGTGTACACATACAGCCTGGCTTCTCCGGATTGGGTCTTCCCGTGTTTCCCCCAGGATTTTGGAAATAGGACCTCTTGTGTCCCTTCTTTGACTCCAAACCATGGCTTGGACGCCCGCTCATCTTCTCGCCCAGCCAGACCCCCTCCTGCACGTGTCCACAGGTGGCCGTGCTCCTGCTCACGGTCCTTTGGTCTTTGTCTTCCAGTCGTGGCGTTCCTGGTGGCTTTCCATCAGAACAAGCAGCTGATCGGAGACCGGGGCCTGCTGCCCTGCCGCACGTACCTGAAGAGCGTACAGCAGTATTTTCGGGGCCCAGTCGGCTGGGACGCCGTGAGCTATGCGCCGACTGTGCTCTGGCTGCTGGACTGGTCACACATGGACTCCAACCTGGACGCCCTCGCACTTCTCGGGTTGGGCATCTCATCTTTCGTCCTGGTCACCGGCTGTGCCAATATGGTGCTCATGGCCACTCTCTGGGTTCTCTACATGTCCCTGGTCAACGTGGGACAGATCTGGTAAGCAGGAAGAACTGGAGTCCAGGCACACTGTGACTCGTGTCCTGGGCACGTCACAGGCTGCAGCACAAGCCAGAACCTCGTGGCAGCTGGGGAGACGCAGCAAGCTTGCTTCCTACGTGAACTCAGGGGACTGTCGTCACTTCAGTTAGGTGGTAGTAGAGTCTGCTGGTTGCCAGTAGACCAAAATCTAAGGAACTTTCTTCTTTGGGAATAATCGCGATTCTGTAGGGTGTGGCGTGGCCACCACCGAGAGAGCTCCCACAGTCGGCCTCCTGGGGCCGGGGAACCTGTGAGGTGGATGCAGGGTCCCTTCGTGAGCTCCTGGGAGTGCTCTGGTGGTGGGGGCTTGATTTGCAGG
This sequence comes from Ursus americanus, assembly GCF_024610735.1. Classification (NCBI taxonomy): domain Eukaryota; kingdom Metazoa; phylum Chordata; class Mammalia; order Carnivora; family Ursidae; genus Ursus; species Ursus americanus. The sequence goes on from NC_142128.1 coordinate 39,625,247, forward strand.
CTTGTTTCTTGTGCTCCTCCCAGCTCCAGCTCCTTCCTTGTTCAAGGGGAACCATTACCAGCTAGTGCCAGGAGTCACAGATCTGGTTGGCCCTGCTCCGGGTTGGCAGGGGGAGGAGAAGAGTGAGCAAGCTCCCGCTCCAAGCAGCCAGAGGTGGCGGTGGAGCTTCACAGAGCCGGGGAGGCTGGAGAAGTCCTGCGGGAACCGAGGGGGTGTGACAGGGCAGCTGCGGCCCAGGGGGGCCGATTAAAGTCCAGCGGCCACGGGGTGCTCCAGTGTGTTGAGCAGAGGGTGCCCCTCTTCTTCCCAGTTCTGGGCTCCAGAGGCAGCACAGGGGACCCTAAGAAAAGGCAAAATCTTGAGAGAAGCTCTGGGATATGGGATTGGTGTCTGTACGGATGCGTAGGAAGTAGATGTGGGCGTCTGCCCCTGTGCACTGACCAAGGCGTCGTCTGTCCTCTCGGCAAAAAGTGTAAGTCCAGTGTCCTGGTAGTTCGTCCAGCGCTGGCCTGGGATGGAGAGGCTCATGCAGTCTTCCCGGAATGGGGGCTCTAACCCAGACCACCCTGACCTTCAGTCCCATCTTGCAGGTCTATTTTGAATGGTTCCTTAGGGCTGTGGCCATGGGCTGGGGGCCGTCTGGCAGGCCCCCTTTGCTCCCCCGAGTGCAGTTGTGCCCTGGTCCCCGTGTGCAGGTGTGTGCCACTTGGAGAGGAGTCTGGGCTGGACTCTTGCCTGGTCCTCTTCCTGGCCGTGGGAAATGCTGGTTAGCGTTGCACTGGGTAGGACAGGTGTGGGGGACACTCAGCATGTATGCAGGAGGCCCATCCTGCAGATCCGGTCTGTGGCAAGGAGGGCTGGGCATCTCGGTCACCCTGAAAACCAGTCCCAGGGCCCTCCTGTTGGTGTGTTACTGTTGACCGTGGGGGTGAAAAATAGGGGCTGGGGTGCCTTGGGTGGGGTCTGGGTGACTGTCCCATGTGCCTCCTGCTTGTTGAGCAGCTGCAAAGGAGCTGGGAGGTGTGGCCCCCTCCACCCCCGTCTGCTCCTTCCCTTGCGGAATTCCCAGAGGTCAGACGCCCGAGGTGCTGTCCTTTCTGCCTCCATCTCTCGGTCAGTAGGTGATTACCAGCACAGAAGGACTCTGGCTGGGTTTTTCTGTGATGCCTTAAGAGGCTGCTGTTTTTTGAGATGTGTGATTTTAATCCACGCCGGAGGCGGGAGAGTTCTAGCACACACAGCGAGCGCACCCGACTCCGTGGATGGGTGGGGTGGCACACTTCACGCGTGGCATGTGGCTTGGGTCACGACCTACCGTGTCTAACAATGAGAGACATCGTTCTGATTTAAGTTTACTGTAAAAGGTATTTCCTAGTCATGTGTAGAATATGGTCAAGAAAGATTAACCCCATGTTTAAATTTTTGAAAACCAGTTTGGGTACACGTGGCCAAAAATAGTCTTATATTGACTGGAAAAGATTCTGCTCCCCTTCCCTTGGATATGTAAAAAAGAAAAATGTGATTCAGATTAATATAAGCTCACTAAAGCAAAATAAAATAAAAGTAGATGCATGAGATGTTTTGGGTGAAAAGTGAAAAAGAAAACAAAACCTATCAACGGGGACCCGTGGTTTCTTTACCTGGCTCACGGTGCACGTGTCTTCCCTCGTGGCCGAGCTGCTGGTGTGGTGCAGATGTGGGGCCGTGGAGGGGTGCCAGCGCCCTCTGCCTCCACGGTCTTTCCAGCCCCGCCCTTGACGCGGGTTTCCCTGATGGACGAGAGTTTCGGGGTCAGAGTGACATTACTAAGTGAGGCCCGCTCATGTGGACAACAGGCTTTCTTTGTCCTGGCACCCAAAATGAGACTTAGACACAGACTGTTCCTTGCATGTCCCGTTTATTTAAAGTTAAGAGAAAGGAATATTTGTTTGGGGCGAGACACTCTGATAATGGACACTGTTGACAGAATGTCTTCCAGGTGTTGTCCAGCTGGTGTCCCATGGTGGGGACAGGAAGCCCCCATGGGGCAAGGAGGCGCCGGGCAGGTGCACGTGGCGCTTCTCCGGGGTGCTGCAGCCTTGCTCTAGGGTCCCGTGGTGCCGGCCCTGTGTCTTCCCGCCTTTGCCACGTGTGCGGTGGCTGTTGCTTCAGTAGGCCCTCTGTCTCTCCTGTCCCTCTGCTGGGCGTCCGCTCAGCTTCTTCCCGGCTCAGGCTAGTGCCCTGCCGAAGTCCTGGCATCTCACACAAGTGCGCCAGGGCACCCTGGAGGCCTGCATTGCTGCCAAGGGAGGCAGCTAAACCTCATTCTCGGTGGCACTGTGAGTCTCCAAGGCAGATGTCGTGGGGCAGAGCCAGGTGGCCTTACACAGCATCCTGCACATTCCGGAGCCATGACCGCCCTTCGCCCGCTCTCCTGACTCGTTCCTGACACTGCGTGGCCGGTGGGAGCTCACAAATATACTTCATGGTGGCAGTGACCAGAGATCTAATCGTAGGGAAAGTGGCTCCCCTCCAGGCAGTGGGCACTCTGTAGAGTGATGACCCGTGCCCTCAGATTCGGGGGGTGGGGTGCTGATTTTATGAAGTCCTTATTGTGGCTGCAGGAGGCACAGTTGGAGGGAGCCTGGGGACGTGGGGGCTGGGATGAAGGACTGAGTCCGGGGGTGAGCCGGGGGCCGTGCCAGAGGCAGCAGCACCCTGGCAGGCCTTGTCCCAGAGCTGCAGGGCCAGCAGCAGTGTGGCCTGTGGTTGGGCGTGGGGCAGCCGTGGGCTGTGAGGGAGCGTTGCCACGTTGGATGCTCAGCCACCCAAGGCCACCCCCTTCTGCCCCATGAACCCCTATGCCTGCAGTTCCACAGTCATGGGGTGGGACCCGGGGGACCTGGGGCGCTGACTCTCCCCGCTTCTCCCATGTTTCATCAGATTCCGCATCCTCCTGATTTTACCCACGAAGTGTTTCCAGAACCTTCCTCTGCTGTTAGCACCCAGTGTGGCCCCACGTTCACGACATCTTTCAGCTCCACTTCCCACACGGCGTTGTTTTTTGTCAAGGGCACATGCCAGCTTCATTTTGGGTGTCTGCCGTTCCAGCTACGGGCAGTTAAGACGTACTGTTTTCATATGTTGGGCAAACCTAAGGTGATTTCTCCATGTACTCCGGCCGCCGCCTTCCCCACCAGCGTTGTGTTAAAGACCAGGGCAGACGTGATGTTGGTTTCTCAGGCCCTAGAGGCTGAGACTCATGGCCCTTGTTAGGGAACGGGAACCCCACACCCCAGGAGAGCAGCCTGGGTGCTGCAGGAAGTAGCTAGGGGCAGGGGCGTGAGTCCCGGGACCCCTTGGGGCTTTGCTGGTGTGCAGGAGAGCGAGGCAGGAGCAGGGTCATTTCCTTTGCGGCGCTGTATTGGGCTCGGGCTTCTCTCTGCCTTGGCTGAGTAGAGGGAGGGATGCAGCGGCTGCAGGAAGGCCTTGCTCATGCACAGAAGGTGAGTGGACGGGAGGTATGAGCGGCGCTTGGCACTGGGGGTCCCGCGTCCCCGCAGGGCTTCCTGGAGGCTGTTGCGAGCCAGCAATCAGGGCGCTGGTGCAGGGCGAGCCCGAGCGAGGGCGCGGGGTTTCCAGGGACACACGTGTGGGGCTGCTGCATGGCTTTGGGGTTCTCACTTCGCAGTTGCCCCCTTGCCATTATCCGCTGTGGAGTGTGGTCGGAACAGGTTTTCGTTTTCTGGTGCTGCGGGGCAGCAGCAACACCGGGGTGTCCGTCCCTGAGGCCGTGCGGTTAGGGGCAGAGAGATGACTGTCGGCAGCTCCACTTGCTTACGGAGGGAAGCCTTGTTAGAAGGGGCGCAGCGCCGTCTGTCAGGTGGAGACGGGGAGGAGGCGCCCCGGGACTGGATCGAGAAAGAACGGGCCTCACATGAGGCGGCCGGGCACACGGCTGGCAGGCGGCCCCCGAGCTGATGTGTCCTTGTCCTCAGATGCAGTGGGCTGCGGTACGCACGTCTGAACACACCGTGCGTGCGTGCTGTTCTCGCTGAGAACTTGGGTTTGTCTGCCTCGCATGTTGCCCAGAGTCCCAGAGGTTTTGTTCAGCGGAAGGAAGTTGTGCAGGCCTGCGGGGGCGCCACGCACAGGGGTCTGTTTGCGGGTGAGGACCCAGCAGGGTTGGAGGGAGCTCTCCCCACAGGCAGATTCCGTTGCTGCCTGGCCACTTCCCCTTCTCCTTTTAATTGAATAAACTTCATTTTGGAATGGCTGTAGGCTTACAGAAGTATTGCAGAGACAGTACAGAGAATTCCTGTGTACCCCCGACCAGCTTCGTGTATTGTCAGCCTCCTCCTTGTCATGTTTAAAGAGCTAACACTGATCTCTTCTGTCCCGGGAGCCCCTCCAGCAGCCACTGTATAGGCATAATGTCCCCTCAGGCTCCTCTGGGCTGCGACAGTGTCTCTGGCTCCCCGGCTTTGAGGAGGACTGGTCAGGGTGCTGTGGGACGTCCCTCTGCCGGGACTTGGTTGATGCTCTTCTCATGAGTGGACTGGGTTGTGAGTTTGGGGAGAAGGCCACGGAGACCACGCACCCTCCTCGTCACGGCACATCAGAGTCGGTGCCGTCGACGTGACTTGTCCGTGTTGCTGCTGCCCCTCCTCTCCCGGCTGAGGTCCTGTCTGCCACGCGTCAGGACACTTGTGCAGGGGACACGGGTCTCCTGGCCCTGCATGTTCATTTGTTCAGTCACTGATCATGTCAGTGTGGGGCTTCAGGTGTCTGTCCTCTTGCTCTAGGAGCTTAACCGTCCTGGGGACCCGTGACATGGGAAGAGAGAGCCAGAGTTCAGTAGCCGTGACCGCAGGAAGTTTAAGTGAGTTTACAGAAGAGTCTCACTGCACCAGCTCCGTCCGTCTCCGGCGGAGCCTGGTAGAACACTGGAAGCCTTAACTGTGACTTTGCTCCCGCCGCCCCACTTAGCATCAGTTTTCCAAAACGTTGGTTTTCTGATCCTTTTATCTGTGCTTTACTTTGGCAGTTCTCCTAAAGGGCTCCTTTGTTGCTAGCGAGGACGGCTGTGCAACCTCCTTTTCTCTTCCCCACCTTCCTGGCCCCCCAAAAGAAGAAAGGATTATCTCCAGAAACTTGGACCGAGGTCGGGGAGGCTCAGGGGGTCCCTTCCTGTGGAGGAAGCGCCTTTGCCATGTCCCTCTGCGAGAGGACAGAGCCTGCACTTCAAAGAGCACCAAGAGCAGATGCCAGACGGCCGTGGGGGTGCGGGGTCAGGGTCAGGGCCGCGGGGTGCGCTGCATGGCTGCTCGCCTCTGACTGTCGACAGTGAAAACCTCGTTTTGTCTTAAACACAGCAGCGCTCCACGTGGCCCCTCGCCCCCACCCGGCCCCGGCCCCGGCCTGCAGCCCTGCCGCCCAGAGCTCTGCCTTGATCCTTGCCCAGAGCCCGGATGTCAGGCAGCGGAGTATCTGCTAAAGATGGAGTCGATGCATAGAAATGAACTGCTTCGGTTCCGCGGGGTTCAGGGAGCAGAGTGGGGCCGTTTGCGTTCGGTGGGAGCAGTGGCTTCGCACACCCAGCGCCTGTGTGCTGCTGAGGACCCATGTTCGCATCGTGCTCCACTGTGAAGACAGCCCTTCCTTAACCCCTGGCGTGTGGGGACCAGATGCCTTTCATTTAGGGTCCCCTTTGTGATAATCTGTGCTCGGGGTACTGGGCATCCTTGAAACTTTCAAATTCTAGGGTAGGACATTTTCATGGTGTTGGATTACTTACAGAAATTATTTACTGACATATCCATTGTTACGTTTGCTTTTTCCTAAAAGATTTCTTGATCGGCCTGTTGTGGGCATGGCCTTAGATCCCTGTGTGGGATGGGGCCTGGTGAGAAAAGGCTCCTGGGCCCCAGGCAGCGGGTGGGCCCCTGCAGAGAGCACCTAAGGGCAGGTCTCCCCCGCCCCACCCTCTCCCACCACATTTAACATCCACGGGGTCTGTGACCTGACCTACAGTGTCCTGGGGTCACTGAGTTGAGCTTTACCTAGTTGGGTAGACTGATACTTTAATCTTGTAAGTTTTTTGACAAAACAAGACAAAAAACATTTTTTTAAGATTTTCTTTATTTGAGAGAGAGACAGAAAGCGGGCTCGATGGGGGGGAGGGGCAGAGGGAGAAGCAGAGCGGAGAGCCTGAAGTGGGGCTCAGTCCCGGGACCCGGGTCAGGATCTGAGCTGAAGGCAGACGCATAGCCGACTGAGCCACCCAGGGCCCCGGCAAGGCAAAATTTTAACATGTTTTTCTCCTTTTGTTTTTTAGGTATTCATTTGGTAAGTGAAAATCAGAAACGTACTCCGTGGGAGTTTAGCGTTGCATGTGGGGTATGTATTTGTATGCTTCTCCTGTGTGTCATCAGCATGGCAGGTGTCACTGTGTTGTCTGATGTCAGTTACTTAACCTGGAATCGTGGCCCACGCTGGCTTCCTTGCCCGAGTGGTGGACCAGTGCAGATAAGGGGACTGGTAATGTGCAGGTGTGTTTGTGTAGATGGCAGTGTCCACACGGCTGGGACGAGTAGTCCCACAGCGGTGACCGCGCTGTGTTATCACGGATCAGTTCTGTGCCTTGGGGGAAGGTCAGGCCATCCTGCAGGCCAGCCTCTCCCCACTCTAGGCCGTGCCGAGTTCGCAGGGGACACACGCCTGTGGAGGGGTTCGCCTGGGGCTAACACTGGACGACACCCCAGAGGCGGTCGGGTTTCTCCTTGGTTTGGTAAGGGGGGGACTTCAGGTCCCCCCCCCAGCCCGTGTTCTGTGGGGAATGGTGCACCCAGAGTGAACATGTGGAGCAGGGTTTGTTCAGAAACGTGCAGGCAGTGGGCCCAAGGCTGCTGGCGGGGTTGAGGAGAGGACAGCCCCCAAGTGGGCGGGGCTGGGCACGGCACAGCTTCCCTCTGGGTCGAACCACCTTGCGTGCTGATACCACAGAGACGTCTGCTCACTCCCGGGGTCATGACTACCCACACGCCCCACAGCACAACACCCCTAGTGCCCAGGCAGAATCCCCAGCCACAGGAGGAATCCCCAGGGTCTCGCACAGCTGTCGTGACTGGGCATGAAGCCCTAGTGAATGAAGACAAGAGCTCTCAGGAGAGAAACTGATGAGATGAGAAAAGAACCCAGTGGAAGATACAATATTTGAAATGAAAGACTCCCTGGATGGGCTGGCTGGCAGGGTGGGGGTGACAGCGGGGGGTGGAGGGGTCCTAGAGGCGCCCGGGCCAGGCAGAGCTCAGGCGCCCTTGGGAAGAGCTCAGAGATTGGTGGCATGTGTATGGAGCCCTGAGGGGAGGGGACAGCTGGAGGAAGTTTCCAGATGCGGTACAAGACACAGATGTCAGACCCAGGCAGCCCAGTGAACCCCGCACAGCATGAGCGGGAAGAGGCTGTGCCTCCCCGCTCATCCACGTGCTGCTGAAAACCCGGGGGAGAGGGAGCATTTTGAAAGCAGTGGGGGAAACAGGCCATGGCCCTCAGTGCCCAGGAGCAGTGGGCCCGTGCACCTTGGTGCTGACATGGGAGCTGGGACCCTGTGTGGGCTCGGAGGCTTCAGATCGGGGGAGTGAACTCAGTGTCCAAAGGCGCACTTGGGGCGCCACCATGGGGCTCCAGGCTGCGCGGGAGGGACGGGAGGGAAAGCCAGGCTTCAGACAGCAGAGCCGAGCGCGGAGAGCGGGAATCTGTGGGTCACCGTGAAAGCCTGTGTTCCTCCTCTGTCTTTCTTTACAGCACTCCCGACAAAATAGGTTGTTTGCGCTCTGAGATTGACGGTGCCCCAGAGCAGACACACGCGACAGGCTGAGGGAGCGCAGCGGGTCCGTCCACATGGCTGCGGGTCTCCATGCGTTACGTGACGCTGCACAACTTTCTAACAATATTTATTTATACGAGAGAGAGAGAGAGAGAGCGCGTGCGCACACGCATGCAGGGCGGGGAGGGGCAGACGGAGAGAGAAACTTCGCAGACTGCACTGAGCTCGGAGCCCGACACGGGGCTCCGTCCCACGACCCTGAGGTCGGGGCCTGAGCTGAAACCGCAGCCACCCAGCAGCCCACAAAGCTGTGCAACGTGAGGGACAGTTAGGAAGGATGAGGGTGCGTAATAGTCCCTCGAGCTGTCACTGGAACAGCGTCTGCCCGCAGACGGAGGTGAGGACCCAGCGCCAACGGGATGCATCACGGAGACACTCAGAGCTGAGAGCACGTGATGGGAGAGTGGTGGAATTAGAGGGGACCGAGCTGTTCCCGGTGGGGGCAGGAGCACCGACCCCCAGGGGTAAAGCGGCAGGACGGAGAAGAGGGCCAGGGGAGGACCACTGGCGCGGCACTGCCCTGCCCGGTCCCTGGCTCAGGAGGTGGTCACGAGCGGCTCACCCAGGTAACCGGTGATGCGTCCTGTCAAGGGCACATGGGACACCGCAAGGCACAGTAGCCACGTCCTGGCCATTAGCAAGCATGACACTGAGAAGGGAGCACATCCTGTATGGTTCTGCTCTGAATCCCCAGCACTGGCTCAGGAGGGTGGTGCCGTGACTAGTTTCACCTTTCACCTTGGACCAAGCCCTGGGGGCGAGAGGGCAAGGAGAGACCCCCCCCCAGCAACCATCCCAGATGTGGCAGGCCTGCTTCTGCTCTGCCAGCCTCCCTGGGCCTGTGCGAGAAGGCCTGGGGCAGGGCAGGAGGGGCGTGACTGCCCACAGACCCCGCTCCCCACTCCTACAAGGAGCAGAAGCCGGGAACAATGGGGAAGAAGCAGACGCTATATACCAGACAGGGGCCCCAACTGTGCTACCACACTACTTGGGGTGTTTCTGAGTGGGGCGGAGGGGGTCGCAGGAGTGCTAGGAAAGGCCACCCCAAGGCTGCGGGTGAAGCTGGGCCAGGGGCTGAGAGCGCCTGCTCCCACCCTGTGCTGACACAGCGGCCCGCAGGCAGGCAGGTGGGTGGGCAGGGTGCCCCTATGACAGAGCCTGCCCCAGGCCCCGTCTGGAGGCAGCAGCAGCCTGCGGTCATGGTCACAGAGGGCACCGATGGCAGCCACAGACCCAGGCACATCCTGTTTCTGGGCTTGACGGCCCCATCCCTGACTGCAGCCTCACTGCAGATCCTCGTTTCTGGGTGGTTATGTGCCTTCAGGACCTACTGTTCTTGTACACAGCACAGATGACCCTGATGTTGGAGCCCTCAGCTCAGGGCTCTGAAATACAGGGAGGTGTCCGTCAGGGGTCCCAGCCCGCAGAGGAGCCAGAAAGATGGGCCAGAAGGAGGCACTGGGAACAGGGCATCCTTGCTGGGCCTGCAGCCAGGCGGCCAGACTCATCAGCCTGGAGGCACCCGCCGCAACCTGAGGTGGGGGAAGGAAAGAGCAGAGCATTGGAGGCTGGAGGAGAGATAGACAACAGGCAGAAGAGCATTTAAAGGAATAAAAGCCAAGACCTTTCTAAAAATGAATGAAAGGCACATGCCACAGATCCAGGAATTTCAGAGACCACCCCACACCCTTCTGCATATATCAAACGGGTGAAAACCAGCAGGATGAGAGAATCTTCCCTGCGGCCAGCGGCCCCTCGGCGCCCGAGTGGAGGGAAGTCCCCTTGGTCGGCCCGCACAACGCCTTCCCCAAGAAGGCGCGTGAGGCTCTCCTCAGTGGTCTGCCCGGAGTGCTGACGGGGTCTTCAGGGAAGAGGGGCCCGACGTCGGCAGAAGTTGCATCAACTCAATGAAAGGAAGAATATCGCGGTTTATTAAGAGGAGGGTGAATACAGGCTTGTCGCTGGTTCCTGGTTACCTGAAAAGGTAGTTGAGAAAGCAAGCGTCTAAATTTGAAATTGCAAGTGAAGCTATTCATTTGTCGTGGGCCCGTGTCCCTCAGCAACTTCCTAGCCTGCTGGACGCAGCCGCCCTTGGCGTCCAGAGCCGCCAGCGCCTTCCTGGTCCGCTGCGCCCACACGTGGTCTTCCTGCTCGGGTTTGTGCTTTTGTCTGAAGCAAGAAGCAAGCAATACAGCGATCTCAGGATCTGTCTCATCCCACTTGCCGGTGCAGTAGTGCGGTCTAAGCAGTCAGCCGTGTGGCTGCGACCGGGAAAGGACCAGCTGTGAGTTCGGGCGTGAGGTTCGTGGTCAGCGAGAGCATGTGGCCCCTCTGATTGGGATTCATGTGACCTCAAGATTCTCCTCCAAGAAACCTGCCTTCTCCCTCTCTTGCTAAGATCTATTTGATTTACCTGAACTTGTAACAGTATAGTGTTTCCAGTTGTTAGGACTGAGAAAACGTCAGACCCTCGCTCCCTTTCAGGTGGGAGAGGCCCCTGTGCTCTGACGGACCGCACTGGGGCAGTTACCATAAATGAGCATCCAATCCGCTTTTGTGAAGCCAGCAAAAGTGGAAGCGCTGGTGTGTGGCTGTGAAGGGACAGGTGTGGCAGACGCAGCAGGAAGACCCCACTCAGGAGACACCTTTGGGGTTCGAAGGGCTCTCTGAGCTGAGGTGACGGCTGCGGGAGATCAGCGGCTGCAGAGGTTCCCAGGCCAGTCGTGAGTGGAGCGCGGCGCTGGCCGCTCCCGCTGAAGCTCTGGCATTTAGGGAACCCTGGTGGGGAAGTGGTGCACGAGGCCTCCTGTGGGAAACTAGAGGCTGAGTCCGGAGCCCCAGCCCCTTGGATCCCCGCGCCGGGTGGCACATGGGCCTTGTGGGTGCTGTGAGGCCAGGGCCACGTCCATGGCGGGAGAGTTGCTGCCGGGAGACCCGGCCAACAGCCACTGTTTTGCTCGCAGCTCAATCAGATCTGCCGTCCATCTGTGCGTCGTGGGTGTTAACCTGGCGCTGACAAGCCGCAGCTGTGTCGGTGGGAGCCCGTGACGCCCGCGGAGCTTGCTAGCAAGCTGCTGACTTGCTGACCCGTCTCCTGCGGAAGGAGGCCCCGAGGAAGACGGCGTCATGTGGTGTCTGCGCCGTGCAGCCGCGGGCCCTTCTCACAGACCGCCGAGCAGCCGGGGTCCAGAGCGCCGCTGACAGCTACCGCTGGCTCGCCACATTCAGACCACCACACGGCTCCGGGCACTTTCTTCCTCCCCAGTCTCAGAGAACAAGCAGCCAGCTGCTCCGGTGCGGCCCGGGAGCCAGGCCCCTGAACCACCACGCGGGAAGGACTGAGACCTTACGGCAGTGTCCCCTAGGCCTCACCTGGGCCTGCCTATGAGAATTCGCTTCTTGTTCGTTTGAAGTCTGTTTATTGTGTCTTTGTTTTGCACAGTGGACTTTGATGATGGCGGGGCCGCCCTGGGGATTGCCTGCTGAGCGCACAGCTGCCCGGAGCACGTTCTCGAGCGGTGAGCCCCAGCTGGCGGGCCGCTGAGCGGCTCCCTCCACGCGTCCGGAGCCACGGTGGGCTGGGTCGTTGAGAGCCCGGTGCGACCGGGTGCAGCCCCTTGGGTGCCATGTGCGCCTGCATGTCACAGCCCGCGTCCGCTGCGCTGGAAAGCTCTGTGGACTCGCTGGCCAGGACTCCAGTGGGCACGTCTGTTTTCTTCGGGGGACTCAAGCAGCTGCCTTCTCTGACCCTCGAAGGACATGGTGGGTGAAGTACTAACTCCCTTCAGTTTGGGAAGTGGGCTGCACGGCCAAGCTCTCTTTCTAGGCACCTTCCCCTTGTTAGGAACGACCGTGCGCTTCTCAGGGTATCTGTGTTTCTGGAACATGTTCCCCTTTCATAAGAGGTCCCGTCTGCAGTGTGAGTGGCCCCGGGACCCCGGGGGTCTCGAGTGCCCGTTTGCCCCTGGGTGGGACTGCCGGGTCAGGTGACGGCCATGTGAGTGGGGCTGTTTGCTCGGGGAAACAGGAAAAGCACAGGGCGCGTTTTGAGAAGTTGCTTTGCGGGCCGTGTCTCTGCAGCAGCTTTCCGCGGGGCTGCGCTTCGAAGGCCACTGGTTTGGTCACTTCTACTTCAGAGATGGGTCTAAATGTAATTAATTCAGGTCCCCACTAAGTGCTGACTGTTTCCTGCTCCCCTGCAGAATGTGTGCTTTTTTGGTACTCGTGAGCTCAGGCTGGGGGACTCGCTCAGACTTCACTCTGTCCTTGAAAGCAGCGTAGGCACCAACAGGCCCGGCCCAGCTGGTGCTTCTAGTCTTTTTTGCCCAGAAGGGGCTGCTCTTAGCCCACGGCCGCCCAATATTGCCTGGGTGCTGACGGCCGCCTGTGTTTGGTGAGGTTGGGACCCACAAAGGGCCCCACAGCCCTTTCTTGGAGCTGAGTGCAGCCACTGAATCCCAGATGTTTCTGCAGAGGCAGGCCCCTCAGGCCTGGCGTGTCCGAGAGCTCCAGGAGAGGCTGGCTGGCAGCCGCAGTGGGAACAGTCTCTGCGGCCAGGAGCTGAGCCATCTCAGGGGTCCTTGTGTCCCCTTCCACATACTTTGAGGAAGATGGGTGCTTTGCTGAGGCCTCTTCTGTCGGTCAAGGCCCCTGAGGTCCTAGAGTGTTTCCAGCCCTGAAAAGGATCATGTAACTTCGAGTGTGATTTTGGCTCAGTGCGTGCAGGTGTCGGCCTCCAGGTGGTCTCCCAGGCAGATCCGGGGCTCCACCTCCCCGGACACTGATCTTCCGTCAGGACCTTCTGGAACTTCACTGTTCGGAAGGGCGCAGCGTGCTTCACGAGTGCATTTGGTTTACACTCAGGAGTCCTCCTTCAAGGGATGATATTTCTATAGGTTTTTATCACTCCTGCTGCTGTGTGGGGTTTGTTTGTTTGTGGGTGTGGTTCAGAAGGTCCCTTGCTGGGGGCCATGGAAATCTGGCCCTGTCCAAGGCCCAGCAGCCCAGCCGAGGGCGGGGAACCGCGAGTAAGCACGGACATAGCCTTGCTCCCTGCATGTACCTCAGCCTTTCGCGTTGGCGGGGCGGAAGGCAGCCTCTTGGCCAGGTCCGCTTTGTTTTTGCTCAAACATTGCTGACAGATTGAAAGCTCACACGGTGCCTGAACACGGGAAGCAACTAAGCACAGGTCTTCCTTGGTTAGACAGGGAGCCTGAGCACCCCTTTCTGGTCCCTGGGGTGTGATTGGTCTTATGGAAGGCTTTCGGGATGCTCCATGTCTGGGGACATTCCTTTGTGGGAAAAGAGCATTCCGTTTTCACCGCGGGCCCATCTGGCTGAGAATTGGATGCTTTAGGGAGCCCTGGTTTCAGTAAGAAGCTCAGTGAACTGTTGATCTATCCTGACGTGCCCAGTGCTGAGTGTCAGCTAGTCCTTGGGCCTGCAGGTATCAGTAGGCCCGGCTGCAAACCACTGAGTCAGGGAGCAGGACCCTGGAGGAGCCTGGGGGCTGACCGCAATCTCACGGAGGCTTAGAGGGCTGGCTAGCAGCAGGAGGTCCGTGGGTGAGCTGTGGGGATGGGCGGGCAGGTGCTGGTCCTGCACAGTCGGTGTCTGGCAGGGAGTGGATGTGCAGGTGGGGCCCACACCTGCTGTGCAGGGCTTTGAGGGCAGGTGCTTTGCTGCAGGGACTCGTACAAGCCGGCTGTGTCTGTGCTCGGGAGACACGGGCAGAAGCAGCCCCTTTGGGCGTTCGGCACTCCCCTCTTGTCCAGAGGGATGCTTTGGCTGGTGCCTTATTAAGTCTGATTTTCAGGCAGGTCCAGTGCTGGCATCGATGTTTATGTGGCCTGGACTTTTGAACTCCGGTGTCTGTCCCAGCAGCACGTCCCACCAGCCGTTGTGAATTAAATGCTGCCTGTGACCCCTTACCCTTGCTGCTCTTAAATTCATGCTTTAAAAACAGCTTAATGAGGGGTTTACTGGTCCAATTGGAAGTTTTTATTAAAACCTATTAGTGCTGGAGCGGAGCCTGCCTACAGGAAGCGATTAGGCAGCCACGGAGTTCCAGGCGGACTGGGCTGCAGCAGGTCCCACCAAACCGTTTCCAGACCCTTGTGGCCCCAGCACTGGGCTTTGCCTGGTTCTCATATCCTCTGCTTTAATTTATGGTTCGTCTAATTCCCTTCCCAGCCCCCATGTCCAAGAAAGCAGTTTCTTTTAATCAAATTATTCCCGTAATCAGACGCAGCCTGGCCTGCCCTGTCCTGTCTTGTGAGCTTGCCCGGCTGGGCACCCTTTCAGGGGAGTCTTTCCCTGCTGTTTCCTGGGTGCTCAGGCTTGAGGCAGCCACTCTCCTAGCACAGCCCCCACAGGTCTCGGCCGGCACCCTTCCTCCCTGCTGCCTGAGAATGAGAGGGCCCCTCGGCACTGTTCGGATTTGGTCTCTTGTCTGCTCGTGTCCTTAGGAAGGACAGAGAAGCCTGTATCCAGTGATTTCCAGAGCTGCCGTGTGGCATGCGTGGGCTCTGAACCATGTCCACTAGCAGAGACGCGCATTTCCAAAGTGGGAAAAACAGTCTTGAACAGTCTCTGCTGCACGGTCAGTGTGAGCAGCCCTAGTTGCCTGTGACAGCCTGAGAGGGGCCCGGAGTGTGAACGCCATCAGCCTCTGCCCTGTCTGAATTTCAGGTGCTTTCTCAAACAGGGTCTTGGGGTTGGTCCTGATCTGGGGGGAGCATTCTTGCCTCCTCCCCCCCCCACCCCCCCCACCCACCCCCGCTGTCCTCTCTTTGGCCTGATGTCTCTGTCTGCACACACAGTTCCCTTCTCTGCTCACTGGGAACACCAGTGCTTCCTGCTGCTGGAGAAGGAGCCGTCAATGAGGGGCTGGGGCCTGGGGGTCACCCAAGACACCCTCCCCACAAGAAGCATCCGGTGCTCCTGGCTGTGACCCACTTGGCACAGTGGTCCCCTGGAGACTAGCATGTGGAAGGGGAAAAGGCAGGACTAGGGTGCTGGGGGCCCTTACGGGGAGTCTCTCACGGTACTGGGTTCTCCTTCCCTGTGTGCGTGCACAGTGAACATGCCTGGTTTTCAGTCTTCTCTTTTTCATCTAACGTTTTCTCCTCCCTTCCGTGTTAACCCCCTCCCTTACACCCTCTCTTACGCTCATCCCTCCTCAGAGCTGTGTGCAAAGGTGGATGCATGCGCACGTGCACTCAGGTTAAGGCCACTGTAACCGGACGGGGCCGCGCTGCGTGCATATCTGCCACTCTGTTTTCACTCAGGACTATCTGGTGAAAATTCTTTCGTTGGACCTACAAGAAAACATATTTTAAAGACTTTTTTTCTTACATGATCATTAACCTTTTGCTTATAGCTAGATGTGAATCTAGCTGCCCATTTCCATTTCTAAAACTTGATAATCTCTTTAATAAGCAGAATTCTAGAATAGTGAAGATCCATTTTGTTGCTTTAATCCATACTTGTAGTTCTGAGTCCATTTGGGTGGCTTTTGTCTGAAGTGCTTCTAAACTGTCTTTTATCAAACTGCATAGATATGGATTTTGACTAACATTTGCTTTTTTGGCCTTCAGATTTATTTCTAATAATTTGAAACATAAATGTGAAAAACGATTTGTACCCAACTTAATACGCCTTTCAAACAGGAAAGTCACTAAAGATTAAAATATGGCAAAGAATGTGCTTTGGAATTAACATAGTGTCGGTGGTGCATTAGGGTAACATCTAACATCATGGTTGATGAACTATTGTCTCCTGGGTGCTGGTGCCCTAGCGGTTGAAAAACTGGTTTTGTTACCACTCCGTTTTCTGGAGACTTGCTGCAAGTCCCTATGGCCAGGACTGTCTGACTGCCACAGGCTCTCCCTTCCCCCCTCCCACTGTTGCCATCATGGCTACATGCTGTTAGGAGTGGCCTTTCCACCCCCACCCTGGGCAATGCTGAGTGGTTGTCTGTTCCCTCCTTTATTCCTGTGGTCAAAACTATCATGGGTCTTTTCAAATAAGTGGTTTTATCTGATTTTTAAAAAAATGTGTTCTAGCTCATTAATTTGTACTTTTTATATGTTTCCTCTTTCTGGGAGGAAGGGGTTTATTATTTTCTAAGATTCTGAGCTGATTGTTAAACTCATTAATTTTCCATCTCTTTTTAGCTGCTAATGAAAGCATGGAGGCAGGTCACCACTCCCCTCTGACTGTGTCCCTGGCCCATCCAGCCTGTCAGCTGAGATTCTAGTGTCTTTCTGACAATGGCACATAGTGTAGTTTTATAATCATCAGTGCTGATGCTTCTATAGTCCAAGTGCTGTTTAGAGAAGAGTTCCAAAAATCCCAAGCCCTCAGGGTTTTATAGGTGACCTTTTGTTGATCAATTTCTGATTTTAGTACATTGTAAGCAGATAATCAGGCCTGAAGGTTGTTCTTTTAATTATTAAAAAAAATAAAGTAGACATGTGCACAGATTAGAAATTGTATTACACAGCTTCTAACAAAAACAGCAGTATCTTTTACCTCCGCTCACCCCATTCTGTTTCCTGGAGCAAATCCTTTACTCCTTCTACCACTGCTGGTATTTTCCTCCATATTTCTGAATAATACATTTATGTAGATTATTCTTGGTATACGCTTTTAGACTTTATATTCTTCCTGTTATGAACGATAAGGATTACTCTCCCTTATCTCTGATTCTCTTTCTCCATCTCAGTACAGATATGTCACAAATATAATTTATGAAACTCCTGTTCAGTCATTGTGTAAATGTCAGCTGCTGAGCCAACAGTGAATTGTGCTCATTTGTTTCTAATAACTCTTTGTTTTTCCTGAAGTTAATAGTTGCCTCTTCTTTTTTGGTTTTCCTTGTTTTTCATCTCTGATCATGCTTCACCATTCCATTCCAAATTCACCAGCACAACTGCTTGTTTCCTCCCAATACTATTTTTACAGACTCAAACGTGTTAGATAATCTGTCAGTTCCTTTTCCCCCCTTCACGGAGATTTCTGCTGTGGAACTGAAGCCACCTGGAGTGGATACTTTATGGGCCCCTGGATTTGGAGATTGTGGGGCAGGCTAACTCTTGCCAGATTGGGTGGGTACCAGTGACTTATTTGTCCTTCCTCCCATCCTAGAGATCCTTACGGTTCACAGAGGGTGGTCCCAGTTGTGCTAGGGGTAAGGCTCAGAGGCACAGTCATTTCTCCACTGCCTTCTTCCCCATGTATATTCCAGGGCATCATTCTTAGGAAGGGTCATTTTTAAGCCCTCATCTTCATCACATATTATATAAGGACAGCTAAAAGCAACTGGTGAGATGAGTCCTTCCCTTTACTTCTCCAGCATTAGTAGTTGCCTGACTGAGGCAAGATGAACCATCGCCCGTATGCTCTTTCCCTACCGGGTACACACTGGTGTGTCCTGAATCACAGTGGACAGCTGAGAGGCCAGAGATGGGCTTTGGTCTCCTCAGACACCATTGCAACCACTGGCTGGCCTGGAACCTCCAGAATCTGGTGTGTGTCCCTGGAGCTTCCTGGCTCCAATACCCCATTGTCAGATGCAAGAGGAACACAGCGTCGGCGAGCCTGACCTTTGCCAACGCCAGTAACAGGGAGAAGCATTGTTAGGTTAGCCCTGGAGTAGCAGCTGTGTGCCAGTTTCTTTTGTAAATGCTTTGATATTTTAAAACAGAAATTTTAAGCAAGGAAGCCATGCTTTGTTGCTGTTACAATAGCAGCTCTTGTCTGTGTGGATCCGTTGAGTGAAGACACTGATACTGGAGCAGTTCTAGTGCTGTGATTGGTTCCTGAGTGCATAGAACACATCTCTTCTTAATGGTTTGTGTCCTTTTCTTACTGAATATTTTATAGCTCTTTTAAAGTAGGATCCCTGCACTTACGTTGGTTGGTCTCAGATTTAAATATCTTTGACAAGGTAGAGCATTGCTGGTTTTCCATTTGGCTTTAGCCTCAGTGAATGTCTTTTGAGCATTTAGGAGACTTACGTGCAGACAGGATTGTGATACATTTTTGTGCCACGTCCATTCACACTTACTGGCCTCCTTACTAGGCTGCTCCCACTGTGGGACACGGCCCCCAGGACAGCGGGTGCTCCCCAGCCCCGGGCCCAGCTTTGTTTTTCTCCAGCTCACCACCCTCTGATGTGGGTTTTTATGTGTATGTCGGTTTATCGTTTCTCTGCCTGCCCTCCTCCCTTGGGACAGCGCATGAGTGCTGGGGCTTCACGGGTTGCCCAGCATCCCCGCAGCACACAGGATGGGGGAGCTCAATCACAGCGCGGCTGGTCCATGGTGACCCTGCACACAGGTCCACACTCAGATGCCACAAGGAGGCAAGTGGGCTGGGTTTGTATAAGTCGCCACACATTCTTGTGTTGTCACTCTTCTCAAGGCTGCTGGCAGCTCAGGAGCCCAAGCGTGGTGTGGTGCATGGCATGTTGTATAGAGAAAGCTGACCAGGATTTTCCCCCCGATGGCGTGTCTCCTGAACCCAGAGCACTAGCACAAAGCACCACAGTTCTGGTGTTTCTGCGAGATGGTCGTGTTGACGCACATATGCCATTCCCAGGGACTCCATCGGCCTCCATGGCACGGCAGCCTCGGGTGTAAGAACACAACAGCTCCTCAGTACTCCTGTGTCCAGGAGACGCGCTGAGCAGAATGTCTACAGTGCATTGATTAAACCCAACCAGAGGCAAAGCACAAATGGATAACCAACCACGGAGCAAGAGACACCACCTGAGGTCCCATCTGAGGTCTGTGCTCCTCACATCAGCCAGGGGGAATTCAGAATTAACAGTGGCGTGGCCGTGCTTTGTTCCCAGGTTGCAAACAAAAATGAGAGGTGGCTCTTGTCCAAGGCAGAGCCCCCAGGACCCTGTCCTCTTCACGATGGTCAGGTGCATGCCTGTCTGGGGGCAAGGCCTCACGAGCCAGGTGCTGACCAGAGGCTCTAACTTGTACCAGGTGGAGTGATGTCAACAGGACTTTTAAAAAGATGATCTTGACATAGTTTCTCTCACAGAAATGTTGCAGAGAAAAGTGCAGAGGCCTCATCAGCCTTCACCCTGCATCCCTGCAGGTGGCACATAACTGTGGTCGGAATTGAGACGTCAGCACTGGCAGGACTGTCGACTGAACCAGACTGTGGTTGGGTTTCTCCAGCTTGTTCACCAGTGCCCCTTCCCGCCCCAGGGCCCCTCCCGGGGCCACACTGCACTTGGCCGCCTCGTGTCCTTCGTCCCCGTCCCCTCTGGTCTGCGGCAGTCCGTAGGACTTCCCTGGCTTTTCATGACCTTGCTCGTTTTGAGCAGTTCTGGTGCATTTGGTCCGATGCCCCTCATGTTGGGTTTGCCTGGTGTTTCTTGGGATGAGACGGGTCACAGAGGCGAGGTGCCCTTGTCACCAGATCGGGTGCCCGAGTCCACGCGACTCGCTGCGGAGGATGCCGACCTGGATTGCCTGGTGAGGGTGTGTTTCCAGGTGTCTCCTCCCGTCTGTTCCCTGTCCCGTGGAAGCCGGGCCCTGGGCCCAGCCCGAGCCCCACGGGAGGGAGGACTCGGCACCACCCTGGGAAGGGGGGTCTCCACAGGGGAATTTCTCTGTGAGGAAGGTTCGTGTCTCCTCTCCACGTCTTCGCCAGTCCGCACGTTGAGTGAGGCTCCGGGTCATGGTCCCACGCCGTTCCAGGTGGTGGGTGTCAAACAATTTGTGGATCTACGTTAAAGTCACATAGTCATTAAAAATTGGGGGAGATTTTTTGAGGCTGTGCAGTTGTCCTGTTTTTGCCTTCAAGAACTGCCCACCGATTTAGGCTTCCCTGCGGCCGTCACTACTGTGATGTTCTGGTAGTGATTTTTCCGTTTCCCTCATTCCTTCTTTGGAATTCCCCTATGGAAGAGCTGTCCTTTCTCCCCCATTTATCAAATACGTGCTTACGTTGCTGTGGCTACTCGTTCAGTTCTCATAGAGTAGGATCTGGCACTGGGGGACCTGCTTCGCTGCTCATTGCCCAGCCGTGGCTGTGGGGAGCCCCTAGGCTGGCTACCACACCCTTGCTGAGTCCCCCACCTCCCGACTTCTTAGCCCTACAGGAGCTGCAGGCCCATCTCATGACTTCTCTCCCGCAGCCCTCTCTTCAGCTCTTTCCCCAGGGGCCCTGGTTCCTTGTCGCAGAGAACAGTGTTAGACACCGTGGCCTGGGTGTTGGGTGTGCTTGTCGCTGGTGGGGTGGCACGGCTTCTCTGCCCTGCAGTGGACAGAGCCAGGAAGTGTGTGAACACTTAGAGCACACCACTGACAAGCCGTGAGCCGTGACTCGGACCTGGATGAACCTCAGAGGCCTCACGCTGCAGGAGACGAGCCCTCTCAGCTGCTGCCCACGGCGTGATCCCGGGTCGGGGCCGGGGCGCAGGCTGCCTGCTGGTTGTGATGGGGCTTC
Organism: Ursus americanus; assembly: GCF_024610735.1. Classification (NCBI taxonomy): domain Eukaryota; kingdom Metazoa; phylum Chordata; class Mammalia; order Carnivora; family Ursidae; genus Ursus; species Ursus americanus. The sequence continues at coordinate 39,645,591 of NC_142128.1, forward strand.
TCAAATCCACACCTGTGTCGACGCATGAAACTGGGGCACAGAGTCTGTGGGAACTGCACTGCTCGTCAGTGTGCTAGGAACCCATGACTGCTCTAAAAAATAACATTGAGAAGTATACAGCACAAAGAGTAAATTTCAGCATACATAAATCTTTAAAACACTAAGCAGGATGTGTGGGGAAGGCAAATAGAAACTGTACCAAACCTGCTTATCAACACGCAGTGTTTACACACACGTATGTGTTCTGTAGGGCACGTATTACACGTTACAGGTGACGTGTTGTATTTGTGTTTTGTTCTACCTTCTGTGTATGACCTCCCTGCATATGTGTCTACTTAAGCACACTGAGGGGTCGAAGAAGGCGTTTTCACTGTGCCCTAGGTCTGACCACACAACGCAGGAGACGGCCTCGACGTTCGAGGGCTGTTACCATCCATAGAGGCATTTATAAAACAGACTGCAAACCCGCAGTAAACAGCGAGTGGTTCGTGGAGCAGTTTTAGGTAGCTAATAAGCACGTGAAGTAATTCAGCCCGTGGTCGGGAGACTGTTGTTAAACCAACAGCAAACTGCTTAACCCGGCCTCGGGCTGGGGAGGAGCATCTGCGGTGGCTCTGACGGTGGCTGGGCACCCGGGCCCCACCGCGAGCTCACAAGTCCGTGCGCCCTCCTTGGAGGACAGGGTGGCCACACAGTCTTCGAGGTGTGTGTGCCTGTGGGTCCTGCGGTTTTCTACAGCAGGGTTAAGGGTGTGCAGAGAGACTGTGAGGGCTTCGTCACTGTGTTTACGGCGGGAGAAAATGGAAATATGCTTAAAGGCTCAGCCATGGAGAATTAGTTACAATTACATCTCTGTGGGTTACTAAACCATATGATTTAATGATGCAAAAATATAGTTAAGATATATGAAAATGGGTTTTAAACTATGTACTGTATTCCATTTTTGCTTCTGAAAAAATCTTTCGAAATTATTTGGAAGTATATGATCAAGGAGTTAGATGTATCTCTAGGTAATCAGATCACTTTTCTTCTGAGTTCCCATTTATTTTCACTCAGCATTTTTGCTCTCGATTAAGGATTAATTTGTTTTAATAACACTACTTCTAATAAATTGGTTCTAATACAATGAAATCAATGTTAGATCAAATGTGAACTGATGTGAGCTGGGCACAACACAGGAGGAGACATTGCTCCCAAAAGGCTTTGAGGAGCCCAGGTGGGGACAGGGAGGGCAGGAGAGGGGAGCCAGCGACGCTTTGGCTGAGGGATGGAGTGAGGCCCACTCCCAGCCAGGTGCCTTTGGCTTGGTGGAAAGTCACTTCCTTTCCTGGGACTGGGGCCTTCATGGTGTTTATGACTAGAGGTGGGATATGGATGGGGTTCAGGGGCCGGTTCTGAGTGTGGGGGCTGTGGGGCCCTGCCCGTGCTGGGGGTTTGGGAGGAGTGGAGGCCTTCAGAGGATGGCACAGTGTTAAGACCGGGAATGGACTTGGCTTTGTCTCTCCTGTCGGCCAGTCCAAGGTTGACCTGCGCTCTGCATTGCTGCTGGTAGGATTGGACACAGTCTGCCTAGGCACCCCCCAGGCGGTGTGTGGAGAGAGCTCCCCACAAGGCGGTGCGTGGAGAGAGGCCCTCCCCAGGCGGTGCGTGGAGAGAGGCACCCCCCAGGCGGTGTGTGGAGAGAGCTCCCCACAAGGCGGTGCGTGGAGAGAGGCCCTCCCCAGGCGGTGCGTGGAGAGAGGCCCCCCCCAGGCGGTGCGTGGAGAGAGGCCCCCCCCAGGCAGTGTGTGGAGAGAGGCCCCCCCCCAGGCGGTGCATGGAGAGAGGCTCCCCCCAGGCGGTGCGTGGAGAGAGGCCCCCCCAGGCGGTTCATGAAGAGAGCTGAGGGTCCAAAGAGCGGTCCTCAGGAAGCGGTGTCTGGGTTAGGGAGGGAGGGGCTGATGAGGCAGGGAGATGGTCCTACTGGAGTCACTGATGAAACCCAGCTGTGGGCGTGAGCCCGAGGAAAGGAGGGCGCACAGAGTACTTTATATCAAGGGTATTTGGTGCGTGGGGTCTGCAGAGGCAGTCCACGCTACAGGGGGGCGCCAGCCAGGGCCGTGCGTGGTGTGGCACTTGGCGCTTCGTCGGGCCTGGAGAGTTTGCTAGCCTCCTGCCCGCTCGGTCTGTGCCGTGTCTCAGAGTTTGTGTTTTTGAGGGCAAGAAAGCACCTTCCGTCGGAGTCAGAGCTGTGTGATGTGCCTGAGGAAAGGCCCAGGGCTTGGGGATAAAAGCGGTGACTCAGGAAACAGGAAGCTGTGATTCTCGCCATGCCAAGTGGCTCTCCAGGCCTCAGACGCTTCTGGACTCCCCACGGCTCGGCCCCTTCCTAAGTTCTAAGCACGTATGTAGTTCTGTTGACTCACGTAAAGGTTCTGCCTCGGCACCGGGCCTGTTCACACAGGGCGGCAAGGTAAGCGCCAGCCTTCAGAACAGACACCGTCATGCAGTTCTCGCTGGGGAAGCCTCGCCCCGCCACTTGGCTTCAAGACCTGGATCAAGACTGTTGGCTCAGTGTCTGTAAATGGACAGTTCTGTAATTTTTTTTCCCTTTTGATGGTGCCAGAATGAGCAATTATAGTCATAATCCCCAATGAAAAGAGCAGTGGGGGCAGAGCCTGGGGCGGGTGTGTACACACGAGCTCTGTGGTTTGGGAGCAGGACAGCCCCTCTCACACGGTCACTGAACGGGAGCAGAACCCTCAGTCTTAGAGAACGTGGCTGCCGTGCACCAGGACCCTGGATCCTCCTCCCTTCCCCTCGGGCCCTGCGTGCCTGGTGTGTGTGGGACAAGCGGCAGTCCTCTGCTGTGGTGGGCGCGGAGCGCGCAGCTGGGCTCGGTTCTTGCTTCCACGTCGGGCGGCCACGGTCGGCCCCCTCAGTCCTGTTTCTGCCTCTAATTCTTAACCTTCTTAGGGAAACCAGTCACTCGGAAAGTGGATCTCCTATTTTGGGGGAAAAAATTGTTTTAAGGGTTACACCTGAATAGTTTGGCTAGACTCACCACCAGACTCACCATACTCCCAGAGACCCTGGCTTTCAGCTGCTCTGCTGGTTTCCTCTTCTGGAAAATGCATGACAAAATCTCGTATGTCCGTCTATAAAGTTTAATGGCTTTCTTTATTTCTTTCTTTTCTTTTTCTTTCTTTTTTCTTTCTTTTTTCTCTTTCTTTTCTTTTCTTTTCTTTTCTTTTCTTTTCTTTTCTTTCTGATTTTATTTATTCATTTGACAGAGAAAGAGACAGCCAGCGAGAGAGGGAACACAAGCAGGGGGAGTGGGAGAGGAAGAAGCAGGCTCCCAGCGGAGCAGGGAGCCCGATGCGGGGCTTGATCCCAGGACCCTGTGCCCAGGCCCTGAGCCGAAGGCAGACACTTAACGGCTGAGCCACCCAGGCGCCCCATCTTTAGAAAGTTTTTTTTTTTTTTTTAAAGATTTTATTTATTTATGTGACAGAGAGACAGCCAGTGAGAGAGGGAACACAGCAGGGGAGAGGGAGAGGAAGAAGCAGGCTCCCAGCGGAGGAGCCTAATGTGGGACTTGATCCCGGAACGCCAGGATCACGCCCTGAGCCAAAGGCAGACGCTTAACGACTGCGCTACCCAGGCGCCCCTGAAAGTTTTAAAATGTCTTTTCAGAAGACCTATTCCCATACTCCTTCTAAGAGTGGCTTCTGGAACAAATGGCAATTTACCACATAGCGTTTCAGTTTGTTAGGGTTTGTGAGCATGCTGGCCGTCAGTTCTGGATGTCCCAGCACATGGGAGGACTCTTTGCTTATTTTTCTTTCACTTTTGATTACAATTTGGGAGCACGCACCATGTCCGTGTCCCTGTGAACAGGCCGTGGCCCAGGCTTTGGCGTGCTGACTCCCCGTCGGCCGTGTGGGTGTAGGAGGCCGGACGGCGCTGCCTGCGGGTGCACGTCCTGTGTCCTGCCCAGGATGGCGGCTCTACAGCAGCTCACGGAGAACACGGCGGGGAGTTCGCGCAGCCGGTTAGTCTGTGTCCCAGTGTTGCTGGCTGCCTCTGAAAGAAACGCCTTCTCTACAGTTGCTGTGTCTGACTGAGGCCCGACACACACTTGACAGATATGTTCCTGTAGCCTCTTGAAGCCTCCCCTGCTGCTCCCTGGGCTCCCGGACAGGATTTTGCAGCAGAGCCAGAGAGCACGGCTTATCCTGCGGGGAGCTGACCGCCTCCGGGCCTGGTGTCCCCTGCCCGTCGCCTGTGGGCTAGCCACAGGGCTCCAGGCAGCATCCGAGTCAGCCTGGCTTTGGGCAGGGATGCATCACGGCTGCCGGGACTTCTGTTGCTGTCGGACAGAAAGCACAGGCTGCCATCCCCAGTCTGCGATGGTGAGATTGCTGAGGGACCAGCTGTTACCAGCTGATCCATCCACGAGAAAGTTCTCCATCAGCAGCACCAAGGGCCCGGCCACGGCGGTGGCGAGTGCCTGGACTCACCCCCCCAGGGCCCACCCAGAGTGCTCGCTCTCATTCTGTCACTCTGTTTGCCTTTATCTGGGATTTTTTTTTTTTTTTAATCAAAGCAACTTTCCTTCATCAACTATTTGGTTGCTCGAAATCCAGCTTCTCTGGAAAACTCAAGATAGGACACTTTATTCTTTCCCTTGTGAACTTGCAGAAGAATCACCGGCCCCTAAGGAACCAACAGGGTCCTTTAATGTCATTTGCCAAGGCTGCCACTGCCACCTGAGAGTTGAGCTCATTTTCTGTAGATTTTTAAAAAACTTTGTGTGGGCAGTTGTATTTGTTTCTGTGTCAAGTCTTAGAACTTTTCTTTTTCTTATTTTTGCAGTGGCTAAGAATAAGTGTTACATAGGATGTTTTAAATTATGTTGTTAGGAAAAATTTAAAACATACCAAAAAAGCTTAAGGGATTGTATAGTAAGAACCCATATATCAACCATTTAGCTTGTACAGTTTGTATTTTACTAGATTTTTCCCTTTGTGTAGTGAAGTCTCTTCATCCGTTTGTCAGTCCGTCATCTGTTTGGGTGCGTTTCGAAGTCAGCGTCACCTGCCGCGTACTTGCCCCCGTATATTAACTTCACGCAGGTCGCTACCTAGCGCTTAGCGTGCGTGCAGGTTTTTCCCTCAACCGAGAACTCAGACACGATGAGATGCGCGGATCATAAGGACACGGTGTTAGAGTTTGACAGATGCGTGCACCTGTGTGGTCCACCTTCCCATCAACATGCAGAGTATTCCCGTCACTCCCGTGCACGCGGAGGTGGGACTCTGTCTGTTGTTAAAGCTGGGTCTGTCTGTCTGCACCCGTGCTCTCCACGTGGAGGGGAGGGTTGCTCCGTGCCTGGCTTCTTGGCTCACTTTCTAGAAGTGCTGCTCAGTGGCTGCCTCTCTGCAGACCATGTGTCCTGTCCCTTCCACACCAGGGATACTTGATCTCGGTGGCCTGTGGGAAGGGCCATCGTTAACTGTGAGTGACAGCTGGAGGACTCAGCATGTCCGAAAAATGAAATCAGAATGACCCAAATGAAAGCAGGTCTTAGGTGGTGAATATCGGGGAACCTTCTTTTGCTTCCTCGCAGTGTTTTTGTGGTGATGTGTAGTGTTTTTCCACCTCTTTATTGTTACTAGCAGGGGGCCCCGAAGTTGCACTCTTACCACTTGGATTTACGTCCAAAAGAAAACGGCTTGTGTTTCTGGGTCCTCTGCAGCACGGCCTGTGGCGGCGAAGGCCATCGTGTCCTGGTTGATGGGGCCCGCAGCCTGATCCGTGCTGCTGCGTGAGGGCAGTGCTCCTACACTTGTGCTGCGGTTGCTCGGCGGCTGCATTTCCTCTCTAGATCTGCGACAGTCTCCACATTCTCTCTATGCAAACGACTGGGAACCTTGCTGTTTGAAAGCGTGTGGATTCTTGGTTCTAACCTCTGAGGTGGAAGGGTGCGCATTTGGTTCCCTGTTTCTCACCTCCACTGTTCCTGACAAGAAGCCAGCTGTCACCCATCCTGTCGTTTCTCCGAATGTCATGTCTTCTTTTTCTCTGACTGCGTGGGAGATTGTCCTTGGTTCATAGCAGTTTGACTCTGTTGTGCCTGTATGTGCCGTTTTTTGGGTACTGCCTTGGTTATGATTCTCTGAGGTTCTTGAGTCTGTAGCTTTTGTCTTTTACCAAATTTGAATAATATTTGCCAATATGTTTTCAGGTTATTTTCTGCCCATTCCTCTCCTAGGATTCCAATTCTGTGTATGTAGGACCTTCTGATGATGTTCCACCAGTCCCTGAGGGTCTGTTTTCTTACTCAATCTTAAAAAATTAATAAATAAATAAAAGTCTAGGGGCACCTGGGTGACTCAGTCGGTTAAGTGTCCAGCTCTTGGTTTCAGCTCAGGTCATGTGCTCAGCATCGTGAGACTGAATGTCAGGCTCCATGCTCACTGGGGAGTCTGCTTGTCCCTCTGCCCTCCCCCACTCGCATGTGCGTGCTCTCTCTAAAATAAATACATCTTTTTAAAAAAATCTCTGTTCTTCAGGTCGAATAACCAGTTGAGCTATTTTCATGTTCACTACCTTTTTGTTCTCTGTCCTCCCAGTTGTTACTACGTTCATCTAGTAAGATATTCGTTTTGGATATTTTCTTTTTCGGTTCTAGAATTTCTTTGGTTCTTTTCTTACAGTTCTGTTTCTCTGCCCAGTTTCCATATCTGTTTATGCCTTATGGGTATGTTTTCCTTTACACCCTTGAACACGCTTACGAGGGATGCTTCCTCTTGTCTTCCTGAGCTGGCACTTGGGTGCAGTGTGGATGGAGAAGGAGAATAGGTGAGATGTGCAGCCTGGGGGGTGATGAGTGTGCTGTCCGGCAGGTTGTACTGGGGTGGACTGAGGCCCAGGTCTCACGTCCAGGGAAGGCCTCCCTGAGAAGGTGACATCTGGGCAGAGACATGACCAAAGGGCCCCAGGAACGGGTACTGGGGGCTGAGACCTAAGGTGGGCCTGGGCCTCCAGCAAGGGAGGAGAGCCCAGGGTGGAGTGGAGGGGTAGGTGAGGCAGTCAGCGGGGCACTGGTTAGCTTCACCTTCTCCCTGCGGGCCTCTGCGGGTCACTCGTGTGGTGTTTTTCTAATGATTCATGTCAGCTGACTTAGCTGAAACCCCTCCTCCACTGTACACTGATCCTTTCAAAAACAAAACAAAACAGCATTTCTGGAAACTTCCCCTGATGGTGTCGGGACTGGCCCTGCCCCTCACCAGACCACCACCCCAGGCTTCTTCACGCACAACTCTGGAGCAATACTGGCTGTCGGCGGTGCCCGCGGGGTCCTGTGACTGATGCCCGCCTCTTCTCTCCGTGGCCCCGTGGAATGTACGTGCTGCCCGGAGTTGGGTCTGTGGGGTGGGCTGCACCTTGGTGGCCATCCCGGCTTCCAAACCCAGAGCTGCCTATCCCCTCACTGGAGGGCCAGAAACCACTCCCTTTCAAAGGGGTAGTGGTGCCGGCTCTGACACGTGTGGGAAGGGAAGGAAGAACGCTGCTGTGCCCAGGGTGGTGACCCCCCAGTGGAGACCGTGTCTGTGCGGGGTGAGGCTGCAGTGCCGCCCCGACCTCTGACCTGAGCACCTGCCCGTTAGAGACGTGTGTGACTTCCTACTTTTCAGATGAGTTGACCCTCCCCGTGATTTCTGGACACCCCATCCTTGCTTGTCAGCCGGGCCCTGCCCTCCTTTGGGGACGAGGGTCTGCCCATCAGCAGGTTCAGGGTGCCCAGAAACCGTGTTCAGTGAGTGTGTGGAAGATCTGGAAAAGCAGAGAGTGAAAATGGGTCATTCTCCAGAACTGTGTGGGACGAGGGTGACCCCACTTGCACGGGCACGGGGGCCTAGTGTGCATGGAGGCAGGAGCTCACTCAGCTGCGGTGCCAGAATGAGGCTCGCTCCATTCAGGGCCCATGGACATAGGGTGTCTCAGTGGACATGCCTCCCAGGGTTGACTGAGAGCAGGGTCCACACCAGCCCCTTGCACCCTGAGCTGTGCCCATGGCTCCACGTGGCTCATGGGCACACGACAGCACAGCAGACCCAGATGGTCCCCGCCGTCACAGACAGCCCCGTGGACAGCATGGACCAGCCTGTCTTCAGGATTCTGACAAGTTACTTTGGGACAGGCTTCCGTTAGTTTTCATGCACAGGAAACAAAAGACAAAGAAATGGTAATGCATCATGCCCTTCAGCCTGATATATGTTAAATATTTGGAATATATTAATCCTACGAAATCTCTGTTGCTAGATCTAATTTCCGTTGACAGGAAGCATTTTCCTGTTTATCCACAACCAGTAACGCTAGCTAAGGTCGTTGCTGTGAGTTCTGTTTTCGGGCTAGCTGGTGACACGGGCACAGATCTGAGCAGCAGGCACACCTGGGGCTAGGACGCCTGGTTGCTGTGGTAACCAAGTATTAACCAGCACCGTGACAAAGTGCAGGGGATGGAGGGTCACTGTGTGGGTGTGTGGGTTACACAGGTCACTTCCTGTTCCCTGCAGCGCCCAAGGACATCCTTACAACACAGATTAACACTTTTCTAAATGATTCATAACTGGGAGCATGCAGTTTAAAATGATTTTTTTTTAAAGCATGAAGCCTTTAACCAACTCTTCCAAAAGTATCTGCTTGCTAGAAAATTCACTCCTGTTCACGATCTGATCGGACTTAAATTCTGCCTCTGAACGGTGGAGACCCCGGCTTGCCTCTCCTTTCAGAAATCAGGCTTTGTCTCGGGGCTAACAGCAAGAACAGCCTCACGTGCCACGTTCCGCTACCCAGTTCAGGCTGGTTCTGGAGGATTCTTGGGCAGATTCAGCTCTAAGCAGACTGTGGGGCCAGGGCTGGGGGGCAGGCAGGAGTGTGGCCCCATCTCTGGGGTGCGGCTGGCATCAGTACCGTCCAGCCCCTGAGGACAAAGGACTGTCCCCATTCTGTCCCCTTGGGGCAAAGTCAGCTCTACAAGCCATTCCGGTGGCCAAAAGGGGTCGCCGAGGCCAGGCCCCTCACACGGTGTCCTTCCCCGCAGACTCACACGCGTGACGCATCCTGGCTACAGCTGGATGCCACGGCGAGGGATGTGTGCGGGGGATGTGAGATTCGCAGACGGGTGAAACGCTTTGGTACCTGAGGGGCACGGTCACCCCAGAACCGTGTCTGTGGCCGTCTCTTACGCTCATGGCGTGAAAAGGGCCCCTTGCGTGTCTGTGGCCTGCAGCCCTCTTGCGCCACACCAGCAGCCGTGCCCAGGGGACCGGCAGGCTGCTCGCTAGCTCCCCACCCTCACACAGAAGCCAGAAAGGTGAAGGCAGCGAGTCTGAAGAGCTGCGAGTGCTCTCCAGGTGTTGCCGGGGGCCCGGGCGGCCACGGGTCGGGCAGCCCCGTGCAGGAGTGACAGCCCATCAGAGGGGAGGCATCTTTCTTCTTTTTCCCGGTTTCTAACCTGAAGCTAATGGGTTTCCCGCTCCTCCTGTGGATGGTGGCTGTCATTCTTGAAGGATCCATAGGTGCCACGTTTCATTATTCTTTCTAAGTAACTGTCATAATTTTCAGGAAGGAGACGAGCCCTCGGTTGGTGCAGTCTTTCCAGAGCGGCCGTCTCCGCAGCTTCCACTGTCCATGATGCTTTTCTCCTGGGTCCCAAGTGGCTGCATTTGTGCCGTGTGGACCTTGACTCAGGGTGACCTCCACAGAGGTCTGGCGCAGGCCTCCCCTCTAAGCCGCCCTGGCCCAGCCGGCTCCTCGCTGGCCAGAGCATGTCTGCTTCCTGTCCCGAGCAGGCTGAGCCTGGAGGGGCCGCCGGGGTCCCCCACCCCTGCGCGGTCCGCCTCCAGGTGCCATGCCCCCGGGCCCCTCCCCAGTCACCAGGCACGGGTCAGGCCTCTTGCTGGACTGAGTGTTGAACAGAAGAGTGTCTTCACTCCACATGTCCCGACTAGGGAAGCAGGGTAAGCACCACCTGCACACTAGTTTTATTCGGAGAGCAGGTGCCCTGAGCTGAGCCAGAGGCTCAGGAAGTGGGGCTGAGAGGCGACAGCCCCGTGCTTCTGTCTAGACGCGCCAGGGTGCACGTTCACATTTCAGGGGGTCTTTCCTCGGGCTTACCCTGCAGCGGCCCGGCAGACACAGGCATGCGTCACATGCCTAGCAGCTGTAGATGCTAGTGCAAGGGCGCATCAGGAGAGCGCCTCCCCCCTCCCACCATACTGCAGGGCTCCGGACTGTGGCCGCTCACCGACCTGGAGGACGAGCTCTGGTCAGCACTGCATTGAGGGTCCCCATCCCATCAGCACCGGGTGGGGTGACCCTGCAGCCTCCCCGACGGCAGCCTGTGCCCAGCCCCATGGCCTGTCTGAGCATGCTGCTGCTCGGAAGGGCAAACGGAGCTCAGGAGCTGCCCGCCACCCGACAGCTGCTCCGGCGGTCGGTGTCCGACTGTCAGGGTCACGAGTGCTGACCCCACATCTCCAACTGCAGGCCTTCCCTCTACGTGGGAAGCTTCCCAAACGTGGCCTGTTGACCACTTGTCTACATTATTGGAAAGAAGCCAGGAGCCAGAGAAGTGACAGTTCCAGAAGCAGGCATCTGCCTGGACCTCAGGCTTTGTGGCTTCCTGGTGGATGTTAGCTAACCGTCACTGCAGAGCCACTGGCAGGACCTCCGCAGCATCGCCGAGAAACGTCCAAGGGGGTGGAGCCTTCTAGGCCCACCGTGGAAGGGAAATTTTTTTGAAAAGATTTTATTTATTTGAGGAGGGGGAACAGAGGAAGAGACAGAATCTCAAACAGACTGAGCAGTGAGCGCAGAGCCCAGCCTGGGGCTCAGTCCCACGACCGTGAGATCATAACCTGAGCCGAAATCCAGAGGCAGATGCTCAACTGACTGAGCCGCCCATGCACCTGAAACTAAGTGGGCGTTTGCACCCCAGCGAGGAACTGGTTTGCTGTCTCCCCTCCAGAAAAGGATCTGAGCACAGAGGGAAAAGCACAGGCGCCATCCCGAGGGGCTTGTAACAGATACGAGGCCGCGGTGGGATCTGGCAGTTGCGTGCGGGTCAGCACTTGCCATCGTGAGCCCTGCTGCCCGGCCTGCGTGGTGGCGCCCGGCTGCGCATGGGCCATCCTCCACGCCCAGCCTCAGGCAGCGCCCCGGGCACCTGTTTTCTGGGGACGCCTGCCCGCCGTGCTGGGGAACAGCTGCCCCGACAAGATCCACAGAAGCTGGGGGTTCTGCCGGCGACCCTTCCCGCCCCAGTGGTGTTGGTGAGCACTCATGGCCCAGCACCGGTGACACGGTGGCTCCAGCCAGAGTGGGGGGGACCGGGGGGGGCATAGGTGGCTCTGCTGTCCCCGAGCAGCCTGGCGGGGTGAGGAAGGTTCCAGTAGGTTCACAGGAGGCAGGAGGGCAACTGTCCCTCTGCCGGTCCACATAGTCCCTAAGGTGGTGGTGTGTCCCTTGCCCGCCCCCCACCTGGCCCGTCACCTGCTTGCCGGCACTTAGGTGGGTCTCTGGGCTCTGCCATTTGCACATCACTTTGACTGGTGTCACTCAAACTGCATATTAAAATTCCGCTCATCACATCTGTGCAAAGTGATGTGGCAATTAGAGAAGGCGGGCCTGTGCTCTGGGGAACGCTGTGCACCCACGTGAGCGTCTCAGCGTACGGGGGGTTTCCAGCGAGTGCGGCAGGGCCCGCACTGCGCTTTGGGGCTGAGCAGGTGTCCCTGTGCCTGCAGTGCTGTGGGCGGTCGCCCCACCTGGCTGTCCCTGCTGCTTGCCTGGTTCCGCCCAGAGTGCCCTGTGTGCTCGCCTGTGCTGCTGCAGGGAGCCACGGGGCCCTTGGCTCCGACGTGTTCTCAGCACACGGTCGAGGGACTGGAGCAGGTGGCAGGTACGGGAGATGCTCCCTCACAGAGTGGAAGTGTCCGCAGAGAAGCAAGCCACACTTACCGGTCACTTCCGTGTTCCATGGCACCCTTGGGGCATGAGGGCACATACGTTATAAACACCCCAAGTGAAATGGGTCCAAATCTGACGACAATTATCTCTCAAAATAAAACTAGAGAAATTGTCATGTAAGGAACAAAGTCTGTTTTTTTCCTTGTTGAGACAAGAAAAGGGAGTTTGAAGCAAATTGTAAAGCAACGGTCTTCCATCGATGTGAATGAGAAGAGAACCTTGACCCGGTGTGTTTGGTTGGTCTGCGTCTGGCATCTCCAAAAACAGACTAACTGCTAATACGCCTGCTCTCTTTCCTTCTCCGAGTTCTGACAGAAGTCGGCTTCCCAGCTCTGAGTCGGGGCAGGTGGACGCTGGGAGGCTGGACGGAGCCCACGTGGGCATCCCACACACTGAGTCCCCATGGAGGGGTGGCGCCAGTGCCCCCTTCCCGGCCACAGCCCCCACCTCACATCCCCTCTCCTGAGGGCACCTCTCCCCAGCACTGTCCAGGCTTTCTGCTTCTGGAATCCTCTGTGGACGGATGTGGGGTGCACGCTGGTAGCCCCAGCGTCCCCAGCACGGGTGCACATGGCTCAGCCGAGGCGGTGAGCCTACGGAGATGCCGCGATGGCCACTTTACCCGTCAGCCCTGGTGCCGGGCGCTGCGTCACAGCAAGCTGACCTCTCCCACAGGGGGGCTGATTTGGAACTGGGGCTTCAGAAATCCCCAGAACACATGAGAGTAAATGGGTTCTCCCCATGTTATTATGAAAAATGTCCAACTACAGAAAGTTTCAAATAGGGGCACCACCAAGGCTGCACTGGGCGTCCGCTCTGCCGGCTTCACTGCATCCCTCATTCTAACCTTCTGTATGACTCAAAGCAAGTTGCAGACCTCAAGAGCTGTCCGTCCAGCCCTAAAAACTCAGGTTCCGAACTCAGGGTTGTCTGCTGGTTGTCTTTGTTGTTGTTGTTCAGGAAGAAATTTACAAACCATGAAATACACAGACCTTCAGGTGCCTCTGATGAATCTTGGCCTGGGCACCCCCTGCCCTCACCTCCACCGGGTGTCACCCTGGTGTCCCTGGTGGCTAGGTTCCCATTTCTTTCTCCTATATCCATTTTGCTCATTCTAGAACCTTCTGTGAGTGGAACCATAGTGCGTGGACCCTTGTCTAAAGTATCTGTCATGCTGCATAGTTTTTGATCAAAATGAGATTGAAAGGAATGTGTGCCCCATGCAGAAAGGCCAAGTGAGAGCAGCAGCCTGCAGCCTGTTTCAGGTCCCAGCTCCGGGAGTGTCTGTGAGAACACGAGGCCCTTGTCGCGGCTGTGCACGCACTGCTCCCTGCACATCTCGGCAGGGCTCCCAGCTTGCACCCTCACATCCTGCAGTGGAGCTGGAGCCCCTGACCTGCACCTGCGTCTCCCCCAGCACCCCCTCACTCAGTGCAGACCGGGGCTAGCGTCCACTCTGTGGTCAGACCCTCACATCAGGTCGTCTGGCCCAGTACACGTGGTCACACCACCTGTCCTGGTTCACGGACCATTTAAGTTCAACTGAGTTTGGTGGAATTGCTTCTTTGGAGAATGTCTGGCTGTTGCTAACATGGCCCTTTGTGTTCTTACTGTCATCGTTCTAGGATGGGAGTCCCAGCTTCTGGAAACAGGATTCCTGGGGATCTTCCTGTGCCCTCTTTGGACTCTGTCTCGATTGCCCAGGGAGACCCCCCCGTCCCAGATCGTTTTGTGGGGCTTCCGGTGGCTGATTTTCAGAATCATGCTTGGAGCAGTAAGTAGAACTTCCGTTTGTATGTTTCAGGGACATGCAGACCAAGGAGCTGCCCCTCGCTGCCCTGCTGGCTGGGCCGTGCCTGCTGGGCCCCTCCTGCTGCTTTGCGTGTTCTGTGGCCTGCTTCTGAGCCCTTGAAATGCCTCTGACCCCCCAGCCCTTTGCATGAGCACTTTCTGTGGGACTCTTCACGACTCAGCCCCTTCCACAAAGAGACTCACAGGAAGAGCCCCTCGGCAACCGCACCTTTCTCCACCAGCCCTCCTGGTGGTTTCTGGAACGTCAGAAGTGTTTTGTGTGGTTTAAATCAGGGACGGGAACAGGTCAAGAAGTGTTACAGGATTTGTGTCCCCTCAGTGCCCGCGGTTCTTGGTCATGTCGCTTCAAAGAATGGAGAGGGAGACCAGACGAAGAGTCATGGGCAGCAAAGCAAAGTTAATTGAGCAGAAATATAAGGCTCCTGGAGAGGGAGGGGACCGGGGCCCATGAGAGTTGCCCTTCGAGCTTCTAATGTAGGGGTTTTTATAAACTCTTTCCAGGAACTATCTTAAGCATCCTGAGATTGGGCCGCTGTGGACTGGCCGCTAAGGTGTGCCAATCGGGCTTTGGTCATGCAGCCATCTACCTTTCAGGTTATTGTTCACATATTGGTGGTCTTATGACCTGACATCCGGAGGCTAAGTGATAGTGACCAGTGTTTTATGGTTAATTGTTTTGTTTCGGAATATCCTGCCGAAGTCACTCCTGCTTCCGTGGTCTCGTCTAAGCTGTGAAACAGGGTGCTCACGGTGAGGTTTTGTCTTAGCTGTGGCGGCTCTTTCGCTTTCTTGTTGGGGGCCCTGGCCCTGGCCCTGACTACATAAGTGTCCAGTTAACTCCTAACAGAAAGGCACACGGTCCCCTGTGAGTCTCACACCAGAGAAGCCACGCCGGCACTTCTGTCTGCCTGCCTGCTGTTTCTGGCTGCAGACGCCTCGCTCGCTGGCTTCGGGGAGGGTCTCCTGAAGGCCAGGCGTGTCGGCAGCCCCCTTCGCCCCGGCCTGGCTGGTCGGCGCCTCGGCGCAGGCGCTGCCTGCATGTGTTCTCTCTGCGCACGCCCTCCCACCGGGCCCCAGAGCCCAGGGCTCCCCCGCCACCAACTTCCACGGGGCCCTTGCAGGTGTGCACCTGCTGCCACCTCCGCTGACCATCATCTTTAAAGTTTGGAGCTGTGAAGCCGCTTCCCCCAGTGTGTAATTAGCATTGTGTGGCGGGCTGCTGTGGGACGACGCGGCTGCCCCCATCAGATGTTCTGTACGTGGGAGTGTGCTCCCGCCTCCCCCTCCGCTCCGCCCAGGGCCAGTACGCCGCTTTGTGGCTGGCATTCATCTGATGCCCTCGTTCCCCACGTCTGTCTGATTGCCCTGTCGCCCTCAAATCCTGAGCAGAGCCAGATCGGCGCTGGCGGTTGGTGGTCCTCGAGCAGGACAGGAGTCCTGTGGGTACGTACTGCCCTGGTCCTTTCATTGCTGTCAGGAGCCCACGCTTACGCGTTGCAGACACCCTTCCGGACACTGAAGCAGCTTCTTCTGGTGTGACGTCTGCCTGTGTCTGCGTGATGCTGCATCTCGGGCTCTC
Organism: Ursus americanus; assembly: GCF_024610735.1. Lineage (NCBI taxonomy): Eukaryota > Metazoa > Chordata > Mammalia > Carnivora > Ursidae > Ursus > Ursus americanus. The sequence continues at coordinate 39,661,003 of NC_142128.1, forward strand.
TGGCGGGGAGCTCCGGGGTGCTGGGAGTGGTCGGAGTACAGGAGGCAGGCGCTCCACCTGGGACGTGGGTGCCAGCACAGGAAGCCCTGGGAGCATGCGTTGGCCCTGGTGTGGCCGGCAAGGTGCCCGGCCCTGGGCAGGCGCGCACAGCTGCAGGTGCTTGGAGCAGCCGTGTGGGGTTCGCATGCGTCTGGACTATTCTCCAGGTTCGGCGTCCACGCAGTTAGAAAGACGGGAGTCCTGACCGTCACCGGTCCTTCCCTGAAACACTGAGGTCGTTAGCTGTGTCTGGTCCCGACACAGATGTTAGCAGCAGGCTGTGGCTCCACGTCCGTCTAAGACTTCGTTTTGGAGTTTCTCCTCAGCTAACCTTAAAAATCATAACGTGCACAGTGTTTCTGTTGCCCAACGGGGACCCGCCTGGGACAGTAGGCTCGTCGGGTGGGAGTGGGAAGCCGAGGGCCCCCGCGGGAGCACAGCCAGGGTAGGGGCTCTGGGCGGCGGAGCTGTCAGGCTGCAGTGTGCCAGGCTCGCGACGCCGGGAGGTGAGCGGCCCCCACGGTGCCTGACAGCTCTCTCAAGCACCTTTCATGGCATTTTGATTGACTGTTCGCACCAGCTGGATAAAAATTGTCAGGTGCACTAAAAGGTGTAATTACTTGATTCTGTCTGCGTGTTGGATGTTACTTACCCTCCTTCGCTGGAAAGCAGGAAGCAGAGCGGGCTTGGTAAAGGAGAGTGGCAGCTGCACAGCGCCTGTCGTGTACGAGCAGAGAGGGCCGCGGAGGCCGCTGAGGACGGAGCTGCCTGCAGAAGGCAGCCCCGGGCCCTGACCTGCTCCTGCTCAAAACTGGCACCACGGCCTCCGAAGCTGCTGTGGCTGTGTTGTCTGCGGCGCCTCCCGTGTGCTGAGAGGTTGGGGGTTCTTCCCAGAGCTGTGCCCCCCCCAAGACCTGGGCTTCCCAGGCTCCTGCAGTGGCTCAGCATGACCTCCCCATCCTTGGCGCTTCAATGTGTTCACGCTGCACGGAGCCATGAAGGAGTGGTGGCAACGGGCCACCCTGCCCTCTCCGAATAGCTGCAACCTGGCCCTTGTCACACTGGACAGCAGACAGTGGGGGCCGGGGGGAAACAGCAGCTGCCTGGCTGCTCGCCACCTCGCATCCTGCTGGAATTTGGGGGGCAAGGTACAAAGAGGAGGGCCCTGGGCACAGAAGGAGCCCCAAGAAGGACCCGGCACCCCTGCTGTTGCAGACTTGCAACAACGCGTAGCTCTGATCTCATCGGGAGAAACGAACACCACACAAACCCTGACTGAAGGACATTCTTCAGATTCACTAGCCAACGTTCTCCAGGACCAAAGGCATGGAGCGCAGTCGGAGACCGAGGCCCCGTCCGCCCGGGGAACACAGCCGTTAGATGTGGCACCCTGGGCTGTCCTGGCACAGAATGGGGACGTCCATGGGAAAACTGGTGAGATCGGGCAGGGTAGGTAGTCCGCTGCGTGGACCTGAGCGTGACGGGTGCATGGGGTCTCCACACTGTGTGTACAGCTTTCCCGGGCGTGAAGGTATTTTCCAAACGCAAAGTTAAACACCTTACCTACTTGGCATGTATAAAGTAGGCAGTGAGAGGAGATGGTTCAGTTCTTTGAGACATGAATTACCAACACTGACAGAAGAAACAGAAAATCCGAAAAGTTTTAGGAAGTGATCACCTTTCCAACTGACAAAACCCCAGGCCCAGAAGTCCTCACCGATGAGTTCTATAAACATTTACAGAAGGAACAGTGTGAACCCCGCACACGCACATCCAGAAAACAGAGCAGGGACAATGGACGTTTCAAGAAAATAACATTCCAAGAGCGCCTGGGTGGCTCAGTTGTTGGGCGTCTGCCTTCGGCTCAGGGCGTGATCCCGGCGTTCTGGGATCGAGCCCCACATCAGGCTCCTCCGCTGTGAGCCTGCTTCTTCCTCTCCCACTCCCCCTGCTTGTGTTCCCTCTCTCGCTAGCTGTCTCTCTGTCAAATAAATAAAATCTTTAAAAAAAAAAAAAAAAAAAGAACATTCCAGAGACTGTTCTTCCAGAGCACCAGCGACTTGTAGAACTGTTAGCAGATGAAGCTGGGCAGTGCCTGAGCCATGCGAGGCGCCCACACCAAGTGGGCTTTCCCCGGGAGGCAGAACTGGGTGGAGAGAACTGAACGCTGCAGTTCAGCGAATTACCGGATACGGGAGCTCTAGAGTGATGCAATCATCTTAACTGACGGAGGGGAAGCATTGAACGGGCTCACAGTTCACATCTTCTGGCACACAAGGAGTCAGAGGTTTCTTCCAGCTGACACATACACCGTTCTTACCTGTGGGGACTACACATTCCTGCCACCAGGTGGGGAGCACGCGGGGGCGTCCCCCTTCATCCCATCGGCTGGACATCGTGCTGGACATGTGGCTTGTGCAGAAAAGCAAGAAAAAGTCACAAAAGCCCAAAATATGGGAAGAAGTAGAAACCCCTGTCTTCGAGGAGAGGAGATGATGTATGTGGAGCTTCAGAAATCAGGGCTATTTCCATATGTTAGCAAGAGCTGTCAGGAAACAAAACGTTGGGCAGTCACAGTCGTGCTTTCCCAAGTTCCTGTTTCCCTGCCCACACTGCCCGGATGGCCTCCCAGAACCTCGACCCAGCCGCTGCCAGCAAAGGAGCCAGGCCCAGCGGGGATGCCCCCCAGGGCCCCATGGACAAGAGGGTATAGCAGGAGCCAGTGACCCTCATGCTGTCTGGTGACAGAGGAATTTCCGCCTTCTATGAATCAGACCTTTTTAAACAGGTGGGGACCACCATGGAGCCGGCAACCTGTATGGAGGTCTGAGGTGTAAGTTCTCCCCGGAGCTCCCCAGCGGTTCTCCTGCAACGCACCCACGCCCCGCTACTGCCCCAGTGCGGACAGCCAGGGTAGCATCTGCCTGGGCATCCTGAAGGACAGGTGGTCTGCCCTGGGTGATGTCGGGACCATCCTGCTGTCCGTCCAGAGCCTGCTAGGAGAACAGCATCGAAGGCCCTTAGAAGACACATGCTGCCGAGCTCTGGAAAAACCCACAGCCTTTAAGAAGTATCTGCAAGAAACCCCTTCAAAGTAGGTCTCCGGCCAAGAACCCTGACTGGAGCCTCTCTCCTTGTGCTTTTTATCTTCTCCTTCAGTGAACTGTCCTTTCCCTCATTTCTAAGACTGTATCTTGATCTGTGGTGTCATTTTTGTTTTGTTTCTGTTTCTTAAATTAAGTCTCTGGTTGAACTCTTGTGATGAATATACTAAATAAATACATTGGGGTTTTTTAAACAAAATTTTAACTACATCATTAATAACATCCAAAATTAGAAAATTTTAACAGAAGTCTGCTGTGCCATACCCTGAAAGCTACCAGACATGGCTGGGAGACATTAGAAAGGCTTCAGTAGACAGACATGTGTGAGTCACCAGTCCCAGAACTGCTCACTGCCCAGCTGTCCCCAAACCCATCCACAGATTTCATGCAACCCAGACGTAATCCTAGGATTTTCTTTTTGGAAGTTGATGAACTGACTTAGATTTGTATGGAAATGCCACAGGCCTAGAATAGCCAGAAAATCTTGAATAAGTTGTAGGAGACACATCCCTTGTTCCAGGACTTCCCAGAGGTCATGGTCCTCAAGACTGGGCAGTGGGGGCGTGAGGACAGCCAAATTGGTGGCACAGTCCACGTGTCTGAAAAATAGTCCCACACTAAAATCACTGCCATGTAATTTTTGACAATAGACCAGGTCCGTTCAACTAAAACAGACTGGCACGTTCAGCGTGGGGCTGGGGCGTCCAATTCTCTGCAGCGGGTGAGTGGGCCGCCGGGTCCCACCGTGTCGCACACGGGAATGCGTCTGAGATGCGCTGCAAACATGACATTGAAATCACGACACTTCTTAAAGATAACAATATTTTTGCAGTTTGGGATAGGCCAAGATTTCTTAGAACATGGAAAACATTAACATAAAACGCAAAAATGGATAAATCGGACTCTGTTAGAATGAAGATCCTCTGTCCCCGGCAGATCACAGTGACAGACCAGGGGACAGCGCTGCCCCCGATGGAGAGCTTGTGGTGGGTCCATAAAGAAGACACAAAACCCAGTAACAAAGATGATTCAGTATGAAAAGGGGAGCTTTTAGCAGCTACTTGACAAAGACCTGCAAACGGCTGCTACAAGCACTTGAAAAACCGCGCGGCTTCACTGGCCGTCGGGAAACGAGATGCCGCATGCGCCCACGGGAAGAGCCAGACTTAGACGGCACGCGTCCCAGCTCAGGCTGCGCAAAATGCCGCAGGCCGCGCGGCTTCAACGGTGCTGACTTCTGCTGGTTCTGGAGGCTGGCAGTCGACCAGCGTTCCGGGGCCTTCACTCCCCACGGGGACACCTCGTAGCTTGTGGACGCCCGTCCTCTTGCCGTGTCCTCCGCTGGCGGGGAGAAAAGCCCCCATGTTTCTAATGCGTGCACTAATCCCGTCAGGTCAGGAGCCCATCCTTATGGCCTCATCCGCACTTAACTATTTCTTCAGTCTTAATACGGCCACGCCACGGGGCCGGGGGCTTCAACCTACAGATTTGGGAGGACACAGGTGCCAGGCCCTTGGCAGCAGGGGTGTGAGCAAGAGGAACTGGCCTGCGTTGCTCTCCTGCGGGCGTGAGCAGTGGCCTGAGTGTGTGGGAGCAGCTTAGGCCGTTACCCACAAAGTTCACCTCAGCGCTGACCCAGGGGGGCTGGAGATGTGCTCACTAGAGCCCTCCCCCCGGCACCAGGAACTGGAAACCAGCCACAGCCCATCAGCAGAAAGATGGGGGACTGACCCATGCTAACTCCCCGGAATGGAAAGCACTCAGCAGAGCAGAGGACCGAGCCATCTCGCAGGCGTCGTGCTCAGGCAGGGAAGCCAGACGGACCGCACGGTCCTTGTGTGGGGCCTTCCACACGGCAGAGCCAGCACGGGGCCACAGCACGGAGAAGCGCTTCCCTCCAGGACTTGGGGTGGGGGCTGCGGGGGGGCACGCAGGAACTTAGGGGCTGTGAGTGTCTCCTGATGGGCTGAGGGTCTGCAGGCATGCACACAAAAGCTCCTCAGCACGGGCTTCCTGGTGGGACAGAAATCATGTTTTGAACCCTAACAGGAGGTGAACAGCCAGGGGAAGCCTCGGGGGAGGTGGCCAGAGAGCAGAGACCTCTGTCTTTTTGGGCAGGGCTGGAGACAGACCAGCCGGCAGGTTTTCCTTGGCGTGCCTCCGTCGAGCATCAGAGAAAGCCACGTGCCTTCCAGCCCCGGAAAGACCATCAGCCCGGCCGGAAGCTTCAGCTCGGGACAGGAGCCCAGGATCCACCTTCCCGGTCAGCTCTCTGCGCCAAATGCAGGCACCGGCGCTATGGGTGGGACGTCCCGCTTCGGCTCCTAGCTCCGGCGCCCGCTGACGGGAGAGGTGATGTGATAACCCGAACCGTCACCCTGCTGTTGACGTGTTAAAATTCTGGCGGCGTCAGGAGCGCTTCCCTGGCTCCCTCCGTGCCGCTGTGAGCCAGCCTGCTGGGGGCTTCCCCGGTGACGGGCGCTTCCCACTTCAAGCTGCGGAGATGGCGAGCGGCCCCATGGTGCACATGACCCCACCGGACTTTCCTTGGAGCAAAGGTGCAGGTCTGCTCACCATGTTCACCTGGGCCCTCCTGCTGGAACGGGCCAAACATGCACCAGATGCTTCTCTGGGAAAGCTCTGGAACGTCTCTTGCATGTTTCAGCTCAATTTTCTCTTTTAAATGCACAGATTTTAACCATATTAGTGTGGAGAATCTTTTTCATTTGCAGAAAATGGCAAAGAGCGTGGGCGTCTGAGTCACTGTATTTAATAGTTTGCCCTTAATAATGCTTTAAAAAGGTTTTCACTTTGTTCTCAAATCTCCGATTTTGTCAAGACAGAAATATGTTCATGTGTTTGTAGCTCAGTCAGGACTGGCCAGTTTCATCCCAGAGCAGGCGAGCGTGTCCGCAGCCAGTCGCCGAAGCCCTCGTGCTTTGCATCTGGTGCCTCTGTGCCCCAAGTCGGACCCGGCAGTGGGTTTTCCCCATGGCTTCCGAGCCGCAGTGTCCTGGACTGCTCCTGGGCCGGACCAAGGACCTGTGCTGTGCCGAGGGCTGAGACCTCGGTTGCTGAAGTTCTAGGAAGTGAGGCAGTGTCCTTGGTGCTGGGAATTTTCAGAGCTGGACGGCACCGAGGGGAGGCAGGACTTGGTGTCTGTCTGGACAACTAAGACGCATCTTTGTGTACGTCCCTCCCTTCCGCTCCCGTCTGGGTGTGCACGTGGCCGCCTCGGTTCGCGGGCTGCAGGCAGGCGAGGCACTTGCCGCTCCTCCCGCGAGAACCTTGCGGCGTGGCTGCTGGCCCACGAGAAGGAAGGGCATGTGTAGACCAGGCCATGGCACATGAGCAGGCCCGCGCCCCAGCTCAGTCAGACTAAGGAGAGTGGCCGTCAGGAGTCTGAGCCCCGTCAGATGGCACTGCTGGGGGCAAAACTGCTTTTGTCTCCTCGCACTTAGTTGGTTAGCATGGCTTTTACTTTTCTGCATATTCTCTCTGCAGTTCTTCCAGTGCTGTGTACTGTATTTCTACTAATTCATATTATTTTGACTATTGCTTCACATAATCTGAGCTACGAATTGATACCCTAGGACCACCTGGGTGGCTCCATCGCTTAAGGGTCCGACTCTTGGTTTCAGCTCAGGTCATGATCTCCGGGTTGTGAGATCGAGCCCCGCGTTGGGCTCTGTGCTCAGTGGGGAGTCTGCTGAAGATTCTCTCTCCTCCCTCTTTGCCTCTCCACCCCTCAAAAGAAATTTAATACCTTAAATTCTTGGGGCGCCTGGGTGGCACAGCGGTTAAGCGTCTGCCTTCGGCTCAGGGCGTGATTCCGGCATTCTGGGATCGAGCCCCACATCAGGCTTCTCCACTATGAGCCTGCTTCTTCCTCTCCCACTCCCCCTGCTTGTGTTCCTCTCTTGCTGGCTGTCTCTATCTCTGTCAAATAAATAAATAAAATCTTTTTTAAAAAAAAGAAAAAAAAAACCTTAAATTCTTACTGACGAAATCGCAGCTGAAATGAGCCATTTTCTTCATGAGCTGTGTACTTGACTGTGGCCAGAGCAGGTCGCTTGCATATGCAGGGACTGGAGGGGCACCAGAGCCCCCAGGCACCTCTCAGAAGCTGGCGAGGCTTGAACTTTCCCATACGTTTAGGTGACCCCCAAGTGCCCTGCAGTGAAGAGACGCCCGTGTGTTTGCAGTGCGGCTTCGTCCACGGGGGTGTGACGGCTGAGCAGCCGTGCCGCTCGTGCCCACGCCGGTTGCAGCACCCGCGGTGGGGCCCTTCTGATGCTCCTCGTGTGCAGGCTGTCCTGTTGCCACACGAGAAAAAAGCCATGTCTGAGACATAGAAAAGCGAGGCCTGTGGACCTACCTTTTTCAGGTGAGGATTCGGCAGAGCCAGGAGCCGTGGCCGGGCTGTGATCGTCGGCACCGGTAAAAGATGCCGTCCTCAGACCACAGGCAGTTGTGTCTGAGGCCCTTGCTGTGAGAGTCACCTGTCTGGAACTTGACAGCTTAGATGAAATGGACACATTCCATCACAAATGCAGCTTCCCAAAACTGAAGAGGAAACAGGAAACCTAAATAGCTCCATGTCTGTTAAATACATTGAATTTGTAATCAAACCCTCTTCCAGAGAGAAAAGTGTGGTCCCAGATGGCTTCACCAGCAGAATCTACCAGATGCTTAAGGAGGAAACAACAGAACTGCTACCCAGACTCTGCTGGAAAGCCGCGGAGGCAGGAACACTTCCCAGGTTGTTTTTTCTGTGACTGTGAAACCAGATCCGATGAGGTCATTACAGAAAGGACAGAGAGCAGCAGCCCCCAGGAGCAAAGGCACAGAAACCCGTAGCAAAACATCAGCAAATCAAACCCAGCAACAAAAAAGGGCACAGTCTATCTCAGGAATGCAAGGTCGGTTTAACATTTGAAAATCAAGGCACACAATTCACTACAGTAACAGAAGCAAGCAGCCAATGCAAGACAAGCACGTGATACAGTTCAACACCCACTTGTGATAGCTGGGGGCTTCCTCGGCACAGCCCCTGACACGCCGGCCAGCCCCAAGTAGCTGGTGGGGACAGGAGCACTCACGGCCCGCCAGACCAGGCCGGTGTCTGTTCTTGCCAGCACTCTCAGTGCTGTGTTGGAAGTCTTGGTGCAGGAAGACAGGAGAAAGAAGCATAAAGCTTGGAAGAAAAGTAATGACACTGTTCACACACAATTAGAGAGGCAGAAAACCTGGCAGAATCTGAAAACCAACGAGTGAAATGAATATGTGACCTTCGCCAAGTTTGCGGGGCACAAGGCGACCGTGAGGCACACGCTGTACTTTGTGCACGATGAAGGAATCATTACAAGGGAAGATCTTGAAAATACTGTCTACAGCTGGCGAGAGGACCTCCAGTGCCTGGTAAGGAACCTGGTTACGGAAGTCTACGTGCTGCTCTTTACATCCTGACCCACGGCCACTAATGCTGGTGCCCCTTGAGGCTCTGACGCTTGCTGGCAGGGGCAGCACGTTTTCTGGGTGCACGCAGAGCACATGCCCCCATGTCTGCTCTGCAGCAAAGCTGTTTGCTGCCACCGTGTCCAGGCCATACCTGGACCTCTGGCCTCTCCCTCGTGAGACTCAGCACTTCTGTGGGAGAAGATTCCCTACTGAGAGAAGGCTGCATTTGCATCGGCTCTTTCCCTCGGAGGCCCGGTGGCTGCCTTGGGTGTGTGAACTGAATTACCTTGGAAGCAGTTTCCATGTTCGTTCACTCCCCTCATGAGTGTCTGGGTCCCAAAGGTGATGCAGCCCCATGGAGACTGGATCGTGACCAGCACCGAGGGGTCAGGAGAGGCGCTGCTAGCCACCTTGAGCGAGGACCTTCTGACAGGGAGAGAAGAGAGACTTGGAAGTCAGGGCTCTTCCTCGCAGTCAGATGCCTCCGATAAAATTGTGTCACGTGAATGAAATAGCTTGGAATGCAGCGCAGCCCCGTGAAGGCCAACCCTGAATGGGTGTCACCAGGTCCTTGCCTTCCCATCCTGGGACCCCCACTCTGAGAGGAGAGTCCCCGTCTCCTTCATCGCATTAACGTGGACAGCCAAGCAAGGAGTTTTCCAGTGAGCACGTGCAGGAGGCCAGACCTCACACTCCAGCTCGGAGGTGTCATGGGGGTTTCTGGAAAGTACTGTCTATGGTGCTGTGACCGCTGGCCTCAGCTTCAGCCCCTGCTCGTGGCCCCACACGCGGTCCCTAGGCTCCTCTCTGCCTCCATCTCCAGACACTGGACTTAGAACAGCCTGGGCCTGAATGGGGATCGAGTCCTCACTGCTCTCGAGTGCCCGCAGTGCTCCCTCCTGCCCCCTGCAGCCCCTCACGTGGCTGCTGGCACACAAAACCAGCATTAGTCACCCCCCCCCAACCCCGTGTTTCTGGCATCTGCCAGCAGTGTTCATTATGTGCTGTGCATGCTGGATGCAGAGGGTGGCTTCTGTATGGCTGTTCCTCGGCCTGGGAAAATGCCGGCAGCACCCCGAGACGGTGGGAGAGTGAAGGGGCCAGGGTGACATGGAGACAGGTCAGTCCTGAGAGATGCCCAAGTGTGCCTGTGACTTCAGTGCCAAACAGGGGGCACGTGACTGTGAACCTCAGATGCACCCAAGATGTAGCGATCCCCCCACTCGCCTGCTCAGCCCCCAGAGGAGGGATTGCAGGAATCCGGGGTGGCACGTCCTCCTCAACCCATGACCCTGTTAGTGTGCACGGCCCAGGGTCATCGAGGGAGGAGGTAGCCCTGGCAGTGAGAGAGCGGGGTGCTGAGCGCACTTGGGATGGGGTTGCTGTGGACGGCTCCCTGCGTGTGGGTGCCCTGCCAGGAGGCCCCTTACCTGGGTGCAGCTGCAGGCCTGGCAGCCCCTCCTGGCCCTTGGTTAGGAGTGAAGGATGCAGCATGGAGAAACAGATGTCCTTCCTGTGGCAAGGCCTTGGACCTCCTCTCTCCAGATGGGGGTATCAGAAGCATGACCTTGGGCCCGTGAACATCTGGAAGGGCGTGTCTGAATCGTGGGGCAGCTGCCTTCACGGTCCTGCCTCCCCCCACTCCCTCAAGGCCTGAGGCTGCCCTGGCAGCCTGGAATGTCCCAGCACCTTGCATCCTCCCTTCCCCAGAGAGCAGGTGTGGACAGCTGTGGGTCACGTGGCTCTCTTTGGGTCTGGCCTGGTACCGGCTTGTCTGAGCCATTTTTTCAGAATTAATTTGGGGCTGAGAAAGGCTGACAGAAGTCTTTGTTCCTTTGACGCTCACTCAGGAAGGAAAAATCCGTGGAAAATCTGACATCTGCACTATGGGGAGAAGTCAGTGGATGGGGAGGAATATAATTATTCTGTGCTCCCGGAAGAATGTCTCAGATCTTTAAGTGTCTCATATCAGCTTAGAACTTGAATGACATTTTAATTATTTTGTTTTTTTCTTCTCTGCCTGGTTTGAGTCTCTAAAGAGACCCACTCTTGGATTCCGAGGGGTGCGGGGAGCAGAGCCTCACTCACGGGGCTGTCGCGTGACAGTGGCGGCTCTCCCACCCGGGGAGCAGGACAGACGTGCTGAGGTCTGGACAGCAGGCACGTGGGACTTCCTGAATGTGCCAGAGTTGCACCCGAGGCTGTGTCTCTGGCACTGTTGTGACCTAAGCAAACCCAGTTTTCAGAAAGACAGGACTCCAGTCTTCAAATAGCACCACCCGGGTCCCTGGCGTGCGACTCTGTGTGGGGCGCACACGCCCCCGAGAGGCCCGGCAGCCAGGGTGGCTGAGGGTGCCGTGTGCACGCGACCCTGTCAGAGCAGCCTGGGCAGGGCTCAGGATGACGGAGCGCTGGGAGCCCTGGGGGGATGTTTGTAAACCGGCTGTCCGGCTGCACGTTAAGCTCCCGCTGGAGCCTGTGTGCGGGGTGGGAGCATCGTCACTCGGTCTGTGCAGGCCTGAAGGGCTGCCCCACGTCCCTGGGACTTCCTTGTCACTTCTCATCCCTGCTCCTTTGAGTATTGCTGTGTCCATGCCACTCCCCACCCCGCACCCATGCTGCCCCTCAGCCCGTCCTGTGGGCTCCACGGTCCAGACACGTCCCAACTCCTACACAGTCCGTCTGCCTGGATGGCCACAGAGGCCTGCTCACACAGGACTGTCCTGTCCCCCAGGGGCTCAGAGCCCTCAGCACCCCAAGGTCCTTCCCTGCGTGAAACTCAGTTTTACGTGCCAACAGCCAGAGTGCCGCCCCTCCTGACGGCCGCGGCCTGGCCTTGGCCCTGACCAGCCAGCTCTGCCCCTCCCTGAACCTGACAGATGCTGTGACCCAGGGGCCCCGGGCTTCGTCTAACACGGCCTTTCCTGGTCTTCTCTGCTCTGGACGCGCCGGTCCTTGGTTTCCCTCACACCCGCTGCCTGGGGCGTCTGCATTCTGCCCCTCGTTCCTCCTCCAGCTTGTCCCCGCTTCGCAGTGGCTGCCCAGTCTCCTCCAGAACCGGCTTCTCTTCTCTGCATGTTCCGCACGCCCACGCCACCCCAACCAAGACAGGCCCTCTCCTGTGCAAGGCTGGGCCTGTGCAGTTGTATCTGCGGACGGGGCAGGCGGCACTCAGCCCGGGACAATTGCAGCTGTAAACACCAGCATCATGAGAGAAAACCGAGCTGCATCCCATGCTAGTTTCTGTCGGCACACGTCCTCGCCTTCTAATTCAGCTGTCACGTAAGACCCAGAACTCGGAACGGACTCTCTGGGACCCGTGCGCAGCTTCCAGCACCGGCAGGGGACAGCCTCTGACTTAGGAAGGGATCTGGGAGTTCCCGAGAGAAAGTGGGGGACGAGGCACGGTGCTGGGGGTGCTCGGGAGCTCGGCCACAGGCCATTCCGGAGACCCTCACTCCGCAGCCACGGCCCTGTGCCCCCGGCAGCGAAGCCGTTCCCTGGACACTCCTGGGCCCGGGCACCAGGTTTCCCGCATACTGCACGAAGTGAGCGCTCAAGCCACTGGGGAGGGTTGGTGCAGCCCACCTGAGTTTCCAAGTCGCCCGCTGCGGGTGTGAGCGAGACGCAGTCCCCTTCCCGGTTCTCGTGGCCCCTGGTATCCGTCTGCCCACCCGCCTGTAGCTTTCCCAGCCTGTTTTTAAACCCTCAAGTGCATTCCTGCAATGATGCTCAGAAAACCTGGGTTTTTGAGAAAGCACAGAAGGTGTTGCCTTTATCCAAGGAGCTCGTCATTTGCACGTCGCGCACTGTTGCACCTCCACCATCAAGCCCTGAACGTGCCGTTGCCACGGCTTCATTCACATCTTACCTTTTACATATTTCTGGCAGGAGATCCACTCCTCCACTCCCTTGAAGCTTCCTTTGGGTCCTCCCACCGGTGGCCAGTTTGCATGTCTCTGGGTCCATTGCTAGCCTCGGGAGTGGCTCACGTTCCTGTCTGTCTGTCTTGCCTTGGCAGGGCCTCATCAAGATCCGGGGGGACCAGTGCTGGCAGGATCTCACCTGCATGGACTTCCACTATGAGGTGAGCTGCATGGCGGCCGTGGGCCAAGATCCCTGTCCCCACCTGCCCTGTCCAGGGGGACTGGCATCCATACCATAGGTGCAGCCTCTTGGAGGCCACAACTCAGTTGCCAGGGATGCCCCCTCCTGCTTGCTTTCTTATTGGCGCACAGGTAGGTCACAGGGTGGCTTGCAGGGCGTCCCGTGTGCTGGGGCTGGCAGATGGGGCTCCTGGCCCCCGTGGCTATGGGTCCAGGGGTCCATTCTGGCTGTGGGTACTGGTCCCTCCCCACTGTCCATGGTCCTGCCCAGGCGCCCTCCCTCCTGGCATCGGGGCTGGCCCCACGTGCCCCCAGGAGAGTGCACAGTGGGGAGCTGCTCTGCCGTGTGCCCTGCCCCCCCAAATCATGGCAGATGGACATGGGAGGAGGTGCAAGTCCTGCCATCCTCAGATTTCCATGGTCCTCTTCCCCACCTTGGCTCCCAGCTTTAGGTAGTTGTCATCTCCCTGCCCCACCCCAGGACCCCATCCAGGTCCAAGCCCCTCTGGACGTTCCTGTCCCTGCTGACGGCTCACATGTTTATGGGGGGGGGGGGCTGGGACCACGTCTCCCTGTGAACGAATTAACGCTAGGGCACTTGGTGAGAGCGACCTCATCCACTCATCTGTGTATACCGCAAACGCCCGTCAGGTGCCCTTTCCCTCTTGTCGGTCGCAAAAACATTGACACGCCTGGAGCGCCACCTGTCAGATGGGACATTTTCTTCCATGTCTCCCGCTCTCGGTTTGTGGCTCCAGTACAGGAAAGGGACTTAGAGCTGCCCTTCTGTAAAAGGTGCTTGCCCACAGCTCACCTCTCACGGCTTTTCAGTCTTGACTACGTCGAGTAGACGCCGCCTCTGGAGTCCAAGCCGTCACCTGTTAACCAGCCTGCCCGCAGGGATGTCCCACAGGTGCCATATTTAGCGGGGACATCAGACTTGAGGTCTCCCCGAGTCCCACCGGACTCCCCTCCCCTCCTGCCCAGGGGACCGTGAGTCCCTCCCTTTGTCCTGGAGCCGAGAGCCTATAAAGTGCCAGAGAGGAAATGTTTCTGGCTCTCTAGGAGGGAGGCAGTGTGGGGCCCCGTGGGCTAAGCCAGGAGGCCCTCCATTCTGTCCTGGCCCCGCCAGGAGTCCCCAGTAGCCACCCAGCAGCCAGCGGGCAGGCCTGACTGTCCAGCACGTGCAGAGGGAGGGAGTCAGCAGGATGAACGGGGAGCGTGCACCAGAGTCCCCTTGGCACCGACGCCTGTCCTCTCTGTGCCTGCAGGTCTTGGCCAGGGTGGATGCAGGGCCTATGACTCTGATTTCCGGCCGACAGAAGGAGTCTTGGCCAGCAGGGAGGGCGCCAGGGGAGCCCTCACGGTGAGGCTGGGTGAGGCCTCCCAGCTGTGTGTCCTCAGAAGGGTCCGAGTCAGGTGTGCGCCGGGGCAGAGCTCCTGCATCTCCACACACAGCCTGCACAGGATCTGGGCAGACAGGCGGCCTGTGAGCCACATCCTGGGGACGGGCCAGCCGCCTGATGTTGGTGTGGTGTGAGGTCGAGGCCATGTGAAGTCAGTCTTCTAGGACAGGCCAAGTCCTGGCTCAATGACCACGTGGGACCCAGGGTGTAAGCAAAAGGCTGCCGTGGGGCCTTGCTCTCAGTGCTGTGGTCACTGACCTCCGGGAGGCCTGTGGAGGAACAGAACCACCCTGACTCTGCCGAGGAACAGAAGCCTCCTCTCAGTGGATCTTGTTTCCACACGCTCCGTGAACTAGGTTGGGGCGAGGGCACCCAACTGAGGTCAAGAGTCAGGGCTGCGACCGCCGTGCTGTCAGCTGCCTGCAGAACCCACTGTCGCCTGCGTGCTGGGCGCTAGGCTAGGGGCCACGTGGCCTGTGCTCAGTGACCTGGACCCCTCCGGTCCGTGGCGGGTGGCAGCAGGGCCTGCCTCACTCACTGTCATGGCACCGCGGGCAGAAGCCTCACGGGAGGGACCCGCTGGGGCGCAGGCACGTGGCGAGCAGGAGGGACGGGCTTGCAGCCGAGACGAGAGCCCAGGCCTCGCACGTTGCTGCTTCTACTTCATCCTGAACCGCTTTGTCCACAGCATGCTGTCCGCGTGCACGGCGAGGCCCTGCAGGGAGGTCGTAGGAGGTGAGCCCTGGCACCCCAACCCTGTGAGCCCCCCAGATCCTGCAGGGAGGAGGGGACCAGCAGGAGTGGCCTCACGTGACACCTCAGGCTCACCCCCACGTACCCCGCCTATGTCCTCCCTTAACCTAGACGCGGCCGTCGGTGGACTCGGTTGGTTGGAGCAGAAGAGGGGCGGGGATGGTGCCAGTGGGTGTGTGTCATCAGCCACTGTGGGAAACAGGACAGCGGACCTCCCCAGACATGCCCAGGCTGAGCCACGGTGGCCCTGAGCCACCATGACAAAGCCAGTCGCCCCTCAGGAGGAGGTACCAGGAACCCTCATCCCCAAGCTCCTGGGCTCGGCCCATGACCCCGAGTCACACGGTGAAACCGTCCACAAGAAAGGCCGCAGGATCGCGTCGCTGCCCGGCGCCCGGTCTGGCGGCACTGCCCCCACCCGGCTGGCCTGAGGTGCACGAGCGCTCCCCGCGGAGCAGTGAGACGTCTGTTAGCGGCGGGCTCAAGTCCCCAGGGGACCTCCGCGCTCGGCACGAGTTAACAGGGGTGCGAACTCGTGAACTCTGAGTGCCTCGGTGACCAAACTGTACACCGCATAATTGGCGCACGTTGGACGTACATACGCCAGGAAGGGCCTCCGCCCGCGGCTCGGCTGCACTTTGAGGAGCACATGGTACGGTCGCTAAGCTGCCACAGGAGCTCCCGCCTTGCTGGTGGCCTGGCAGGTCCCACCTGCAGCCCTTCCGCGGGTCGGGTCTGTGCCCCACCCCAGGCTGTGCGAGAGTTGACAGACACGGACGCTGTCGTTTTGCTCCAAAATCTGGCACGCAGAGCTGACCTTCCGTCTGGAGTCACCAGTCACCATCCGCTCCCATCGCCTGTGAGGTCCACGGCCCGTGGTGCATCGGAGGGGATTTTGTGTCATGTCCATTGTGCTTCTAAGGCCAAGGTTTAAGGCTGTGCGAGAGCAGCCGTCTTACAGAGCCCGGACGCCGCAGCTGACCCTTCAGGAACCGGGGTCCGTGCCCGCCATCCCTGGTGCGCTCCCCTGTGTCCACGTCGCAGGGTGCCCGTGAGACTGTCCACACAAGTGGCGCCTCGTCACGCTCACCCCCGACGGTCCCGAGCACCAGTCCGGCCCTCACCACTGACTTCCTGCTGCCCGTTTCTCTAACTGGGAGCCAACTGAGCATAAGGGCAGCTTCTGCCAGGTTTGGTGAAGATTTCCGCTTGCTCTTATGGGGTCAGAAGGCCTCTTGTGACCTGTCTCGAACACACCTGTTCAGCTATGTTCAGGTGGAAAATGGTTCCTTGTCATGGCAGTAACAGTTCTTAGCACTCCGTGCTGAACAGGCCGTTGATAGCTCCATGTCCCTGGACATTGTTCCTCCTCCCCATGAGCCCCCCGGCCCTGGGACCCGCGGGGAGGGTGCCCAGCAGCTCCGGTCTTCGAGAGCCCTACAGGCAGCAGGAGGGGAGGGGGCACAGTGCCCTTCATCCTTAATGCTCCTTGCCGTCCACGCCCCTGCAGCAGACCTACCCCGTACTGCCCTGGAGGGCCCAGAGACCACAAAGGTGAGTGCCCCGGTCCGGGGGTTAACACTGACCCTGTGAGCTGGCTCCCATGGGGGCCCTCGGCGAGGCCGCCCTCCCCTACTGGGGAGGAGCTCCTCTCCTTTAGTCCCAAACAGCAGTCCGAGGGACACACACCCGGAGCACGTCCCACCCCCGACCACAGTCCCCTTGCTGCTCCGGGCACTCCGTGGGGGACTTGGGAAGGGGGTTGCAAGTCGCTGGTTTCAAGGCTCTGGAGCGGGCGAGTCCTGGCGGACACCACTGAGAAGGGCTGAGCGGCCGCCATTCCCTCACACGGCTGCTCCTCCAGGTTCGAAAGGCAACACCATGCACTGTTTCTGTAAAGCGGACCCTCTGGAACGTGTCCGTCACAGACATAAAGCGCATCTGAAAGTGGCAGGCCGCTCATCTGCAAGGACAGGGAAGACAGGCCGTCGGAAGACCCGGCTCCGAGTGCACGCACCCCTGCCCATGTCTGGCTCCCTCCCTCTGAGCCACACCCCTGCAAGAAAGCCAGTACACTTGCCCTTTGAACGAGTGTGGCCCTGTGCCCACTCGGAAGCGCAGTGGTAGAGACCTGGGCACTCGGGAGGACCCGATTCCAAGTTTTCTCTTACGGATTCTCTTCCCTGAAGTGGACGCAGCTCCGGCAGGAGGCCATCCCCCGTCACAGCCAGAGGGTCTCGGAGCACAGGGCTCCGCCTGACAGAGTAACGTGCACACACCCCAAGATCGGGATGCCCGCGGTGTAGGCTGTGTCACCTTGATGGCCATCCCGGCTCCGGTGGCCGTCTTCTCATGGCCGCACGTCCGGGCCACGCTTGTCCGCTGGGGAGCGTCACTGGCTCCGGCTCCTTTCTGTATGGATGTGCAGTTTGCTGTAGGGAAGTCTGACCTCAGTGCAGTGGCGCGCACCCTTGCCGGCAGAAATCCTGGACACCGTCTGCCCACACGTGGGGCACGTCTGTGGCTACAGTGTCCCTGGGTGACACTGATGTCCGTTGCAGCCAGAGGGGCCCCAGGCGTGGTCCCCCTGCCTGCTGTCTGGTGACAGTTCACCCAGCTGGCCTGCGTCTTCCCCACCCAGGGGACACACACTCCACCAGCGGGTGGAAACACTCAGCTGTGTCCTTCCACGTCTGGGCCTGTGGGTATTTAATCACAGTTACACGGAGAATACAACATCCGCCTCGTTTCTTCTCCTGTGTTGACATCCGCTCTCTCGTAGCTGTGGGAGAGACGGAGGGGCTGACAGATGGCTGACGTCCTCCACTCCAACTGCAGGTGCTCCCGTCAGCACCCACACACGTGCCGTCTACCTGCCCGGAGGCACATCCCAGCCCTGGGACGAGGGGCGTGCGGATCGAGGAGGACACAGACGGAGGGCCGCCTGAGGCCGCAGGGTGGGTCTGCGTGTCTTCAGCCATGTTCGGGCGCCGGTTATCCGTAGCCGAGGGTAAACTGCAGCCAGGGGTTTGACTGCATGTCTCTGCCAAGACCGAGTTTTCTGCTGCTGTGATTTTCTTTCTCACGACAGGAAACTTCTCAGTAGACAAGTGTTGTGACAAACCGACACCTAGGTCATCCCGCACAGATGCGGCATCTGTCCACACAGGTCTCACTTAGCCCATCACATGTCAGCAGCCGGGCCGGCCAGGAGAGGTGGCTGAAGCCCTCTGTTGTCCCCGGGCCTGGCTAGGCCGCCGTCCGGGATGCAGGCCAGGCTCTGATGCCGCTGCTCCTAGCCCGCATCCCCGGGACGGGCACCGCATCCCCGGGAGGGGCGCCGCTGTGATGGGGAGGAAGCTCGCAGCACCTGCTTCTGCGTCTGTCCGTCTGTCCCCCTCACAGGTCGGGAAGATACGGTCTCAGGTTTCCTGATGTCTGAGTTGTGCCCCAACATAGAATCACTGGTGTCAAACTCCCTGCAGACAGGCAGACTTTCTAAGCAGTGGGGACGTCCGCACCAGCCATGAGGAACTTCGCTGGGGAATGTTCCAGGCATTCCGTCTGTCTCCACTTGCATTTGAAGAAGTCGGTTGTCATTGGGAAGGAGCTGGGCGGTTTCCCCAGGTGGTTTGTTCTTGTTTTAATAACGTAACAGGTGGGCCGCGGTGAGGGGGCTGCTTGGCTGCACACGAGACCCCCACCCAGAGCAGCTCCCCACTTCCCGGCCACACCCCTCCCTCCGTCAGGTGGTCTGCTTACAAGGGTCTCAAGGAATGCATTTTACGTGTGCTTGTGCAGGGGTGGGATTTAATTCTATTGCTGGAGAATTGGGGGAGTTTCATACTATCTTTTGGACCCGTGGCACGAGGTGGTCCCTCTCATCAGGGCTGCAGGCAGAGCCAGCTCAGAACATGCCCAGTTATTTAAGACAGACCGGCAGGGGGCTGTCCTAGGGCAGGGGTTGTGCCCTGGGCTTTGACAGACACCCCCAAAGCAAGAGCACCCAAATCTGTCCTGACAGTGGGGGTTCCAGAGGCCCATCCAAGGGTGCTGGAACACTCACCTCGTGCAGGACGATGGCCACCAGCTGCAGGCAGCCCTGCCCCACCTGTGGTCGTTCTTGGCACACTGACGCCAGGGCCCAGGCCAAGCACTCCTTCCTGGGCGCCCGCCATCTCCGCAGCCACACCAGAGTGCTCCCAGGGGTGACTGAGGTGGGCTGAGCCCCAGGGATGGGCCCTGCTGCCCAGAACGGCCGGGCCAGCGAAGCCTTCAGCCCTTCCCAGGCAGCCAGGGCACTGTTGAGGCTGCTCACTGAACATTGGCCGTGGCACCCTCGCTCCCTGGGCGAGCTGCAGTGATCTGAGTGTGAATGCTGGCAGGCCAAGCACTGAGCAGCGTGTTTCACGGCCCCCACGCCCTTTTCAGGTATGCGCATGGCCTTGGGTGCAGCCGAGGGCACAGCTGGGCTGTTGTGCCAGTGCCCCACCAAGCACAGCAGAACCTTCCTCCTGCATTCCCAGACCCACCGCAGCACGGGCGGCTTCTGTGTGCATCTCGGGCCAGTGGGTCCTCCCTTTAACTGCGACCCTGGGACATGGGTTACCAGCTGTTTTGTACCAAAATCGGATGAGGGTCCGTTAGTCTGGAAGAAACTTGAATCAAGGTTGACATTAGTGTGAAAGCTACAAGTGTGAACTTGATCGAAGCCGAGACGGAGTCCCCTCCAGCAGGTTGGGAGCTGGGCTTACATGCTTTGTCCCCTGGTGTTTCACTGGTTTTATAGGTTTTTGGTGTACTGGGGACTGGAGGGGTCAACGCTGGGGCCAGGAGGGGAGCACGGTCTGGCCGGGAGCTTCTGGTGCAGCCCATGCCCTGGGGTCACCAAGGCCAGGTCCATGAGAGGCCGGGGCACTGCCTCAGGGTCAGCGATGGTGACTGCTGCTAGCACTCAGACTTGAGCCCAGGTCCGTGTCCCTCCCTGCTCTTGATACGGACCTGTGCCGCCTGCCCTCTCGCAGCCACTCTGGCCAACGTGCTCCTAAGGAAGTTACCTCGTGGCTCGACTCAATTTTCCCAGCTTGAAAGTCGTCGTCGTGGGATTGGAGATGTAGATACTGGGGTGCACGCTCTGAAGGCTGGTCAGTCAGTGCGACCAACTCCCAAGTGGGTGGGAATTTTGCAGGTATCTTTCTGTTACTGATTCCTAATTTAATTCTGTCATTGTCAGAGAGGACACGTGTTACAATTTATTCAGGCTTGTTTCATGGCCCAGGATACGGCCTTAGTGAATGTTGCATTTGGCCTAAAAAAGGAACGTCCTGTGTTGTGTGAGTGCTCGTGAAGTCACGCTGCTTGCTAAGTGCCTTCAAGTCTTCCACGCCCCTGTTTTTTGTCTACTTGTCCTGGCAGGCGTTGAGAGAGGAGCCTGAAATGTGCGGCGGGAACTGTGGACTTGTGGCTCTCCGGCTGTGGTCATCTGCAGTTCTGCTCAGTGTATTTAGAAGCTCCAGTACGAGGGGCGTTAAGTGTCTGAGTGCTGGGACCTCCTCGTGATCCCCGTTAGCGAAATGACCTTTCATCCCTGGTCACGTCCTTCTAAGGTCTGCTTGTGTGCTGCCCACGCAGCCACTCCACCTCACCTGCCACCCGTGTTGGCATGGCGCACGTCTCCAGGTCCTCACGGCTCCCCTCCGTACACCCTCACCTTTGAAGTGTGTGTCTCACAGGCAGCGTGCACTTGGGTCTTGTTTTATCCAGTCTCACAAATTCTGCCCTTTTTTTTTTTTTTTGAAGATTTTATTTGTTTATTTGAGAGAGAGCGCACGTGCACAAGCAGGGGCAGAGGCAGAGGGAGAAGCAGGCTCCCCTCTGAGCAGGGAGCTCGATTCGGGACTCGGTCCCAGGACCCTGGGATCATGACCTGAGTGGAAAGCAGACGCTCACTGACTGAGCCGCCCAGGCGCCGCTAAATTCTGCCTTTCGATGGCGTGTTTCAACTGTCTGCAAGCGTCCCCTCTGACATGGTTTCAGACCACCGTCCTGCTGCTTACGTGCGCTTCCTCCCACCTGGTCTTTATTTTTTTTTTTTTTTTAGATTTTATTTATTTATTTGACAGAGAGCCAGCGAGAGAGGGAACACAAGCACGGGGAGTGGGAGAGGAAGAAGCAGGCTCCCAGTGGAGGAGCCTGATGTGGGGCTCGATCCCAGGACTCTGGGATCACGCCCTGAGCCGAAGGGAGACGCTTAACGACTGCGCCACCCAGGCGCCCCGTGGCCTTTAGATCTTTCTCTTTTCCTGCTCCTTCTGGATGACTGAGATGTCTCTTACAGCTCTTGTTCTTTACTTCTCTTGGCTTATTAGCTGTAACTGCTTTCGTGGTAACGTTAGGGTTCACAGTGAGTCTTGCATATGTCACAGCTTACCTCTGAGCGAGGACTGAGCTTGTCCTGTAAGCTGTACAGGACCGGATCGGAACGTGACAATGGCACCCGTTCCCTTTCCCTCCTGGTCCTCCCGCAGCTGTGGTCCCACAGTTACTGTTACAGAAACACATACCATGTTGGTACTATTTTTGTTCAAATTGTCCTTTCAGGATACTTCGTGAACTGGGACAGACCCCTCCTGTGTTCATCCACACGCTCACCATCTCCAGGCTCTCTCCTCCACGCAGACCCAGCCTCCACCTGTTTTCCCGCCTGCCGGACATCCCTCGCACTTCTCGTGTGCGGCTTTGCTGCCGGGGGCTCTTGGTCTGAAGCTGGGAGAATTCTGACAGGGACAGGGGGCTAGGTTGACAGATTTATATCCGTCCTTGAAAGATGCGGCTGCGCGGCCCTCTCGCTGGGACCCGGCCTCTCCCCACGGCCAGGCGGGAAACGCACCCCCACCGGGGGAGTGGCGGCTGCCAGCTCTTGGGAGGCACTGGCAGAGCCCACCCCAGTGTCCAGTCTTGTCCCACGGCACTGGGACTGCCCCGTCCTGTGTGCACTGCTCTGTACCACCACCTCTGTAGCCCGCTCTTCCTTCTCCATTGCCCGTCGTCTGGGTGGGAAGGGGCGGCAGCCTTCAGGGGGCCCGAGCTCCCGAGATGAGCACCTGCGTGGTCACTGCCGTGTCTGCCTTGGCCTCACTCAGGACGGAGCCTCAGCCCTGACATCTGGGGCCCTATGCTTCCCGGTGCTCACGGGAGGCCGGGCACCAGCTGTGTGCACGAACGGTCTCCCGGTTTTATCGTAAGACCCTCACCTGACAGATGCAAGTGGTCTCCCTTCTCTTGCCGTCAGGGAGACACCAACAGGCAGATCCTCCATGTCCCTGGGACCCCTGCCAACACCTCCGGTGTACAGGGGACGTACCCCCCCAAAAAACAGATGGGAACTCACGGCCTTTCTGTGGACACCTCACCCCCTGGGCTCTGTGAGGGGCAAGGGTCCTGGACTGGCAGCAAGTCTCCTGTTGGAACAGAACGTGTGCGCCTCGAGCGTTTTCAGACCCTTGTTCTTCAGACAATGTTCCCTTTCTCATTAGAACCTCAAACACGTAATTTACAGTTCCTGAAATGGGAGAGTGGCCGAAAAAGCCATTTCTGTCTTCCTTAGGCTTATCACTGAGGGCCTGGAAGGGAGGGCATTGGAACCGACATGAAGGAACGTCACTTTCCCCAAATCCTGAAACTCTTTTTATCGCCCTTCGTGTTTTCCTGATTTTTTGGTTTTGGTTTTTTTTTTTTTAAAAGCTTCTCTTCTTAAGGGAATGAGCTGTAAATGTTCCAGGGGTCAGGGCTGGCCGGCGGCTGGCGTCCAAGCTGAGCTACGCTCTGGACCTTGGGCGCGATGGTGAGTGCAGCCGAGCATCCTGCCAGAGGCAGCAGTGGGCACTCCTTCCCCTGCTTTACGGGGTGTGATGTTCCAGACGCCATTTCCAGGGTTTACAGCCAGATTTTATGACACAGTGTTTTTTTCCAGCTTCAGTACAAACAAAAATAAAACTCTGTCCCGGGCTTGCAGAAGGGAGGCCTCAGGATCCTCCCCAGCCATGCAGATGGAGCAGGCAGAGCCAGCACCCCCGTGCCCAGCGTGCCGTGAACCCACAGGAGGAGCCAGGCCCTCCACAGCGGTGCAGGCCGTAGGAAAATAGAGCCATGCTTTGTAGGAATTCCATGTCGCAGTGGCCGGCATCGGTCACCAGCCATTTGCTCTCACTTCTGCAGCGCAGTGACGCCCCGGCTGTGTGGGGGCACAGGCCACTCTGGGGCCCACACCCGCTGACCGGGGCCCTGCCCCTCCACCGGCCGTCCAGCTGTTCCCTGGCTGCCCGGGCGTCCTGGCGTCCTGGCGCAGAGCACGTCTTCTCAGTGCTTCACATGCGTGCGCTAAGCTTAAATCTGAAGTAACAAGGATTTGCAGCAGCCGCCCACACAGATCATACATCTGGGCTACAGCCGTCTCCTCAAAACCCCGCGTTGCCCCCTCCGCACTGTTCCGTCCAGGCTGCCACTGCCACGGCGTGACCTGAGGCATCATAGGGCGCGCGGCAAGCCGGGTCGCCTCCCCATCCCTCCTGCCAGGGATGAGGCGCCTGGCGGGGGGCGGCCCCACCCCCGGTGCCAGCCTGCAGAGTATGTGCTGGTCCCGCCCCAGGTGGACAGGGCGTTGCTGCCCGAAGGCGCGGCGGGTGGCTGGACAGCCTGCAGGCTGGGCCTCTGCCAGCTTCGTGCCCATACTCGGGCGGCTTGGTTCTGCTGAAAAACACTGGAGCGAAGTCGCGCACGCTCAGCCACTGCCGCCACCCACACTCGGCCTCCCCCCCCCCCCCCACGCTGGAAGGAACGGATGCCGGAGATGGGCTGCTGGCAGCTTCTCCCAGATTCAGTGAAGAGCGTGGCTTCCCTCCCCAGGCTCCAAGCAAGCACAGCAAGTCCTGCTTTTTCTTTATAGACGTGTCCTACCAGTAGCCGGGCCGGCCCGTCCTCGAGAAGTCCTAGAGGGTGGATGGCCGTCGCTAGGACCCTCGCCGGATGCAGGAGGACCCCACACCTCCAGAGAAGCAGATGTGACCCATTGGTGCAGGGACTTCTGAAAGAGTAACTGCTCTGAAGGCCAAAGGGAAACACGTTCTCCCCCTGCATCCTTGCTCGTTCCCCTCATGTCTGCATCCTGTCACCAAGGCGGCCTCGACTGAGATCCACCCCAAGTGGCCTTTCAGAAAGGACCCAGCCGAAGAGACTTCTTTGTAGAGCTGGCACCAAGACCTTTGTGCTTGTCGGCCAGTTGTGGACCGTCCACGCTGAGGGCAAAGGACATGGGGCTCCCTGTTTGGGGTCCCCATGGGACAGTGAACAGAAAGGCCGCATCACAGGGACACGCGCTGCACTCACTCATCCATGAGCAGTGGCCACATGTGTCCTGTCCAAGTGTCGGCCACGTGTCAGTCCGGGATTGCATGGCTGGGGGACTTCGTGGGGCAGAAACCTCAGGAGAGAGGAAACAGGGCCCAGAGGCCACATAGGCAGGCACGCCCATCACACTCACAGGGGGGAACAGGTGTTGGTGGCCGAGAGCCCCTGGGGCAAAGATGGGGCGAGGCCCCCCGTCTGCTACCCTGTGCTGCAGAAATCCCCTCGGAACATGGGTAGACACACAGCCACGTGAGCGGGACTGGCGTGGGTGCAGGGCAACGGAGATGCAGCCGCTTACCTATCGGAGGGGCCCAGAGACAGCGACCCTCGTGCCCAGGCTGGGTGCCTACTCCAGCCTCCCCTCAGAGGGACCAGGGCTCCTTGGGAAAGACGTGCACCGAGGGGTGGCAGCGGCCGGGGGTTCACCTGGAGCGTCTTCAGGGCCAGAAAGGAGAGAGGGTTTCTGAAAGTGCTGTGGACACGTCAAAATAAGTGGCTGTGAAGAATGAAAGCCCACGTGTCCACAGCAGCACAGATAAATGGGCTGGACGGACACCTGGACCTCGTGTAGGAAGCCAGCTAATAAAAGCAGAAGGAACAATGGACCAAGAAGTCACCATTCAGAGGCCAAGGGAACCGTGGATTCTGGCGAGAACCATCAGGACGCTGGAATGCATGCAGGAGGCTGCTGATATCACAGCCTCACGGTGCAGAGCAGGGCCTGGCTGACACCCCTCCACCAAGAAGTCCAGGTGGAGACCACCACGCCAAGGCACACGGCCACCCTGGGCCTCCCAGGACAGGCCCGTCACCTCTGCGGGCCTCCTGCCAAAAGCGTGTGCCCCAGATCCACCCTGAGGGACACGATGCAGATGAGCTCGTCCATGTCCTAAAACAGATGAGAGGCGGGCGAGACGTGGGGGCCTGGAGGCAACATGGCCTGGGTCGCCTTTTGTTGAATACACCTGCTCGGACCCGTGGGGCAGAAGAGCCCCTGTCCCTGGTTGTGATCGCGGTGCCACGAGCGCGCTCACCCGTCACGGTCCAGCGCTGCGGGGCAGAGCCGCACGCTTCTGTTTGCTCCTGCAGCGGGAAGACAAGTGAGCGCGGGTGAGAAGTGTGGCATTCAGGGACTCTTTTCTTTCCTATTCTAACTTTTCTCCAAGTCAGAAATTGTGTCCAAACGCAAAGTTAGCAAGAAAGCTCTAACTGGATGGGACGGTGGCCCTTCCCTAGCGGCCGTCCTACCTGGAGCCACCTCCAGCCCTGAGCGTTGAGTGCGGCGGGGGTGGGAAGTCAGCCAGGGCCGCCATTTGCATGACTTCCTCCTGTGGCCTCTTCCCCGATCCTGTCGCCCTGCATGTCCAGGCAGCAGGCCCCGCGCTCCGACACAGGTGCTGTGTCCAGGGGGCAGCACGCCCAGGGTGGGGGTAGGAGAGGCTGCACCCAGCCCATGCTGGGGAGCAGGGTGTGGTGGGCGCAGGGCTGTAGGGGCAGTGGCAGGAGCTAAACTACCTGTGCCAAGTAAAAGTCATTTAGTATCAGAAACACGTTTGAGTTTCAGAGCTGGAACCAACCGCTATTGCCCATTTGTCCCTTCAGCCCCGGCGTTCCCCTCGATGGTGATGTCATCGCCACACTGGGGGAGGGGGCGTGTGCGTGCGCGGAGAGCAGAAGTCCTCAGGAGGGAAAACGGTAGCGTACGAGGGGCTTGTGTTCAGATCCTGTGGCGGCAAAAAAGGCGCCAGGCCACTCACCTGGGCTGGGTTCCCCCCACACCTGCTTTCAAACACCCCGGGGTCCCAGACCTTGGTGGCGGTGGGGGTGGCGGATGTGCTGGGCTGCACACAGTTCCCGGAATCGGAGCGGTCTGGCTGGCGTTCAAATCCCCTGCCCTTCACTGACGGCTGCACGTCCACACTTGGGCGTCCCCTCTGGATGGGTGCGCACCCCCACCCCCAAAGCCTTCTGCGTGGCCGGCTCCCAGCTTCGGCTGCTGCCCGGGATCGGGGGGAGGACCGGGCCCCTGCAGTCAGAGGCGCAGGGCCTGTCAGCTGGGCCCTAGGGCGGCCAACACCGCGGCTGAGTCAACACGCAGGCCTCCCGGGACATGCCGCCCCCGCCCCCCTCACACATGCTCGGAGACTGTTCCCAGGAACACACACAAGGCCGGAACCCCCAGCTTCCACCAGCCTCCAAGCGGAAATCGCCCGCATGTGAGCACTGGCCTGAAACCTGGGTTCCCCTAGTGCCCGTCCCTTTGCTCCTGGGTCCCCAGAACATTCAGGGTACCCCCAAGGGTCAGCATCAGAATTACAGGAGACCAGGCGGGGGGGGTGCCCGTGACATACACCCCAAGAAGGCTGAGACACTCGGTTCCATCGTCCTGTTCCCACCACCCCACCCAGGTCTGGCACTTTGCTACAGGCATTTGAGCTGCCGGAGAAAGGTCCACGGGACTGGCCTCCCAAGACTTTCCCAGCCAGGATGCTCTCCTGGGACTGCCAGTGGGCACAGGGTGGGCAGGGCCGGGGTGGGCAGAGGTCCCCTTGTGGGGTGGAGTTCCAGGCTTGGCTCATGGGCCGCCTTCTGTCCCCCAGACGCAGCCAGTGCCCAACCCTGTGGCCTACTTCCTGCACCGATCCCCGTGGTGGGTCCACCGCTTTGAGACGCTCAGCAACCACTTCCTGGAGCTCGTGGTGCCCTTCTTCATCTTCCTCGGACGGCAGATGTGCGCCCTCCACGGGGCCTTGCAGATCCTGTTCCAGGTGAGCCCGCGCCAGGGAGTCACCGTAGCTGTGTCCTCGAGATCAGAGTCTCTGGGGGAGGACGGGGCAGATGGCCCAGGACATACTCCTCCCTCGCATCTGGAGGACGCGTCCAGAGGATCTGGTAGGTTCCAGGGGTTTCCTCTCACGGGTTAACCCCTCTCACGGGTTAGCCGTCCAGCCGTCGTAGGTCAGGTCTCTGAGGAAGAGGCTGGTGGTGGCTTACCTCCACGCGGACAACTGTCCTGAACCCTCAGCTCCAGGGTGTCCTAGGCCGCCGCTCTGCCCCATTCCTGTACGGCAAGCCCCCTGGCTTTGGTCCCCGTGGAACCAGGCCTGCTCCCCAGTGAGCCGAGCTTCTGCCGCCGACTTCCTCTGGGGCCCCGACTATTTCAGGCCTCCCTTTCACTAAACTGGGGTGTCTACTTATTGATTCCCAAGAAAAACACTGTTGGGACTTTATGTTCCTTTTTTTTTTTTATTTAAATTCAATTAGCCAACGTATTTACATCGTTAGTTTTTGACGTAGTGTTCATCGACTTTAAATTCGTCTGTCGTAGCTACTGTCCCTGTGCGGGGGGCAGCTAGCAGGGCAGTGCACGGTCTGCGTGTACCGGGGAGCACATGCCCTGCCACACCTACCCAGGTGGAGAGGCGCCCACGCCCCTTCCAGCCAGTTCCCTGCCCCCAGGCCGCTGTGGCTGCTCCCCAGAGCACAGAGCGTGGGGGACAGGGTGGGGCCGCCCCACTTGGCCAAGGCGTGGTGTCCACGGTGGGGTTGGTGTGTCCTGGGTTGAGCTCCCTCCGTTACTGCATTCCATGGTACAGATGTCCTACGGTTAGCTTCTCTGTTCTCTCAGTGGACATTCTGGGTGTTTCCAGGTTTTTGTCGTTAGAAATAAACCTGCTGTGGGTGTGTGTGTTTGAGGGGAGCCCACGTCCAGCGGGCGTGACCTCGTACAGTACCGTCTCCTCTCCTTCCGGCCCGTGAGCCCCACTTGCTTCACCTCCTTGCCAACTGTGCTGCATGTGGGCTGTCCCGGGGCTGGGGGCCTGATGGTGGGCAGTGGTGCGTGGGATCCAGCGGGATGGCCTCTGGTCCACGGCCACACAGCCGACGCCCCCGTGGGGGTGTGACAGGCGCAGGTTTCGTCCACACCGGGATGGATTTGTACCACCTTGCTTTTGTGGATACTGTGAGTGGAATTTCTAACTGAAACGTCTTCCCCTGTGGGGCCTGAGTGTGCAGACACCATGACCGTCCACGCAGCTGTCACGTCTCACGGCCCCTGCGCCAATCCGTCATGATCACGCGTCTGCTCCACCCGAGGCAGTTCCTGGAGCAGCAGCAGCGCTCTGGCCGGCGGTGCTCTGTCTGTCTGCTCCCCGGTCGTCAGGCGGTCCGGGCACTGCCCCCGGTCACGGTGCGACAGGCAGCCGGAGCCGGGCTCCGCGCATTCTCGAGTCCCTCGGCCGAGGGATGCCGGCGGAGCGTGCGCGGAGGCGTGCAGTGCGTCCGCCTTCATCAAGCCCTGTCTGTGTCTAGTTTACTTCGGGTATTTTTAGTCACGAGCGGATGAACTAAATACGGGGTTTGTTGTGCGCCGGCCGTGAGGTCACGCTTTGCTCCTGTGAGTCGCTGACGAGGTGTGTCACGGCTCACCTCCCGGGAGAAACTCCGCTTGGTGACACCGCGCCCTGGCTACGTCCCTGGGATAACTTTGCCAGCGTGGGTGTGCGCTGCGTGTGGCTGTCGGGGACTGCGGTCCGTCGGTGGTGGTGGCCTGCCTGGTTGCGCCGGTGACACGCAGGGCAGGGACAGGGCTGCTGCGAGACGCAAACTCTGCATCGCGGGGGCTGTCAGACAGGCCGGGCGTCCTTTCTTCTGAAGGCAGTCGTAGCAGCAAACGTTCTCCTAAAACCGGGCCCCATGTCACAGCAGAGGGGCTGCTTCCCACACGGAGGCTGACGCGCACGCCCCTCAGCTGGCATCTTCCGACTTAGTTTCACATCTTTGTGTTTCCTCTTGTCCCTTTCAGCTGTTCTCACCGTCCCACTTTGTCTCTCTCCTAATTCATCTGTTACACGGCTTCTTGCGGGTGAACGCATGCCCCTTGCACAGACTCGCAGTCCAAATTTCATCCCCGTCTGGCTGCCACGGCCACGCTAAGGCTGTGCTCTGGCTGGGTCCTGCCACCTGCTCTCGCTCCCCCAATGCTCGAGCTGTTGTCTAATTCATACTCTTGTTGAGCAGTTTTAGTTTTTCCAGAAAGATGGAGTACAGACTGTAGAGAGTCCCCACGTCCGTGTGTCACGTGCACATCGGTGACAACGTATGAGCCCAGATGGACACCCGGTCATCAGTTGAAGTACAGCCTACTTCAGGGTCACCCGGCATTGTGCGTCCTCTGGGTTTGCACAAATGTATAGTGACAGGTGTCCATCGAACTGCCCTGACAACCCCCCATGCTTCCCTTCCCTCAACCCCAGGGCAGCCACTGACCCTTTGCTGTCTCCATAGCTCGGCCTTTTCCAGAATGTCACATGGCTGGAGTCGTCTGGGAGACCCACTTCTCAGAAGCGCCCCTCACTCAGTAACATGCATTTGAGGGTCCTTGTTTTCCTGGTTTAAGAGCTTAACTTTTCACTGCCGCATCATCTTCTGTGGTCTGGGTGCACCACAGTTTACGCATGAATCAACCACACTTGGCTCAAGGGCAGAACCACGGCTGGGCCAATGAGCCCTGTGCCCACGCCCTCCGATGAGGGCCCCCCTCCCCTGGGCGGCCAGGAGCACTGTGCTCCATGCCTGCCCCGCCTACCTGGAGCCCCGTGCTCCCATGGTCCCAAGCCAGCAGCAGGTGACTCCAGGCAGAGGCTCGAACACCCAACAGGACCCACCAGGGTGGGCACCACCTCATGTTGGACTCTCCCCCACTGTCCCAGTGCCAAGGCAACTTGGAGGACCCTGCCCTGCACAACCAGGCGTGTGGGTCTGCTCGGCTTCGTGGTCACCATGGTGACGGAGAACTGCTCTCGGGTTGTGGGGCGTTCAGCAGCCCCCCACACCTTGGCTGCTTTTCCAGGCCGTGGACCACTTGGGACCCTCTCCAGGCTCTAAACCTGCCTGGGCCTGCAGGGACCAGTTTCCACCTACCGCTTTCTCTCCCCAACACCCAGAGGCCGGCTCTGACGAGTGCCAACAAGCTCATTGTCCCGTCACCCGGAAGAGCAGGTGAAGGACGTTTGTGCTACTCGAGCAGACGTAAAGGGTTTGGCTACTGGGAAGTGGAATTTGAACTGGGGCTCTCAGAGTGCCCTTGTCCCCACAGTGCACTTGGCAGGGGTCGCCTCAGGGCGACGACCGGCTCACTGGACCCGGCTGGGCAGGAAGTCTGAATCCTGGCCCAGGGCACCGGTGTCGCCACGGCACGTGGAGGGGCTCAGGGCTCAAGTGTGGACGGCTCTCAGCAGCCTCGGGCCCCATGGCTGGGTCCCGACCCGGCTCTGGGGTCTGCTGGCTGGGTGGGTAGTGGTGGACAGCAGGGGGCAACAGGAGCGCAGGGCAGGGCCCAAGCCGGACCTTGCCGACCCGCAGCTCTGGACGTTACTCCACACGCTTGCCTTCCATCCCCACAGGCCCTGGGAGCCTCTGGTGCAGGCACATCCCCGGAGTTACCCTCACCAGCGCTAGGCCAGGCCCAAGACAAAGCAGGAGGTCCCTAGCGCTGTGGCGCTCCAAGGCCCGGTCTGCTGCCCAGCTGTCCAGAGCAGAGAGGACAAATGGGCAGCTTGTCCAGCCCCCGCCCAGACATGTGGGGTCTCAGGCACGGGGGCTGCAGGGCACAGCCTCACGGCAAGAGCTTGGCTCTCAGGGACCACCATGCCGTGCCAGGGGTTGGTCACTGTGAGGAGCGGTGTGGGGGGGGGGGCTTATGCGTTGTCCTGACGGGGGCCGCGCTTCTATTTCTGCACCCAACACCCCAAGGGAAGTCTCTGGGTCTGTTTGTTCCCGTTCATTCCTGCGGGAGAGTCTGAGGATGTGAACACGCTTCTCTCCTCCTACACACCGCTTACACAGCTGTTCTGGAGGGTTCTGCAAGGCCACGGGCCCGTCCTCCACTTGGGGAGGTGCACGTGAGAGTCGACAGGAGCACCGAGCCGCCCGGTCCCAGACGCCCCCCGCCTTCTGACGTCAAGCCTCGTGTCTAAGGGAGAGACCCTGGCAGGGGCAGGACCGGACGCCCATCCTAGCGTGGGAGCGGATGCTCACTAGGCCAGCGGCTCTTGGTAAGGGCGGACACTGGTCTTAGATCCCGGACCAGCTTCACCCCCACTGCCCACCAAGTCCTGGGTCCTTCCACCCCCTGTGGCCGGAGTCAGGAACAGGTCACGGTGAGGACCATCACCATGGCGACAGGCGGAAAGCTGCCTCCCCCAGCCCCCGAGCCACATGCCCAGAACTGGGGGCCGGGGATAACGGTCCAGGGCTCCCGGCCACAGAAAGTGCCCGTGAGCATGTGTGTCCTCCGTGAGGTGCTGGATGCAGAGAACCCAGCTCAGGAGTTCCAGAAACCATCCCCGTCCTTTGTGGGTGTGTTGCATCACCCAGAACATCTGCTCAGCATCTCCTGGGCCCAAGATTCCACCCTCACGGCTCCGCTTCCTGCCTGCTCGCCGCTGGCCCTGGTGTCCAGCAGCCTGCGCCGCGCCCAGCAGGCACGCTGTAGGCTCCACGGCCAGAGTGAACACAGACGGACCACGCGTGTGGTTCTCTTTAGGAGAGATGGCAGCAATGTCCGGGAAGAACAAGACAGGATCCCTCCGCACATGGGGGGCCGTGCGCTCCACACCAAATTCCATTTTTCTTATTAAACAACCACCATCCAGACGGATGGCAGGGGACACACAGCTAGTGTGCGCCTGACGAGGGCTCTGCACCCCCAGGGTTCCATCCCTCACACTGTGCTTTGGGGAACCCGCGTTCTCTGGGTCAAGGCCCCACCATGTGAATGTGACGGGGGGGGGGGGCAGGAAACCCCAGGCCTCTTTGTGCCACATCCAGGACGACAGAGCCTCCTCCAGGAAGAAGGCCCGTGTCTCCTGCAGCGCCCAGCAAGGCTTCGGGATTGGGGCCCCTCTGTCTGGTGATCACATGCAAGGGGGGACAGGGGCAGCCGGCTGTGTTTTTCAAAGGCTGGAGAAGTGCCCCTCTTAGGGAAGTGTGGAGCCCCGGAGGGGCTCTGCCCAGGCATGGCTGCCCAACCCCAGTCCACTGTGGGGGGGGGGGGGGCACGGAGGGTGGCCTGGGCCGTCTGCGCCTCCAGGAAGGCTCAGGTTAAGGTCCCGAACCGAAGCCACTGGGAGCCAGGGTGCGGCTGAGGGAGGCAGGCTTGTGCGCTTTTGCTGTAAGTGGAAGCTAACAGTGATCTGTGCCTCGCACCCGCCCCACCACACAGGGTCGTCCCTCAGGGAAACAGCAGATGTTCCAGAGCTGCTCACGCGCAGACCTGCCACTCGACCGCAGTTCCCGAGTCTCCCTGGGGACTGAGCGGGGCTGCGGGAACAGCACTCCCTCGTGGGAGAGGCTGCTGGCAGGCATCTCCACCTCAGCCACTGCCTCCGGGGCGTTTGTGCCTCGTGGTGTCGGAGCCTGACAGCGTCGTTCTTTCAGCAAAGATGTGCCCTCGGTCTGTGCGGGGCCTGCCGCGCTCACCCTTGCTTGCCCTGCGACTCTGCCCGTCCACCCGCCTGGAAGATGCTTCTTTCTCACTCCTGTTCAGTGATCTGGTAGTGTGTGCCTGGTGGTGGTTTCGTAGCTTCTCTGACCTGTGCGTTTATCATTTCCATCAAATTAGAACTTTTGGACATTATTTCTCAGTATTTTTTCTGCCACTGCCCCTTCCTGGGACGTGGCGCACAGTGTGTCTGTCGGGCGCCCTGTGCGGCTTCGGTTCTGAAAGTGCCTCGGGCTCTGCTCCTGCACCTGTGAGGACGCTCCTGTCCCCGTGTCCACCAGTCCGAAGTCTGTGCCGTAGCTGCTCCGTTTCCTCTTAAAGTCATGTGGTTTTCGTAGTTTTCATATTTCTCTCGTTTGCAACCGTGTCGTCTTGTAAATCCCTTTATTCACAGTAGCGGTTCTGACGTCCTTATCT
Source organism: Ursus americanus (assembly GCF_024610735.1). Classification (NCBI taxonomy): domain Eukaryota; kingdom Metazoa; phylum Chordata; class Mammalia; order Carnivora; family Ursidae; genus Ursus; species Ursus americanus. The sequence goes on from NC_142128.1 coordinate 39,694,199, forward strand.
ACTAGTTCCCGATTTTCTCCTGCCTCTGATTCTGTTCTCGTGACCCTTTTTCCCTCCCAGCTGTGGCTCGCACTTCTGCAGATCCTGACGGGACGCCGGCCACCGTGGGCTGTTGGTGAGGGTGTGGACGCTGTGTGCTTCTCGGTGCTGAATTCTTTCCTGCCGAGCAGCTCCCTACTCACGAGTCTCGTCGCACCGGGCGGGTCTGAACTAGCATTAGAGGCAGGGCTGGTCTAGCCTCCCTCGGGCCTGGGCCTCGTGGGGTCTCTGCTGTGTGCCTGGCTTTCCCCTGGGTCTCCACCCGCCTCCTTCCACGTGCCTGGGACTCTGTGGCTGGCAGACTTGAGGGCGCCCAGGCCATCCCTGCAACTACTGGTCTATGCCCTTCTTTTCCGGCACAGTTCCAGCCAGCCACCTTGACCCCCCCCCAGCGTCAGGTCTGCCCTCTGAGGGTTCCTTCCCTGGGCCAAGGTCCACTAATTGCCCCTAGGGAGAGCAGAGGCTGGTGTGGGTCTGTGTGGCCGCCCAGGGTCAAGCTTCGCCTGCTCTGTCTCCCATCCAGCTACAGCACTGCTCCCTCCTTCCAGGCCCTCGAGCCTTGAGAAGCCAGTTGCCCTGGATGCAAAGTCGGAGTGTTCCTGGAACCACTGAGTATTGAGGCAGGATGATCATGGCCTCGGGCCGCAGAGGCTGGCCCCACTTTTCAGGGATGAAGGGGCAGTGTCAGATTTGGCACGCCAGCTACCGATGGCTCTGCCTGAGTCTTGAGAAACTCCCAAGGTCATCCCTGCTGGGCTCTCCTCAGGGGAACAGGAAGGAAGGGTGTGCCCAAGCGTGTCCTCGGATTATTCCAGGGAAGCCGAAAGGATGGAGCTGCTGGAGGAGACAGAGGGGCACCTTGGACAGGGTCTCTGGGGCTCTCCTCTGTCCCCGTCCTCACTGTTGGGTGTTCGCAGACGGAATTCGGGGAGGCCCGGCGCGTGGGCGGGCAGCGGGCACGTGGTTCTGCTCAGTTCTCAGAGGAGCCAGACAGACCCCGTGGCTGTGCCCTGTCCCCCTCCAGATGGTACCTGCTGTGCAGAACCACATGACCGCCCTGCTCGCCCAGCTGGACTGTTTCAAAGAGGTGAGTGGGCGACCCCGCATCTGGGCCACCCCAGAACGTGGCAAAAATGCCACATGTGCCATGCCCTCCACTCTCAGACTGGAGGCGTGGCAATCCACGGACCACTTTCCCCGTGTTTCCCCAGTCTAAATGCTTACGTGATCTTACCTTCTAATTCATCCTGGGACACGAGAGACCGCCAGAGCCCTGTGAGCCTGCACGTCACTCCACTGGGGTGTCCTGGACCCCCTTGGGGAGCTTCTTGAAGGTCTATCAGGAAGCCCCTGGCGCTGCTAAGTCTGTCTGTCCTCCCTCAAGGGTTTCTCAAACCCATCTTCAGATTTCAGTTCAGGTTTCAGCAATTCCCATCTGCTTTTCGCCTGGTACTTTTAGGACTGTGCTCCCTGACACACAGGGCGCGGAGAATGAGTGTTCTCTGCCGGTGAGTGTCCTTTCCGGTGAGTGACTTTGGGCCTGGGTTTCTGTGGGGTCTCAGCAAGGCCGCGAGGGGCCAGGGGTGAGCCCGTGTCTCGGTATGTGTGCAGGCTGGACCCGTTGCGCCTTGAGAGGTTGGCCCCGGGCTGCGCTGCTGCTGGGTCTTCAGTGGTGACAGCGGCCATGTCTCCGGGCAGTACGGGGTCGGAGTGAGGGTTTGCCCAGATGGACCCTTCGTGGCTAGACGTGGGTGCTGGTGGCCAGCAGTGCGAGGGGCTCTGAGGGGCAGATATGAGGGTTCCCCACATGCCCGGCGCCCCACCCAGCATAAGAGAATGGAATTTGGGAACGCACCCCACTGTGGGCTGTCGGGAAAGGAGGCAGGCTCAATGTCCCAGTTGTAATCGGGCCGTACAGAGCAGTGGAGGGAGCTTCTGCCGCTGTACCCCCACAGCCCCAGAGAGCTGCACCAAGACCGCCAGCCCCTCAGTGTCTTGAAAGGGGTCCAGATGGAGCAGACCACCAATCGACCCCACGTAAATCGTGCAAACTTTCGTCAGAAGGTGCAGAGAGCTGCCAGACGGCCAAGACTCCTGAGAGGAGGAGGCACAGCCGAGCTTCAGGGACACTTGCCCCTCCGGTCACTTGCTGACGCAGCTGGGAGAAGCTGGGGAGCTGAGCAGAGTGTCAGAGTACCGCTGGCCTGGGGAGGCCAGTGCTGGGAGGCCAGGCCCCCCTGGGGAGGAGGCACAGGGATGCGGCTCGCGGCCAACTCCGGGGAGGAGCCCCACATGCCCAGAGCAGCCCGCCAGCTGGGACCACAGCCCAGGGCCCCGCCTGTGAGAGAGACTGCGGCCCAGGGGCTGTTAACGTGCAGACAGTGAAGAATGAGAAATCATTATTTGGGGGCTCACAACCAAGAACACTAGTTTTCCAAATTAATCCTGGGAGAGCCATGAATCCACACATCTCACATCACACCTCATAAAATGCCGTCGTAATCCATAAAACTGACATGACCCATCAAAAGCACGGTTCCTCCTGCCAGACCCTCATTAGGTTGGCGTCTGTGACCTCACATTCCTCCCCGATCCCCAGGATCAGGACCCGGCTGTAATGAAAATTCAGGAATTAAGGGGCTGGGCAGCAGCAAAGGAGAGCGGAGGCAGACCGGCTCCCGGCGTCTATGGGCCGTCTGGGGAGTAGAGCCCGGGTGCCGGGAGGTCTGACCTCGACACCCCACGCTGGGCATCCCACAGCGAGGCCGCGTCGCCACACCTGTCCAGTCACCTGCGCGAGGAGACGGCCTGCCCTGCTTGGCAAACGGCCGTGGGCTTGTGAAGGTCACACCTGCTGCAGGAATAATCCGTTTGGTCACGTGTGTGGACGAACTCGGCTTTTCTCCTCTCGCCTCAGGGGCGATTTTGTGGTGGTCCGGTTTCATCTTTTTCTCAAAGTCCCTCCGGAAGCAGGTCTGTCTGGCCGCTGCCCGGCTCACCGGGTCCCACTCGCATCTTGGCTTCTCCTTGCGTGCGGCAGCTCGTGAACACTGCCACTGCTTCAGCTCCTGCCCCGTCCTGGGGCTGCCTCCTCCCTCCGCGGGACTTGCCCAGGGTCAGTTCCTGGGCAGGAGCAGAGGGCCGGCTGCCAGCAGCCCCACCACAGCCAGACCTGCGACCTTTGACGTCTGTATTGCCGTAGCCCCGGAGTAAACAGCGGTCCTCGGGACACACAGCACAGCACTAGTTGTGAAGATTTCAGAAACTGGTAACTCGGAACTTCATGGAAAGCAGACGTCTCCCCTTCTAAAGATACTGTCGGGGAAGCACCTGGCGTGAGAGGACGGCACCATACGCACCTCTGACAGGCCACGCCCAGTCCAGCAGGCGCGCCGGACGCCCCCGCAAGCTGCGATCCGTCCCAGATGCGGGACAGCACGCCAAGCTCCACAGCTCGCGCACCACTGGGTGGGTCTCGGGACCCCGAGCCGGGAGACAGTGGAGGCCAGAGTTTTGTGCCCACCAAGTTCAGGAACAGGCAGAGTGACAGGCGGCAGAGGTCAGTTCACAGGTCATAGGGTGGGGGTTGGGGACTAACAACGCAGGCACCAGGGGACTGTGAGGTGGAACCTTCTGGAATTTATCGTGATTTACAGGAGAGTCAGCATCTGTCAAAAGCCATTGAACCATACGCGTAAGGTGGGTGCCTTTTTCATGTATTTCAATGAAACTGACTTAAAAAGTAAGAATGCAGATTTGCCAGAATGCATGGTTCCTGCTGCTTCCTCGCCGCCTGTTCCCGAGCCCATGCTGCTCTGGGGGCACCTGTTCATGCGTGGGGAAGCTGCCTCCCCAGGGCATTGGGGCCTCCTTGGAGACCTCCCTCACAGAAGCCTCCCCCTTGGGTGCATGTGGGCTCTGGGCCGTGCCGCCTGCGGTCTCGGAGGGCCTGGTGTGGGTGGGCAGGGCAGGGGCGCAGCAGGAGCATCCTCACCCTCCAGGGCCCAATGACAGAGTCATAACCAGGCCAGAGATGTTATTTTTAAGTCACTAAAACAATTTACAAAAATGTGCAGCTGCTAGAAGGAACCTTCCAGAAGTTCTGAAAGGTGGCTCCAGGCTGCAGCCCTCTGACGGCCAGCAGCTCGCTGGAAAACGGGCTGGGGGTGCAGGAAACCCCCAGGTTGTTGGCACTCCATCCACCTGGAGACTTCTTTGTGACCTTCGTTCTTAAGACCAAGATGCTGAGTCGTTTCTAGGGGTGAACCTTATGGGAAAACTGTCACCATCCGGCTCGTCCGTAGACGAGCCCAGCACGACTTGGACACAGGGCAGGCCCATTTGGGCTTCCTGGACCGTGTGTCACCCCAGACCCTGCAGCTGAACCAGCCGGGGCTGCTCGAGGCCTCTGAGGAGGGACAGTGGCCAGCCCTGTCTTACGGTGCCTAGAAAATGCAGGAGGTTGGCTCCACGAAGCCGCACCTAAGGGGAGGTCAGCCACGCCTATCCCAGCAGACGCCCAGGTCGGCCTCATGCATGGCCACTGTGGATGTGTCTGGGGGGCTGCTGGATGTGGAGGGCAGGGCAGCCAGACAGGTGCCCCCGACCCCTAACTTCCAGTGGGCAGGCAAGCGCCTCGTCCACCTCCCACATGACGGGCACAGGTGCCCGGGGCTGCCCCAGACCTGTACCTGTTGACAGTCCCCAAACACCAACTACAGGATCAAATCGCACAAAGCAGCCAGCTCCCAGTTCTGCGGGGAGGAATCGGGCAGCCTGAGAGGCCGGAACTGAGGTGTCCGCAGGCTCGGTCCCGCTCAGGGCTCTAGCAAGAACCCGCCTGCGAGATCAGCTGAGGCGTGGACGCGCGCGGGGCCAGTCTGCGGAGAGTCAGGCACGCAGCCTGTGGAGGGACAGGGGCCCAGCCCTCGGGCACCTCAAGAATCGGCACAGGCACCGTGTGCGCTTCTTAGAGGGCCGGCCCTCCAGGTGTCACTCCCCCTACGCCAGCGCTACAGCCGCCACATCCCGTGCAGAGTCCGTCCGGGTGTGGGCCTCAGCGAGCTCCGTCCCCTCCAGGTGGTCCTCATCATCAGCGGGAACCTGAGCTTCCTCAACTGGCTGACCATGGTGCCCAGCATGGCCTGCTTCGACGACGCCACTCTGGGGTTCTTGTTTCCCTCCGGGCCTGGTGGCCTTAAGGACCGAGTCCTGAAGCTGCAGGAGGAGACCGCCCGAGGGGCCCAGCCCACCCTGAGATGCGGTAAGTGGACAGTGAGTTTCCACATCAGCCTCGGAGTCGCGGCTTGGGAGTAAGGGGCTGGCGAGGGTCTTGGCCCAAGAGCAGAGCTCACCCCACCGCCCCCGTCTGCCCCCTACCAGGCTGCATGGTGCGGCGGGCAGTGCACGTGGCACTGGGCGTCCTGGTGGCCTGGCTCAGTGTCCCTGTGGTCATCAACCTGCTGAGTCCCACGCAGGTCATGAACACCTCCTTCAACCCGCTCAGGATCGTCAACACATACGGAGCCTTCGGAAGGTATGGGTGCAGCCGCCCCTTGCCCTGTCCATTCTGTGCACCTGGGACCCAGGGGGACAGCCCCTCACCCTGGTCCACTCGGAAAGGAAGCTAGGGTGCAGAGGCACAGCGGCCACCTTCGTGTGCCTAGAGCCCCCTGCCCCGGTCTCCCCACAGCATCACCAAGGAGCGCACAGAGGTCATCCTGCAGGGCACAGCCAGCCCCAACGCCAGCTCGCCAGATGCCGTGTGGGAGGACTATGAATTCAAGTGCAAGCCGGGTGACCCAGGGCGGCGGCCATGCCTCATCTCCCCCTACCACCACCGCCTGGACTGGCTGATGTGGTTCGCGGCCTTCCAGGTAAGGGCCTCTCCTGCCCCTCCCCTCCCGGGTGTGTTCCCAAGGCTGTGGCTACCTCAGTGGGGACGCCCAAAGTGTGGCTGGTGGGGGTGAGGTCACTGCCTCATGCGACACCCCCCTTCCCCGGCCTCGTGGACGCGGGACAGGAGGCATCTTCGCCCCTCCGGCGCCGCACCCCAGGACAGCAGGCCGGGTGCAGTGCGTGGCACCCAGGGCAGAATCCCAACCCCCCTGGGCCACATCCTCCTCCCGGGTCTTTCCCTTGGTGGTTTTGAGCGCACAGGCTCCGCCTCTGCGTCTGGAGAGCAGTGAGCGCCCCCCCCACCGGGGTGTCTCCACATTGCCCAGACACCCTTGCGCAAAGGTCTGTGGGTACAGAGGGCCAAGGTTGTCCCCACCAGCTCCTCTGAGCCCTTCCACCAGAGATGACAAGACAGGCTTGGCAGGGATGTCCCTGTCCCATCTGTCTGTGAAGACCGTCACTCAACGTGAGACCCCAGGGCTAGCAGCTGACAACACTGAGAGGCCAGCACCTGCTCCCCCCAAGAACAGGACGGTGCTGTGGAGCCCACCCCGCAGAGGAACCATCGACAGACACCTGCCCAACAGGCCCAAGCAGGGAGCAAGTGTGCGCCCACCATCCAGGAGAGGCTAACCCCCCCCACCCCATCTGAGGGTGACCAGGCGGGGAGTTGAGGGCCCCGGGGCCACAGCTGGGCGGCCTCATCCTGAGGGCTCCCTGCATCCCTGGCTCTGTGCCTGGAGCCAGCACCCTCTCCCTTTCTCACACCCAGACCTACGAGCACAACGAGTGGATCATCCACCTGGCAGGCAAGCTCCTGGCCAACGACGCCACGGCTCTGTCCCTACTGGCCCTCAACCCTTTCAAGGACAGGGCACCTCCCAGGTAGGACTCCCCTCCTGGACGGGACCCCCGTCCAGTGCAGCCTCTCAGGGCTTCTCCTACAGATGCACCCTCAGCCATGCTCGGAACCACAGGAAACGTGCCTGGGTGCAAAGATCCCCAGGCTCTGGGCCAGCCCCTTTCTTGCGTACTCCTGGCCTGCTTAAGGGGTGGGGGCGACCCTTTTAGTGCCAATGGGTTCCGGAGCTGAGTGTCCCTTTTCCAGACGTCACCTGGGCCCCCACGGTCCCCGTGGCAGGGCCTGGCAGCGTCCTCCTCTGGGGAGCGGCACCTCAGCAGGCAGAGGGACAGGCCACCCGACGTGGGGTCTCCCTTGCAGGTGGGTCCGGGGAGAGCACTACAGGTACAAGTTCAGCCGCCCTGGGGGCCAGCATGCTGCCGCGGGCAAGTGGTGGGTCCGCAAGAGGATCGGCCCCTACTTCCCCCCGCTCAGCCTCCGAGACCTAAAGGACTACTTCCGGTCACGGGAGTGGCCGTACCCGGAACTAGAGTAGAAGTGGCCCCAGTGCGCGGAGGAATAAAGCTGGAAGGCCTGGCTATTTGAGTGAAGTCTCATGTGCCCAGCACCGCTGCCCTGCTCCCAGACCTGGAAAGCCGGCTCAGAGAGGAGAGGGTCCCTGAGCCAGCGTGTCCCCTCCTTTCATACATAAAGCACCTGACCCTGGCCCCGCTGTGTCCACCAGCACCCAGGTAGGCCCTTACGCCCGGGCAGCTGAACCCCATCACACATCTGGTGTGGCCACAAGGAAGCTGCCGCTCCCTGCCTGTGCTCTTAGCCCCCCGTGGCTGTCCCCCCATGTCCAGGATAGGCCTGGGAAAGGGAGAAGCCAAGGCTCCCGGTCCTCCCCACCCCCTTCTCAGAACCTTCGTGCCTCCTCAAGGTCCAGCATCCAGAGGCATGGACAGAAACCCTTTGTTCCTCGTCCCCCTACTCCCTGACCTGCAGAGGGGGCTCAGCTGGGGACATGAGAGCCGTCAGCCCTGGCCTGGGCCCTGGGAGTGCCCACAGCAGCAGTTCTGTCTAGATTATTCTTTGCTTGGCAGTCCTTCTGGGGCCCTCTGCCATTTGAAGTGGGGTGTGGCCCCAAATCTTTACTGCCTGATGTTAGCTGTGAGCAAACAGAACCCCCACCCGAGGGGTGGTATTCTTGCTGCACCCCCAGCCAAGCACTGGGTGGCACAGCCCCCTGCCCCGGTCACCAGGCAGCCCTCCCCTCTTCCGCAGCCTAGCAGGAGCCGCCACCCACCCCTTCCTCCCTTCCCCCCCCAACAGTCCAGAGGGCCTGGCTGCACCAGGGAGGGTCCCGGCGGGAACGAGGTGGTTCAGGCAGGAGGCCCGGCCGAGGTGGGCACAAGCGTGGTCTGTGTGGAACACCCGCCCCCGACAGCCCGCCTGGGGGGCCAGCCAGTCCAGGTGCCAACAGAGAGGCCGTGTTCCTGCTCGCAGGAAAACAGGCTCCCTGTGTCTGTCTCAGAACAGACGCGGCCTCAGATGAGGAGCCTGGAGCCAGCAAGTCTGCCCACGGCAGCCGCATGGAGCTGACCACCAGCCTGCCATGGCCTGGGCAGCCCTTCCTGGGGGGCTGTCCCGGGAGCTGTGCCGCTGGGTGGGGGCACCAGAGTGGGCAGGGGGCCGAAGGAGCTTACAGCTTGGCTTGGTGGCCACCCTGCCAGCCCTTCTTGCTGCACTCTGGGCTCACTGCCACCCAGGGACTGAGAATTCCTACCTGGGGGCTCCTCTCCGGGCCTCAGTCCAGCTCTGCTCCCCACCCCCAGTCTCCCAGGACCCCCTAAGAGACAATGCTTAGGCCTGGGGGCATACCCGTCCTGGGACAAGACAAACATCTGCTCACCTTGGGGGCCACTGCAGGGACTCCAGGTCCAGGCACTGGGGCCTCTGACAGGAGAGACCCCATCAGACCTCCTCCCCCAGCCTCCACCCTTCCAGAGGCTAAGGGCCCCCCGGCCTCCATCCAGGAGTCAGCAGACAGAGCGTATCCTGAGGCCCACAGCCTCTGGACAGACCGCATCCCTCCTCCACTCAAAACCCTCCCGTGGCTCCCCCACCTCACTGAGCACAAGCCTGGGGTCAGCAGGTCACCCCACAGGCCTACCAGGACACAGGGCCTCTGCGCTGGCAGCTCCTGCACCGACACCCACGCAGCTCACACCCCTGCAGGGCCCGAGCTGCTCGTGGCCACACACCAGGCCGGTGGGGGCTTGGCCTGGCCCCCGAGTGGCAAGAGGCCCCAGTACAGGCCTAGATTAAGCGTGCGCCTCGTGAAAGAAAAAGGCCCAGACCGTTTGCATCTGCTCTGCCCGACGCTGCCCTCTCTTGGAATCTGCTGTTTCTTGGTCAACACAGAGAAACCTCAGGAGCCGGGGGCTCAGGGACACAGGATGTGAGTCCACCCTTCCCCAGCCACCCAGGTGTGAGGGGCCACGGGACAGCTGTGTCCAGGTGGACCTAGTGCACTCTTTCCTCCCAGCTGGTAAGAAACAGACGCGGCAGAAGCCAGGGGTCAGGCGTAGATCAACATGCCAGAGACGCCGCCCTCACCTTCCAAGACCTAAGGGGGGGGCACCAAGGTTCAAGGGCGGGGCCTAACCCTGGGGACCAAGCCCTCTCGATCCAGCGGCTGTTCGAGGGGCCAGGTACAGCAGCCCACGCCACGTGTTAGGCAGGGTGTACGCAAGCCTTCACCCAACTGTGGGGCGTGGGAGTCTGCTCATTTGCTGAGAGGGTCCCCACTCAGAGCAGAGACCTACAGGGGCATCAAGTTCCTGATGCGGCCCCCTCTCCCCCTGGGGCTCCTGGATCTGCACTGGGACGGCCCTATGCTGCACGGTCCCAGGCCGTCGGGGGCTGGCTGCACGGGGTCCGCACGCCTCAGGGCCCAGAGGCTCTGCAGGAGGATGGGCACGGTGATGAATCCGAGAATGTCGCGGATTTCTGAAACTGGCCCAGGTGGGGCCTGGGGAACCCAAGCCGTTAGTACTCCTAACTGTTCGACTCGGTTTCTTCTGCCATGACTCAACGCTGTTCACCACATGTCCCTGTAACTTCAGGAACTCCCCCTCTCTGGGGTGATGGCCCTTCTCCATTCCTGATGCTTATTTGGGCTTTCCTTTCTTATCTCCTTGTCAGTCTCAAAGCCCCAACACTGGGTTTTCCCGTCAGCTTTCCTGTTTCCTTCCTCCATGGTCCAGATGTTCGCTCTTTGCCATCTTGGGCTGAAAACTTCCATTTCTTTCTATTCCGCCTTCTGATCTCCAGGAAATGCGGCTAAAGACCCCCAGCTGCACCTGCAAGCTGTGCTGGACACTATGAGCCTTCTCTGAATCCTAGAAATGTTGATTTCCCGGTTACCTCGTCAAAAAAAATAGAGGGGGGGATTTTAATTTCCAGACGAATGGATTTGGGGCTTTTACCTTCACTTTTATCACATACATTTGCCACCCCAAGCACCCTTAGGATTGACATCCCTTTTAGAAGTGAACAGGCTCCTGGGAAGGAGTCTGGGAACAGTCCTGAGGCAGCTGTTTGCCTCCCTCTGCCAAGAAGGTCCCCTGGGTCCATTCCCCACGGTGACCTCTCTGCCCTGTATCCACACAGTATAAAGATACCTTCCTCCTCGGGATGCAGTTTCAAACCCAGGGAGTAAAGTAGAACTCACATATCAGCAAAAAGACCTTTAAAACCCCTAAAGTAATCAATGAAATTGACAAGCCTTTAGCTTAGGTGACAGAGAAAGAAGATGCACGTAACTAAAATCAAAGTAAAGCAGAGGCATTACTACCGACCTTACGGAAATAAAAAGGATTACAAGAGTGCTATGAGCAACAGTACGCAGAAAAATTAGATCACATCAGTGAAATGAACCACCAAAAGTGACTCAGGAAGGAACAAAAGTTGTAAAAGATCTATAACAAGAGACTACACGTACTCAAAAACCTCCCAATAAAGAAAAATACTGAACAAGACAGCTTCACTGCTGAATTCTACCAAGAATTTAATAGAACACCAGTCCTTCCCAAACTCTTCCAAAAAATTAGAAAAGGGAACACTTACTAATTCATCTCATGAGACCAGTTTTACATTGATGACAAAGCCAAAGACACCACTACCCCTTATGATTTTTGCATCCGTAAGCAAAAATCCTCAACACAATACTAGCAGAATAACAGCATGATAAGAGGATTAGATGGCATGACCAAGCGGCAGTGCTTAAGAAAATCAATCACTGCCGTGCACCACACCAGCAGAATGGGGGGTGGTGGCGACAGCACACAGTCCTCTCAACTGATGCCCGAAAAGCATTTGACAAAATCCAACACCCTTCCATGAGGAAAGCCACTGGGGAAACTTCCTCAACATAATAAAAGCTAGTTAGCAAAAACCCAGAGCCAAGAGTGGAAGGGTGAAAGCTTTCCCCGAAGATCCAAACTAAGACCAGATGCCCACTGTCATTGATGCCACTCAGCACCACACTGAAATCCCAGCCAGAGCAATCAGTCAAAAAAAAAAAAAAAAACCACTTTAAAAAGAAGTACAACCACCTCTATTCACAGATGATGGGATCCACCAAAAGAAAAACACCCTCTAGAGCTAATAAACTAACTCAGCAGAGTTGCAGGTACAGAATCAACACCAAAAAAATCAGGTGTGCTTCTGTACACCAGCAATTAGCAGTCTAAAAAAGAAACTAAGGGAACAATTTCATTAATTGCATCCAACCAAAAAAAAAAAAAAACCTACCAAAAAACTTAACCAAGGAGGCGAGAGACCTGTACACTGAAAACTGTGTAACACCGCCGAAAAAATTCTAAAGACAACCTTCAAATCAGTGGAAAGCCACCCACAGCTGTAAACTCGTGACAACAGTGTTAAGATGACAGTACTACCCAAAGCAATCTACAAATGCAATGAAATCTCTATCGAAATTCCAACGGCCTTTTTTTGTAGAAATGGAAAAGACAACACTCAAATTCACACGGAACTGCAGACGGCCCCAAATAACAAAAACAATCTTTAAAAAGAAGTTGGAGAATTCATATGTCCTGATTTAAAAACTTACTACAAAGCTATGGTCATCAAAACAGTGTGGTCCTGGCATAACAACAAACACATGGAAAGGAATAAAATGGAAACCTAATAAACCCTCACACATATGGTCAAATGATATCTGACCAGGATGCCAACACTGGGTCCTCACCTCACACTGTATTCAAAAATTAGAATGAATGAAAGAGCTGAAACTATCAAAAGTCCCAGAAGAAAACATGGATTTAACAATGGATTCTCAGGACACCAACAGCAGGAGCAACAAAAGGAAAACCAGATAGATTGGACAACATCAAAATTTAAAACTTTTGTGCATCTAAGGACATTATCAGGAAAGTGAAAAGACAACCCATAGAGCAGGAGAAAATACCTGCAAGTTATATACGAGTCCAGTATCCAGGATATATAGAGAACTCGTACAGCTGAGCAACAAAAAAGACAAACCCCAATTCAAAAGGACTTGATCAGCCATTTCTCCAAAGACACACAAGTGGCCAAACAGCACATGAGAAGATGCTCGACATCTTTAGTCACTACCAGACGCACGTGAAAACCACACTGAGGCACTACTTTGCGTCCACTTGGCTGTGATGGTTTTAATCAACAATCACAAGCATCGCGAGGACGTGGATAAACTGGGAACTGTGTACACTGCAGGTGAGAGTGTAAATGGTGCAGCCACTGTGGAAACAGTCTGGCAGCTCCTCAGAAAGTTAGACGTGGATGAACAACCACAAGATCCAGCAATTCCACTTCTCGGTATACGTATCCAAAAGAATTAAAAACAGGGACTCAAACAGACACTTGTGCATGAATGTTCATGGAGGCACAATTCACAGCGGCCAAAAGGTGAAAACAACCCAAATGTCCACCAACAGAGGACTACATACACTAAATGTGATCTCTCCATAAAATGGAACAGTCTGCAGGAGTAAAAAGGAATAAAATGTTGACACCTGCTAAAATATGGATAAACCTTGAAAGTATAACGCTCAGTAAAATAAGCCAGACATAAAAGATCACCTATTATATGGTTCTATTTATATGAAATATCTATAACAGGTAAGTCTGCAGAGACGGAAAGATTAGTGATTGCTAGAGGCTAGGGTGAGGGGAGAATGAAGAGTGACAGAATAACGGGTAGAGGGGTTCCTTCTGAGGGGATGAAACAGTTTAGAACTAGATAGAGGTGGTGTTTACAGAAATTGTGATACACTAACTGCCACCAACTGTTCCCTTTAAAACCATTAATTTTGTGATAATGTCAGTTTAACCTCCATTTTTAAAAATAAAACCAAGAAAAACCTCCTAAATGTCTCAAGACCCCAACTTCCCTGTCTCAGAGGCCAGGAGACCTCACACTGCCAAGATCTAGTGGGAATGCAGGGGGAGCCAAACACATACAGTACTGATCCCTTTTGTGTTAAGTGCTTAGGGCTAGATTCTCTTAAGGCCAATACATAAGGTGGTGCTTAGCCAGTGGGATAGAAAGTGGGTGTCCAGAGCCAACATATAGACTCTCTCTTACAGGTATGCAGCTACCAAATGGTCATGGAAAATTTGAATAAATAAAGGGAACCATGGTTACATGATGCATAAACCTTCTGCCATCTAGATGGCTTTCTGCCAAGGCTGCGTGCCCTGCCCTTACCTGGAATCAGCTCAACACCTAGCATAAATGGGGTTCTGCCCCATCTCTCCAAGATATGTGGCCACCTTGCTCCACTGGGACTGACCTGGCTGGGTGGGCAGCAGGCTGTAGGGAAGAGGCACCTTGTCCTCATGACATGGGGACTCCCAAAAAGGCCTTTGCATAAAACCAGAACCCTTTCAGGGCCAAAACATTTGAGAACAAAACCAATGAAACCCAATCTGGTTCTTTGAAAATGCTGGTGAAAGGAATAAACTTCTAGCTACAGCAATCAAGGGAAAAGGACAGAAAATACAGATTATCAATATCAAGAATGAAGGCAGAGTCATCACTACAGGTCCTACAGACACTGAGAGGAAAATAAGAGAATATTATCAACTTTATCCTAATGGACTTGGAATACTAGATGAAATGAAAACAATTCCATGAAAGATCTAAGTTACTAAAACTGACTTATGAAAAAAAGAGAAAACCCAAACAGTCCCATAATAATGAAAGGAACTGAATTCATGAATTAAAACCTCACAAAGAAGATTTCCGGCTGAGGTGACTGGTGTGTTCTATCCAACATTTAATGGAGAAATATCCTATGCAAACACTCATACACTGCTGGTCAGAATATAAAACGGTGCAATTGCTCCAGAAAAATCTGGCATTTCCGAAAACACTAAACATCTTCTACCATACGACCCAGCCATTCTAAGTATCTACCAAGAGAAATGAGAAAACAGACCTGTGAACAATGCTTTTAGCACATTTATTCAGACTAGCCAAAAACCAGGCAATAGCCCAAGGGTCCACCAGCAGAAGAGTGGATGAATCCATTGTGTTGCATCACCAGCAATAAATCGGAATTATTGATACACATAACACATCTGAACCTCAGAAACATGCTGAGCTGATAACGAATCCAGAGACAAGAGAATATACACCAAAATGATTCCATTTATACAGAACTCTAAGGAGGAAAAAGTCTCAACTGCAGTGACAGAAAATAGGTCAGTGGTTACCTGGGGCCATCTTGGGGAGGGGTTGACTGGGAAGTAGAACAGGGAGTATTTGGGGGGCCGGAAACACTACATCTCAGTTGCATGGTAGGTAACACGGTATACACATTTGTCAAAAACCATCAAGCTGTACACTTAAGTAGATGCATTTAATGTAAATTGCAACCAGCTCTCCAAAGCTCTGATTTACAGGGTTTTTAACTTCCACGATCTAAATACTCCCACTGCATCTGATTTCAAGTGACCAACATGTCATCACTCAGCTCAGAGCTGAGAAGAGATACAGGGTAGTGTAAGCCAGCATCTGCACGCTACCACTTGCACCTCGATCAAGTTGATTTTGAAAACAAAAGATGACAAAGAAACCCTGAAATATCCCCTACACCAGGCTAAAATACAGAATACTGGCAATGCCACGTGTTGACGAAGGCACAGAGCAATCGAAATGCATTTCGGACCCAGCAGCTCCCTCCCTCAGTGTGTACACCACGGACACGGATAGGCACCCTCGAGGAGGTCTACTCTAAGGGTCACAGCAGCACTGTTCGTAAGATACAAAACTGCCAACACGTCACCGCCAAGAGTAAAACGGACAAATGAGTGTTCATGGGATACTTCCCAGCAAAGAGAATTGACAACCTACAACCACACGGCGGACGGCATGAATGTCACAGGTGTGCTGCTGAGCAAGAGGGGCCTGACGCAGTGGGGGGCGCAGGCTGCATGACTAACTCTCAGAGATGTGCAGAACACCACTGGGGGCTACACAGAGCCAGGCTTGTAATGGGGATGGACACCAGGGGCCACGAGGGGTCTGGCAGCGTTCTAGCTCTTGGCCTGATGGTTGTTGCACTATACTCACTTTGTAAAGTTTTTTGAGAGCACACGTTTTGTGGACTTTTTTGTATGAGTTCCAATTCACAATTAAAATCTTTTAAATAGAAAAACCTATGTTTTCATGGTCAAGCACGAGAGTCTACTTTGTTTCCGATATGTTTATCATAACGAGCACTAAGCTGGCTTGTCTTTTCACAGACACATCTAAGAAAGTATAAGCAAAATGGATGTCTGCGTCCACCGTGAGTCCTAACGTACTTACGTCCCCATCCTCTTGTGTGTCCTTGGCTTGTTGCCATCCCTCTCCACCCTCCATTTTCCACTCTTTCGAAGGGTTTTCTGTCCTCTTTTTAAGCTGCCATGGGGCCCCTTCCAGCCCACGAAAGGACTAGGAAAGCCTCACGTGCCCCCTCTCTCCACGCAAGGCCTCAGGCTCGTGGCTTGGATCTCCTGTGACTATGAACGTAGCTACCTAAAGTCAGCTTGAGATCAGAGGACTCGTGCAAACTTGACAAAGATTCACACTGAGAAGACTGGCAGGCCGCCCCATTCCCACCCACGTCTACCTGCAAGGACACCTTGGTTTAGGGCTGCAAGCCAGGGAAGCTGTGATGGGCAAAGCCAATGAGACAAGATGATGCCTCCTGTTGAGGGGCAAACGATGCCTTTGTCCTCAGGGAGGGTCGCTGGCGAGTCACCTCCCTGCGCTGGCTCTGGCGGGTGCTGCACCTGGGCCGTGGAGGGCACTCGGCGCCAGCCCTGCAGCTGCAGGCCTTTCTGTGGTGGGCACACATTTGCATCTCAATAACCCCTGATTAATATTTAAGGAGCCAGCTGTCTGTGCCACATGGAAAAGGAGGGGGGGGGGGAAACGCCTTGTTCCTTTAAGGGGTGGGCTCAAGGCTGTTCATCAAGTGGCCTTCATCTCCCCACTGGGTCTTCACACACACACAATTCTTCTCCATGAAAAAATATGAAGCGCCATTAGCGAGTTATCAGGGGCCGACTGTGTCTCCATCAATGCCCCTCAGTCCATTGTGGCCGTCGTGCAGCTGCAGGGCTGGCGCGGAGCAAGCTGCCTGGGCTCTGTCCCTCTGTCTGTCCGTTGTCACCGGGCACCGTGTCCAGCATGGCCTGTCACTACCCCGTCGAACGGAAGCGGACAGCATGTTCAGAGCTCATGCACTGCCCTGGGGGTCGAGCCAGCCAGCACCCCCACCCAGCCCAGGGGGCCAGGGGCCCCACTGCTGTCCCCCAACGCCGGCACAGCCACCAGTGCAGAGAGTCCTCCCCTTGCTGGCCACCACCCCAAGCCGGGTCTTGGCTCAAAAGTCTGCCCCAGAGGCCTCCGCTGTACGTCTCTGGGCAGTGTCAGTTGTAGTGAGGTCAATCGTGTCCCTCAAAACACATGTCCACTCAGAACCTCACAACATGACCATCTTTGGAAAAACGGTCTTTGCAGATATAATTACCTAAGACGAGGTCATGCTGGAGGAGGGTGGGCCCTGAATCCAGTGTCTGCTGTCCTTGTAGTAAGAGGAACTACAGAGGCACAGGGAGAAGACCATGTGACCCCAGACCCTCGGTCCCCAGAGACCTACACACTCCACAGCAGTGGAGGCAGCGACTCTGGACCCGAGAGAACCCCACATACCCAAGATGGCCCCTCACAGCCCCGCTCCTTTCCAACCTGGGGGGCAGGGGCCAGGTGCCTCCTGGGACAGCAGCCCCACCAAGGTCAGGGGTGCAGGGAAGCAGGGCCAACAGTGGTATGGGGACTGCCCTCCCAAGCCCCATCTGGCCCCTTGACCCCACCTGCCCCTGTGAGTCCTGGGCCCCCTCCAAGCCCTGAGCACCCAGCCAGGAACCAGCTGAGACCCTTCATGCCCACCCAGGGGGGCATATCACCCTCAGTACACACAAATGCCTGGATCACTGAGTTCCTGGGAACCTCAGTGGGGCGTTCACGGGGGACACCCTGGGAGGCCCCAGGGGCCTCCACCTGGGGAGGTCGAGGGTCCCAGACCCAACGCTCCCACTGGTGGGATCCTGCTTCCCCCACTCCCACCCAAGGGCAGGTCTAGAGAAAGTCAGTCTTCCTCAGAGTTCCTCCTCAAATTCCCCAGACAGCATGACTAGGTCCTCCAGACCTGCACACAGCCCAGTCCTGCCCACCTGGCACAAAGAGGAGGGATCACAGGCAGCACCCACCCTCCTTCATGGCGGGTCCAGGCTAAGGGATACTGGGATGGTCAGACTGACTTAACACGTCCCTTCCCCAGACGGAAGACCACAAGGACAGGCTCTGCCCTGGCCAGAGGGGAAACATGCCCCAAGTATGACTCTGCACACCCACTTGCCCGGGAGGGGACCTACCCACCCCTCCCCGAACACTATTCCCGCCCCTTGATTCCCACAGGGCCCCTGACTTTCTGAAACTCGAGAGCTTCCATCTTTTACCCCCAACCCCGGGTGCTGGGTGAGGCCAACCTGCAAGAGGCAGAAGAGTTCACTTTACCTGGTCTCTTCCCTGCCACTGGGGGCAGGTGAGTTTGGAGGTTTAGAGGCAGAGCCTGGGCAGCCCCATTGTCCCCAGCACTGGAGTTTCCACAGGGGACAGACAAAGGACAGGCTGGACCAGCGGCAGATTCTTGCCAAACCTCTCAGAAAGCCTCTGGTTTTCAACGGTGGGATCTGAAAGTGCAGATCAGGGTGGTGGGCTGACTCATTTCATGGATTTTCCTGAGGAGGAGAGACCCCTATTCCCTAGGAAGAGAAAGTAAGGAACACCCAGAGATGGCAAAGGCGCTGATGAGGGCCCGTGCGCACACACGTGCACAGTTGTGGATGTGACACCACCACATACAACGTGTACCTGGAAACACACCCGCAAGCATGCAATAGTGCACAGGGCTGTGCATGCAAATATCACAATTTCATAAATTGTGGGGATGGCTAGGTAGTTCAGAGCTAGAAGTGACCACCCAGACTGACCTTCCACCCTGTGGGCCTACGGGGGGGTGGCCACTGCCCAGCCTGTACGGAGCACCCAGGCCAAGGGCATCTGCCCCCAGGGACAGCCTCTAAGCAGGAGCCATGTGCCCGAGGCTTCGGCTGCCCTTTTCTCCTACAGGGAGGAAATAAGCTCCCCACGAGCTTCAGAATGTCGAGCGAGGGACTTTTTCTGGGTTCAGATGCCCCTTCCAAAGGAAGGTACGGCATCCCAGGGATGGGGGTAACCACGGCCAGCTGGTGACCACACCCACAGTGTTGCTGACCCATCCCTGTGCCCCCTTAGGGTGCCCAGCAGTGTGGTGGCCACGGGCTCTCAGGAGGTGGTAGGAGGTGGTAGGAGGACAGTGACTGTCTGCAGGGCCACCAGCCCCCTGCCCAATCTGCAGCTGCACTGACCAGCCCCGCCCAGGGCAGCTGTGAGCAAGGAGCCCAGACAGGAGCCCGTGGCCGCCACTGCACACAGCCCACTGGCTCATTCCACATTCACTGGTGTCACAGGATTTTGGCTGGCGGGATACAGTCACCAAGGGGAACACCCCCTATCGTCCCTGAGTGCTGGCGAGGGGAACAGCAGCAAAGCACAGAGGGCCTCCGGGGGGGTCAGCAGCCCTGGAAGCCTCCAAGCAGCTCTGCCTGCTGAGCCCAGAGACACCACACTGTAGTATTTCTTTCCCATGTCCCCAGGACCAGAAGAGAGCACCTGAGAGGGCACCTTCTTGGCATTGGCTCTCCCTCAACCCAGCCATGCCCTAAGGCCCAGCGCAAGGGCGCTGCCAGTGCACGAGGGAAGCCATGTGGAACACGGGAAGATGCCAGGATTCTGGACTCAGTGTGACCCACCTTTCTGGGGCTAGGGTCTGTGGCTCAGGTTCCCAGAGAAGCTCCTCTCAGGAACAAGTTTAAATGGGAATGGTCTCCCAGGAACAGGCTGGCAGGGAGGCAGGAGAGTGAAGAAGCCCAGCACACAGCAGCCATTCCACTGGGGTGCAGAGTGAGTGCGGCCCCAGGGGGCAAGGGGCAAGCCCCACATAGAGGAGTGAGTGTCCCATCCCAGGGGCCAGGGACAGCTAGTCCACTGCCTGTCAGAGCGCAGGTACCCCAGCTGGGTCGACCGCACAAGGCTGGACTCTGATCCCAGATAACAAAGTGCCCACACCTGCTCTGTGGCTGCTGGCTAGAGACAAAGCCAGGCCCCCAGGACAGCATCCAGCCCAGGCCCAGACACCAGGACACCCACGGGTCCCCACAGAAGGTGGGAGCGCTGAGCCTCGTCTCTTCCTGAGAGCCTCCTGGGACCCCACCACTGAGAGATATACACAGCCCCTGCCACTCCCACAAAATTAAGGGAAGGACCCTGAAGATGTGAGAGGCTGACACACAAGGGCACACACCGTGGTCCTCACCTGCCTGCAGGGCAGGGACCCACACCCCCTCGCACAGGTCGGGACAGAAGCTGAGAAGACTGTGGAATGACTCTCCTGCCTCGATGATCCCATAGCCCTGGATTCTGAACCAAAGACCTGTGGGTCACTTTGCAGGCATGGAGGACTGACCACCCCACCTTCTCAGGGTCCATGGGTTCAGATCAGGGCCAGGGAGCGATGTACCCCTGCCCCGATGTCACTCATGCATGCCCCCACACCTGGGACTGTGCAAGACAGCAGCCCACACCGCCAGGGACTCACCATGGCAGGCTGAGTGCTGGATTCCAAATGACGCGCCCACATCCTGTGCCCCAGAACCCAGCGGTGTGACCTTCCTCGGAAAAAAGATCTTTGCTGTTCTAATGAAATTAAAGGTCTCAAGGTGAGTCCATCCTACCAGGATAGGTCCAGAATCCAAGGACAACTGTCCTTCTAAGAGACACAGAGAAGCCACACGAAGATGGAGGCAGCAATTGGACAGCTGTGGCCACAACCCGAGTGACACCGAGAGCCTCTGGAGGCAGGAAGGAGCCTCCCCTGGAGAGAGCACAGCCCCACTAGCATCTTCAGCTCAGAGTCCTGACCTCAAGAGCTGTGAGAAAAGAAGTTTCCACTGTTTTCAGCCGCCCAGTTTGTGGTAAAGAGTTACGGCAGCCGCAGGACAATACAGAGCCACCATCCCAGATGTGATGTGGGTGTAATGGGGGCAGCCCCATCACCGCACACTTCCCCTGACTTCTCTGGTCAGCCGTCGGGGTACGGCTGCCCCTCAGCCTCATCAGGACTCACCCCTGACCTAAGGCTACACTGGACACACCCAAAGTAAGATGCAAAAATGCCTGCCCTTTGGTAACTTGGATGAGATGGACCAATTCCTCAAACCCACAAAACACCAAACTCACCCAAAATGTTAATGGATATTGAATAGTCCTATAACTATTAAAGACATTCAATTTGCAGTTGAAATATAAAGGAGAAATGTCCAGGCCCAGGGGGTTTAACTGGTGAATTCTGCCAAACGTTTAAAGAAATAGTAACACCTGGGGCGCCTGGTTGGCTCAGTCGTTAAGCGTCTGCCTTCGTCTCAGGGCGTGATCCCGGAGTTCTGGGATCGAGCCCCACATCAGGCTCCCTGCTCTGTGGGAAGCCTGCTTCTCCCTCTCCCTCTCCCCCTGCTGGTGTTCCCTCTCTCACTGTGTCTCTCTCTGTCAAATAAATAAAAATCTTAGAAAGAAAGAAAAGAAAAGAAAAGAAAAGAAAAGAAAAGAAAAGAAAAGAAAAGAAAAGAAAAGAAAAGAAAAGAAAAGAAAGAGAGAGAGAGAGAGAGAGAGAGAGAGAAAGAAAAGAAAAGAAAAGAAAAGAAGGAAGAAAACAGTAACAACAATTCTACCCAATCTCTTCTAAAAAGCACAAAAGTAGGAAACACTTCCCAATTCATTTTATCAGGCCAGCATTACCCTGAGACCAAAATCAGGAAAGACAACACAAGAAAACTACAGACCAACATCCCTCATAAACATAGAAAAATCCTTAACAACATGCTAGCAAATGTACCAGCCACATACACGTCTACTCAGGATCACACACTGAGGGGTGTCCGGGGGACACAGTCAGTTAAGTGTCCGACTTCTGGGTTTGGCTCAGGTCTGATGATCTCTGCGTGGTGACAGAGAGCCCTGTGTGGGGCTCCACACTCAGCAGGGAATCTGCTTGAGATTCTCTCTCTCCTTCCTCTTCCTCTGCCCCTCCCCACCCCTTCCCTCCTGCACGCACTCATTCTCTCTCAAATAATTTTTTTTTTTAAAGAATCACACTGTGACCATGTTGGGTTCACCACAGAAGTACAAGGCTGGTTGGAAACTGGAAGATCAATTAAAAGACTAAGTAAGAAAAAACAGGTGATCTTATCCATAGATATAAAAAGAACTAGACAGCATTCAGTATCTGTTCATGCTAAAAATTTTTTCAACTCTCAGCAAATGAGAAGGGGGGGGAGAGATGGTGCCTCCTAGCAGGTCAGGCACAAGACAAGGATGCCCGTCTGCTGCTGCCCTTTGGCGTCAGGCAGAGCGGGAAAGGATAAAGGAGGCATTACAGGGATCCAAGAAACCAGACCTATGAGGCTGACTGATTACACTTACATGCGGTTTCAGGACAGGCGGGGGCCCTCCGGATGGAAGGACCGGCAAGAGAACAAGGAGCTTGCAGTGCGACGGGGTGGGGCACGGGTTACTGATGGGCCCTTTGTCAGAACCCAGAAATTATAACAAGGTGTGTGCATTTCGTGACCATCAATCACAATTTGATTGTTTCACAAACAGAAGAGCAGGGGACCTCGGCGTGTCTGTGGGCCTCGATCTCCCCATCAGTACATGAATCATAGCCCAGGTACCTCTAAGCCCCTGAGGATCACCACGCCACAGCCCCGCCCCTCACCCATAACTTAATTACATCTGCAAAGACCCTATTTCCAAACAAGGTCATGTTCAGAGGTTCCAGAGACACATCTTCAGGGGAACCATCCAGCCCGCCATGACCCGCGAACCCAGCCACAATGAGGCTCTACCCGGCTCAGCACACTCACACAGCCTGGCGTGCACCTCCCAGGCCAGTCCCTGGCAACCTGCTCCCCCATCACAGCGTTCTGAGATGGCCCACGGTGGGGGTGCTCATACATGCCTAGAGCGGAAGGGCCTCTGGCCTCTGATCTGTCTCTGTACTCACAGATCCCCTGGTGGGCCTGCCCACCCCGAGTTTGATAATGCCCTGGTCCACTGTCCTCCTGGCAGCTCTCAGCTTGAGGGGCCCCAGAGGGACGACCCCACATCAGCAGGACTTGAGAGGACCACTATCAGTGACAGCTGCTGGCAGAAGGTTGTTGCCTGCCTTGCTGGTTTATGACTGAAAGGGTCTGGGCCAGGCCGCCTCCCCACGAGTCCATTCACTCTGATGCTCTGTGGTGATTCTGGCCTCTGAGAAAAGAGAGAATTTACCAGACTTAGCCCCTCCCTCACAGGACTGCTAGGCTCCAAGCGTGGCCTCACCCAGGACCAGCACTCAGGCCTGCAGGGGGCGCAAAGGTCAGAACTGGGCCCCGTGCCCCGTCCTCCTGCTGCTCCCCGCTCACGGCAGACAATCCTAAACACTGGAGCTGCCTGGGCCTGCGCTTTCCTCTGTGGGAAGTTTTAAGTTACAAATTTAATCTCCTTATTTCTTACAGATCTATTCAGATTGTCTACTTCTTGAAACGGTTTTGGTAGTTTTTGTCTTTCTAGGGATTCATACGTTTTACATTATTAACATGTTGGTATATGGTTTTAACTGTATCCCCCTGTGACCTTCTTTAAGTCAACCGTGACATAAAGCCAGCAGCCTCCGGGACTCACAAGAACCACGAGAGCCGCAGCCGGGCCTCATTTCTAACCTTACAGCAAAAATATCAGGATGTCCTCTTCCACACATTAGATGTGCATTTCTGCTGCATGTTCTCTTCCAAGTTAAAGAAATTATATGTCGTTCCTAATCTTCTCAATGTTTTTTTATCATAAACCAGTGCTGAAAATCAAATACTTCTCCAGCATTAACGAATAAATCAATTGAATGATCGATTTTCAGATATGAAATTACATTACTGAATCCCTGAAATAAACACCTAATAATAATATGCATGCTTATAAAGCCTATTTCTAAAGTACAAATATTTATTAATACAAGTCAAACTCATGTTATTAACGACAGTACTCTAAGCCTCCACACCTTTGCTTACCTGTCCAGCATCTTGGAGGACCGTGTTCAAGTCCCCACAGACATCCCCACCTCTGCCCGGAAAGTCACCTGTGCCGGCTGGGACCGGGTCACGCAACCAGAGCTAGCAGTGATAGCTGTTAGCGTCTTGTCAGAAATTCTTCAGACAATGGCTCAAATACCAGGGTGCACACCACAGGGGTGGCATCTCCCTTCGGGGCTCTCGCTTCAAAAAAGCCAGCAATGCGCTTTAACCCAGCAAACTCTAAGCCATCTCTCCAGTTCCTTATTTCTAGTGGGCTGTTTGGTTTGTTTTTTTTGGTGTGTTTTTTTTTAATTATCAAGGCAGTCCGTGGTAGGGTGAGAATTTCGGGAAGCCCAGGGAAGGCAGAGTAATTGCGTCTGACTCTGAACCAAAGCCCACGGACACTCCGTGTCCAGTTTGTGGGGCCAGTCCACAACATCACTGCGCCAGAGCCGCCCTGGTCCTCAGGCTGGAACCAGAAGGTTCTGGGTGGGGGCAGCCCTGGCCCTGTGTCCCAGTATAACTGCATTTTCAAGGTGCATCTTAGCTACTGATACTGAGAAAAGACAAAACACAAAAACATCGGAAATCACACAGCTGTAGGCATCCTTCTCCATCTCCTGGTGGGGCCCACCATGGAGAGAAGGAACCCTTTTGGGTTCCTGGCTCTCTTTTCCAATGATGACCCAAACGTCTTCTCCCCTAAAGCCACCCCCAACCCTGCCGTGGGAGGGGGATGTATGCAGCGAGGGCTTTGCGGAGCCTCCCCCAACCAGGGACTGGCATGCCACTCATGGCCACAGGGACCGGCATCCGCGGGGTCTGTGTCCCGTCGAGACTGCTCCAAAACGGGAAGGTGACCAGCACCAGCCCAATCACAGTTGTGTGGCCTCCACTGGGAAGCGGCAGACTCGGGCTCCCCTAGGGCGCGCAGGAAGGGTGTGTGGAACTCTGCAGGCATCCCTGGGGGGACGCGCCTGCGCTTCACCTGCGGCGTCCCCGGCTGACCGAGCCAAGCCACCCCCCCTCCCACTTCTGCAGATGACCGCACCTGCTCACAGCCCACAGCAGCTACTTCCTGGACACATTGCGTCGCCCAAGCCCCACAACAGAGAGACCGCATGCTCGGCCAGGTTCCAGCACCACCAGCCAGGGCCTCCCTGAGCTGCGTGAGCCCCCCCGAACACCCCCCGCCCGCCCCGGCACGTCCCGGTGCCCAGCGGCCGCGCCACATCCCGTCCAAACGCCCCAGCCCGGAACGCCAGTCCCACCACACCAGTCCCGCAGCCGTCCCCAGCACTTGCTGCGGAACCACCCCGAAGCACGTCCCCCAGCTGCCCAGCCAACCCCGGGCCTCGCCCGCCTCGTCCCCACCCCAGTGACTCCGGGGCGCGCCACCCGCCCAGCGAACCCCCACTCACATTTTTCTTCTCGGAGAGACCATCCGATACCCGGCAGCGCAGAGTCCACGAATTCCCACGGCGGCCACGGGGCTTCGCGAGCTCAGGCACCCGGAGGCGCCGTCACAGCCTGCCACTTGACCTCGGCGGCCAACTGGGAACGCGGAACGCCGCGCCTGCGCGCAGCTGCGGAGCAAGGAGCCACGTGCAGTCGGCGCACGGCTGCGCGTGGGCCTGACACGCGGTGGCTACCAGGTGCTGCGGCCACGCCTGCGCACAAACCTCTCCCGGCCCCGGGAAGCTCCACTGCGGCCCCACGCGGCCGGGGGCCGCACTTGCAAGGCGGACTGGAGAGCAAGCAGAGCCCCGCGGGTCTCCCGCCACTGAAAAGGAAGGGCCTAGTCATGTGCGGTTCCCGCCTCGGCTGCTCGCCCCGCGTCTGTAGGCGGCCGGCGGGGTCGCAATGCCCCGCTAGGAATAAATGACGAGTAATACCTCTGTCGTGGTGGCATTTTATATTGAATGTCATACACGTGACTGTCCAGATGAGGTGGCTGAACGGACGGTTCCACGGAAGAAGGAGACTGCCCAGGAACGGCGAGGAGCAGCAGGCCCTGATGACCTCGCAAACTGCACATCCTCAAGGGCCAGTCACGAAGCTGTAGGAATTACTCCAAAGCTCTGAAGCCGAGGGAACACGCTGGACTCTGGCAGGGCAGGGGGCGCTGACCCTGCTCCCGGGAGGCCCCAGGCAGAGTCCCCGGGGGGGGGGGGGGGTGCTGACCCCTCCAGTCCAGTTCCCTGGAGGCCCCAGGCAGAGTCCCCGGGGCGGTACCGACCCCTCCAATCCAGTCCCCTGGAGGCCCCAGGAGGAGTCCCCGGGGGCGGCGCTGACCCCTCCAGTCCAGTTCCCTGGAGGCCCCAGGCGGAGTCCCCAGCGGGGGGGTGCTGACCCCTCCAGTCCAGTTCCCTGGAGGCCCCAGGCAGAGTCCCCGGGGGGGGGGGGGGGCACTGACCCCCAACCGGGCCCCTGGGAGGCCCCCAGCAGAGCCCCACACACAGTGGGAAGACAACACCGTGACCCAGCAGACCAGGTCCCAGACACAACGGCTGCTTCGCCAGGGGAAATCCAGTTGCGAGTTACTATAGTGACAGTTCCAAGGAGAAAGATCACAGGCTTCTCCCCAGAGGAGCATAAAAAGCCTTGGACAGAATGTAAGCCCATTCCTGATGAAAATGGAATGAGTAAGGACAACAGGAAGCTACTGCTGCTTTCTTACCACAGTGACATAGATTTTTTTTCGTAAACCCATCACCTCACTGAAGATGCAGACACGGACAGACTTAGGGACGTGAGGACAGCCATGTCTACTGTGACCACTGCTCCTGAGCCCTGGCACCAAAGGCCTCAGCCGTTGCAGTCTGACAGGGGAGGGCATCGGGGCCACAAAAACGGAGCCCACGGGGGGCTGTCTTTGTTCAGAGGCTACACTGATGCACCTGGGAAACCCTGGGGCAATAATGTCCAAGTAGACTTTCCGTGATGATGGGATCTCCCATGTCGTCAGCATCCACAACCAGCCCAGCACATGCGGCCACTGAGCACTGGAAATGGGGCACGTGTGGCTGAGGAGAGAGCATTTGGTCTCGTTTCATCTTCTGTACATGCGAACTTAGCCACAGGTGACTCCCAACCTGGCAGCAAACTCGGCACCAGACCATCAACAGAGAGAGAATGGGCTTTTCAAATATTAAACGAACTCAGTAAGGCTAAAACTAACACACAGACACCAAAAGTCTTCATAACCACACAAAATCACCAGTGGGAGGATGAAACGGCAGAGGAGCCCCATCAACAATGGAAACTGAGACGGTAAAATACTTGGAAATGACGCCAGCAAGAAGTGCAAATGTCGTTACTGTGACTACAGACTGCAGAGCAGAGACCATACGTCACTGTCGGCACTAAGGACCCCCGTGGGTGCAGCACGAGAGCATGGTTTTAGGGAACACACCCTGAAATACTCCACTCCGCAGCTTTGGGTCTGAGAAGGAAAAAGCAAACATGGTAAAATGTTCACGTCTGGGCAACCTGGCAGAAAGGAACACGGGGATTCCTCGTACCGCTCTTGCAACTTTTCTCTAAACGTGAGGTGATTTCAAAATAGAGAACTTAAGGAGCGCCTGGGTGGCTCAGTCGTTGGGCGTCTGCCTTCGGCCCAGGGCGTGATCCCAGAGTCCTGGGATGGAGCCCCACATCAGGCTCCTCCGCTGGGAGCCTGCTTCTTCCTCTCCCACGCCCCCTGCTTGTGTTCCTTCTCTCGCTGGCTGTGTCTCTCTGTCAAATAAATAAATAAATAAACAAAAATATAAAAAAAACAAAATAGAGAACTTAAGTACAAAAGCCCACGTCCTGGGACCAGGGGCTTCCCTGGCGGGAACTCACATCATACTTGGTCTGTGAGTGCGGCTTTTGTGAGGATAAGCTCTGCTCATTCTGGCCTTCGTGATTACCTCCTGAAAATCCCCCGATCGCTTCTCACACGCCCACTAAGAACCCATGCTGAGCGATCCCCAACACATCATGGGAGTGAGGGAGGAGAGCAGATGGTGCACACAGACAGCACCCCTGTGTGCACAGGCCTCTGCACGCGCACAGTGTCCCCGGGATGCCCAGCCTCATGACCAGCCACCTCTCGGCGCGAGCCAGCAGCCCTGAGGTTGGGAAAAGCCATGTTTCTCTGCATTTCTCTAAAAATGAATTTTTTTAATGGTTTTCAATACTGTCAAATACAAGAGTTTTCAGCTGGGACCCTGCAGTAGGTTGAACTGTCCCACAAAATGATATGCCTCAGTCCTGACCCCCAGGATCTCAGAATGGGGCCTTCTCTGGAAATAGGGCCATTGCCAGTGTGATCAGTAAGGGGGTCGGTCACCTGGAGTCGGCGAGTCCCACCCCAACAAGACAGTGTCCTTACCAGAAAAGAGATGCCACGTGACCCCACAGGCAGAGACTGGGTCGACCAAGAGACGCCAAGGATGGCCGGCACCACCAGAGACTGGGAGAGGCAGGAGGTGCCCCCAGCGGCAGCGTGGCCCCGCAACACCTCAGTTTGGAGCTTAGAGCCTGCGGACTGAGACGGGTGTGTGTGGTCTGAGCCCTGAGTTTGTGGCTTCGTTAGGGCAGCCCTGGGAAAGTAGTAAGACCCAGAAAACACACAGAAATGCCTGAGTCCAAGGCGGTCACAGCATCCACGAACACTTCACTGGCCGGGGACACCTTCTCCTCCATCCTCTGTCCTCTGTCCCTGTCACAGGATGTGGAATGGGTCCCACCTGCTGTAGCTAGAAACCACCTCTGGCTCATCTGTGCAAATGTGGATTCTTTCTAATGCTAATCAGAACAGGCAGGAAGCTCCATGAGGGAAGCACAGCACGGCAGGCACCGGAAAGCTCAAAGGCGCTACAGATGGGGGCTGCCACCTGCAGCACCGCGGGCGGGCGGGCGGGGAAGTCTGGTGACCACAGAGCCAGAGGACAGGGACAAGCACACCGCAGGCATTCCAGGGGCCGCAGTGGCTGCCGGCACAGTGGAACAGGAGTAGCTGTGTCAGCCTGGGGATCTCACGGGGGGTGCAGGCGAGTGGCCTCTGAGGGAGGGCACCACTCAGCTGCAGGAGCAGGTGCCCAGGCAGACGCTGCTCGTTCTGCTGTCCCTAGACAGGAACACAGGCCACACCTGCATGCACATGCGCACCCCAGCCTCAAGGACTCACCAGGGACCACTGTGGCTTCACATCCGTGACCTGCCTCCAACGGGACAGTTCATCATCAGTCCCGATCCTGAGGGCACAGGGGGTGGAGGCAGCCATACCTCGAGCCGGTGGTGGAGCTGGGGTCCCTTCCACCTCTGTGCTGGCCCTGAGCAAAGGCCAGGACAGACCGCTCTGCCCTTCCCAGAATGAGCAGCCCTAAGGCCACGGAGGGAT
Source organism: Ursus americanus (assembly GCF_024610735.1). Taxonomy (NCBI): domain Eukaryota; kingdom Metazoa; phylum Chordata; class Mammalia; order Carnivora; family Ursidae; genus Ursus; species Ursus americanus. Next base: position 39,723,196 of record NC_142128.1, read on the forward strand.
GGGACAAGGCAGGCTCCTCCCTAGGGACTGGCAGCCACACAGGCACTGGGGCAGCCGTGCTCTGAGCAGCACAGGGCAGATTTGCGCTGTGGAGACGGGAGCCGCAGGCTCGGACACCGTGGAACTGGGGCATCAGCAAACTCACGGCTCTGGTGTGAGTGCTGGTAGATGGAAGTGCCCGCGTAAGTGTGTGGACACGGGAGTTTCAATCCTGCATCCGCCAAGGGCACAGGGCGGAGGGGAGGGCAGAGGATCTCAGCAGCTGTGTCCCAGAGAGCAAGGGCCCCCCAAGACAGGCTCCCACCAGCCACAGCCCCAGCAGCTGGAGCATGGAAGTAAGAGGAAGAGCATTTGATGGGAAACAGGGCATTGCCAGTGCGCAGGCTGCGAGGGGGACGGGGCCTGGAGGACTCCTTGCTCTCAGAGCCACACAGGGGAAGCAGGCCCCCTTGAGGGAACGTGCCAGGTGCTGGTCCAACACCCGCACACACCTGCCACCTATGGCGAGGTGCCGTCAGACACACGCAAACTGCCCACCAGGCAGTCAAGGAGACGCACGCACGTCGACCTGTTCCCCCGAGCCCACCTCATGCGTGCACCCCAGCTCGCACGGGGCCCCACACGGCGGCTCGTGGGTGTTCCATGGCTAATCCCCTTCCCTAAAGGACCCTACAGTATAGATTCACTTTTATGTTGACTCTGCTTTCGAGTTTGCCCAAGAATTTTGTGACCCTCCCTTGGCACAGAGAATGACCTGAGATTCCAGGTGGGGATCCTGACCCCCAAGGCCCCCCAGGGACCTTCTTGCTCGAGACAACAGCCCTGCCCTCAGATCTGCTATGCAGGTGGGCCACCCAGTGCGAGGCCACCTCTCCCAGAGCACACACAGCGGCCACCTCTCCCAGAGCACACAGCCGTGAGGGCCGAGCCGGGCACGTGGCGGGGGTTCTGGGCTGATGGCGCCGCTCTCCCTTGCCCGGAGCACACCCCTTCTCTCCCCCAGCCGACATGGGCGCCTATCACAGTGTGTCCAGGGGTGCTGGACAGGGCCCCTGAGGCCTGGCCCCTCACTGTGGTCAGAGTGCTGGACAAGGAACTGGCGACCATGAAGGGAGTCGCCCCACAGCCCGACCTCCAGCGCAGGCTGCATGGGCCTGAGCTGATGGCCCGTGTGGATTCCAGGGAATGTGGTTCTGTGGCCCACGTGTGCAGGCCAAGCCAGGCTGCTGCTCTGAGGGGACGCGGCCCAGCCCCGTCCTGCTGCTCACCCCAAAGCTGCCTGGTGAGATCCAAACTCACTTCTCTTACTTGTGTGTATTTTCTCTGGAGCCCAACCCACGGACTTTTCTGCATTCTCTTTGAGATAAAAATCAAAAACAAATCTTTAAAGGCCATCTCCAAAAACCACAGAATAGCTTGAATTAAATAAACATAAAGCTTGTGGTTTTCCTCTCAGGAACTTCCTGCTTATCTGATATGCGGAGTCAGCAGAGCCTCAGAGCCCAGGCGGAGGCTGGGGGCGGGGGGGGGGGGGGGTGCTCAGCCTTGGGGCAGGGGCCAGGCCCGCAGGTGACCGTCGCCCGGCCCCAGTGTGCACCAGGGGCAGTGGGCACGGCCAGACCTGCTGGCCCAGTACAGGTGCACGCATGCGCGTAGCGCCCCGCTCAAGGGGAATTTCACTGAGGCCTGCGCACCATCAATACAGCATGGGCTGAACAGCGTCCCCCAAATATTCACGTCCACAGGTGCGAAGCTCAGGGAGAAGACAGCTGATTACACCCACGGGCGGAGAGACAGGGCCTCACACACACACACACACACACACACACACAGGGCACAGGGTGGTCCGGGCAGGAGCCTGAACTGAGGGCGACCAGGCCACAGGCTTGAGATTCGGGTGGTCTGGGGCACGGGGCCGTCCACCACTGTCTGGCCCCTGGCCATGGTGACCCAGGGGTGGGAAGTAGATAAGGGGCGGTGAGGCCATGAACTCAGGACTGGCCAGTTCCACACAAGGCTCCGAACCTCCACCTCCTCCCACCCCAGAACCTCCCACATCAGAACGGAGGCCACGGCACTGCTGAGCTGCTTTTACTCACAGCACTTCTGACGGAGCGTGTGCGGCTTTTTCCTGACATCACCCGACTCTCCAGCTCTCTGGACGCCTGCCAAGGGTACGGTAACCCACCCGTTCCGACACTCCCCGCAGGCGCTATTGAAGGCCCACAGGCTGCGGCCCTCCAGACATCCTCCCCTTCGGCCACCGCGGTACCAGGTCCGCAGGGTACCCTCCCTTGTGCCCGAACTGGCTGCAGAGTTTGCGGGGTTCTTACAAGGGATCCGACGCAGGAACAGCAGATGGAAGAGACCCACAGGGCGAGCGGTGGGGGGGGGCGGGGGACTGCGCACAGAGCTTCGGGTCCTGCCCCAGAGCGCCACCCTCCCCCTCCCCCCAGCAGTTCACCTGCCAGAGGCTCTGAACCCAGCAGTTCAGGGTGTTAGGGCATCTCATGACAGAAGCAACCGATTAAGTCAATGGCAGCTGGGGATTAATCCCCATCACTTCGCTCCTCCACCGAAGTCAGGGGTCCAGACCAAAAGGCCCAAGCCTCTGATCAGGCGCTCCCAACTCAGCAGCCAAAGAAACTCACCCTCCCCAGGTGCTGGGGACGAAGACCAAATGCTCACTTTTTATCACCCCACAGACATCTTCTGACAAACACCACGCCGCTGTTCTGAAAGCCGAGGTCCGGGAACGTCTTCTTTAATCTGTAAGCGGAGCCGCGGCCCCCACAGAGCCTTTGGGCAGACCTGCAGTTCTGCCCGCGGCCCTCCCTGCTGTCAGCTCATGGAAAGCAGGGGTGGGCTCCCCTGCAGCCTCTGGGCATGCTGGAGGGCAGACCACCCCCATCTCAGAGGGGCCCCAGGAGGAGACTCGGAACCACACACACCCAACCTGTCCTCACAAAGTTAACCTCAAAAGCGCCCCGTGGCCGGCAGTCCCACGCCTAGGCCGGCACCTGGGCACAGCATCCACTCCAGTCCACACGAGAACTTGTGCACAAACGTCCACCCACGGGGGAGTGGTGAACAAGACGTGGCCCAAACACAGGACGGAATCCCACCCAGCCTCAAAAAGGAAGGAAATTCTGACATGTGCTCCAACGTGGACGCACCTTGAGGACAGCATGCTTGGGGACAGATGCCATCATGGGAAAATTCTGTGGCTCCTCTTACAGGAGGTCCCTGGGGCAGTCAATCCACAGACACAGGAAGTGGACGGTGGGCGCCAGGGATGCGGGAGGGAGTGCCAACTGATATGGGGTTTCATTTGGGGCTGGCAGCATGTTCTGGGCCTAGATAGAGGTGATGTCACACAACCCTGTGAACGCCCTAAATGCCACGAAGTTGTTCACCTTCAAATGGTTATTTTGTGTCATGTGAATGTTACCCCGATAAGGAAGCCTTGAGGTCCCTCTGCAAGACTGAGCAGCCCCTGTCCCCCAGCAGACTGGGCCCCGTCCAACCAGATGGGCTGCATGCTGCACCTGCACCCCTTCACCCGACTGCGCGAAGCTCCCCCGCCTGTCCTCATCTCAGATCGCTGTGCACTGCCCTGTGGTCTCCCAGCTTTCCTCAGGCTCCCCCACAGCACACCCGTTCAACACCCAACATGACACCACCCATGGAAGAAGCCAAGAGGATGAGCCCCGCAGGCCCCCACTTACACCTGCCTCAGGTGAGCCTGGGGGCCTGGGCCAGCCCTTCCCCTGGAACCTGGAACACTGGCCACTCTAGGTGGAAACACAGGCCTCAGGGCCCAAGTCCCCGACAAGCCCCCACTCCCGCTCTCAGCCAAGGGCCTGAGAAATGAAGTCTGGACCCATTTTATCATAAAAATCTTGGCATTTAAATGCACCTACATAAAGGCCTCTTTCGGCAGAGGCTTGACTGAATGGTCAGACTCTGTTCCCTGAGGCCTGACGTGTGCATCTCAGCACAATGAACACAACGGGCTGCTCCAGAGCCTGAAGCCCGGGGGCAGCTCCGAGAGGCTCGCTGGACATCCATGGGTCCCACGAAGGCCTCACGCAGGATGCAGTGCATTCAGGTCTGGAAGCAACATGAGGATTCCTCCAAGGGACCAAAGGGGCTGCAGGAGAGGAGTCAGAGCCCTTCCTGAAGGGTGGCCCCACCACCCCCAAACCCCCCAGGCACAGAGCCTGCAAAAGTGGAGGGAGGCGCTCAGGCTCGCCCCCACATCACAGCAGCACAACAGCAAAAGGCGGCGGCAACCCACATGTCCACCCACAGATGGACGGAGGAATCAAGCACAGCGCCCACACGCGGGACTCCGCTCATGTGACCCACCCAGGGCAGACCAGTCCGCAGACACAGAGAGCACAGGGAACGGGGAGGGGCCACTGCTGGGTACAGCATTTGTTGTGGGGCGGGTGACGGGAATGTTCTGGAACTAGATGGAGGTCGTGGGTGCAAAACACTGCGAATGTGCTAAATGCCACTGAATTGCTGAATTTTAAGTGGTTAATTTCATGTGCATTTCATCTCATTTTTAAAAAAGAAAAGAAACTGTAAAAAAAAAAAATCAATTCGTTTTGAATCCTGGCAAAGTGGCAGCTGGGAGAGCTGGGGGTGAAGAGGGGCTGGTTTGTCTGACGTCCGTTCTGCACTTACTGTCCAAAGCTCTCACACACAGGTAACGCCCCGCAGGACAGCATTCTCAGGACGAGTGACTGATGCGCACAAGCAGGACAGAGGGCAGCCCCATCTTCCCTGTTGACCGCCCGTCCGTCACTCCCCTGCCCCTCCAGAGGCCTTGCGGTCCCCACTGCCCAGGTGTCGGCTGGAAACCAGCCTGTCCTGAGAGGGACGCCCGTGTGTGTGCATTCCTGCTCCCTGTGCTCCGCTGGTATCTGCGCACACACGTGTGCATGTGATTGTGTGTGACAAAGTGCGCATGCGTGCGTGCACGCGTGTGCGTGTGTGTTCCAAGAAGGTGGGCTGTGGCGCGGCTCCACCCAAAAGAATTACCATGTGCACTACAGATTCAACTTTTTTTTTAAGATTTTATTTTAAGTAATGTCTATGCCCACCACGGGGCTGGAACTCACAACCCGAGATCAAGAGCCCAGGCTCCTCCAACAGAGCCTGCTGGGCACCCCCAACTTTTTTTTTTTTTTTTTAATAATGATTTTTTATTATATTATGTTAGTCATCATACAGTACATCCCCGGTTTTCGATGTAAGGCTCGATGATTCATTAGTTGTGTATAACACCCAGTGCACCATGCAATACGTGCCCTCCCCACTACCCATCACCGGTCTATCCCACTCCCCCACCCCCCTCCCCTCTGTAGCCCTCAGTTTGTTTCTCATAGTCCACAGTCTCTCATGTTTCATTCCCCCTTCTGATTACCCCCCCTTTCTTTATCCCTTTCTTCCCCTACTGATCGTTCTAGTTCTTATGTTCCATAGATGAGAGAAATCATATGATAGTTGTCTTTCTCTGCTTGACTTATTTCACTAAGCATTATCTCCTCCAGTGCCGTCCATGTTGTAGCAAATGTTGAGAACTCATTCTTTCTGATTGCTGAGTAATATTCCATTGTATATATGGACCACAACTTCTTAATCCAGTCATCTGTTGCAGGGCATCTCGGCTCCTTCCACGATTTAGCTATTGTGGACATTGCTGCTATGAACATTGGGGTGCATATGGCCCTTCTCTTCACTACGTCTGTATCTTTGGGGTAAACACCCAGTAGTGCAATGGCTGGATCATAGGGTAGCTCAATTTTTAACTTTTTAAGGGACCTCCACACGGTTTTCCAGAGTGGCTGTACCAACTTGCATTCCCACCAACAATGTAGGAGGGATCCCCTTTCTCCACATCCTCTCCAACAATTGTTGTTTCTTGCCTTGTCTATTTTTGCCATTCTAACTGGCGTAAGGTGGTATCTCAGTGTGGTTTTGATTTGAATTTCCTTGATGGCTAATGATTTTGAACATTTTTTCATGTGTCTGTTAGCCATTTGTATGTCTTCATTGGAAAAGTGTCTGTTCATATCTTCTGCCCATTTTTTGATTTGTTTATTTGTTTCTCGTGTATTGAGTTTGAGAAGTTCTTTGTAGATCTTGGATACCAGTCCTTTATCTGTAGTGTCATTTGCAAATATCTTCTCCCATTCCGTGTGGGCACCCCCAACTTTTAAGTTTTCCAGTAGCTGCCCCCGTTTGAAAAGTAAAAGGAAACATAAAATGAGTGACACGTTTACACAGGCCTATGTAAAACGTTACCATCTCACCACGGAATGCATACAGCAAGTGACTAATCTGCTGTCTCGTTATCTGTGCTAAGTCTTCCCATTGGGTGTGTTTCACGCTCGAAGCACCTTGCTCCAGGCCAGCCACTCGTCCAGGGCACAGCAGCTGCGGTGTCCAGCAGCACCACGGCGAGCAGCCCAGCTCTCCTAACCGCACCCAGCACAAATGGCAAGTGACAAACCATCAAACAAAACCACCCATGGCCACCACTGGCCCGGTGGGCAACAGAATGCGGCTTAGAATGGCCACCGTGACCAGACATTGGCTCTGAGGTCTGGTCCAGAGCCCAGGGGGCAGCGGGAAGATCCTACCTCACTTGCCGAGCTCCTTGGTCCAGGCCCCTCCGCCTCTGGCTCTTCACTAATGTCCCTAAATCCATGGTCCCAAGCATGTTCCAAAGGATTTGGGTAACGTCATCTTGAGATGGCATCAAGAAACCAATGAAACTGTCCATTGAACTGCTCTCAGCTGCCCAGGGAGCACCTCTCAGACAACACTGAAATTCAGGGGGGGAGTGGAAGGAAGACCCTTTCAGGGGGTGTCTCTGTGCCTGTAATGCCAAGATGAGCACCAGAGAAAGAAAAGGCCCGGAGAGACACAGGAGGTTTTCCTCTCTGGGAAAGCCAGTTTGTGTATGACCAGCCCCTCTGACCATGGTGTGCCCCTGACCACAGGCTCCTTCCACACTCAAGGGGACCGTCCCCATCAGGCATGCCGGGAGAAGGCGTCTGCTGCCGGCGGCTTCTCCCACTCTGTAATGCCCTCTCCCACATCGTCAATTTAAGATCTGGGACGTGTAGGCTGAGGCCATCTGAAATCTCCTCAAGGTCTCTGCTGAATTCCACACAGAATTAAATTTAAAGAAACCAACACCCACACAAATGGCACCAACCCCCACGGCTCCGGGCCCTCTGAGACCTGTGACCTGCTCAGCGGTGTGTCCCTGGACATTTTCCAGTAATGAGCTATCAGCTCCCCTGGACGGACTGAAGCCCTAGTTTTCATACAGAATACTCTTTCCCTCCCTGCCCTGGTAAGAAAGAACAGCTGTTCTTAAAATTCACAGTCCACACATGGTAACAGAAGATAGCAGACTATCAGAACCTGGTTTTGCTAAAAAGTGGCTGTTGGGAGGCAAACCCAATTCTATTTCGGCGGATGAGACAGCAGGTTAGCTGTGCCAAGAACAAGAACTTGGAGAGAAGACACAAGACGTGAGGAATCAGATGAACTTCTTCTGTGAGGCAAAATATTCTATCAGTTTGCAGCTATAAAATTCTAACAAGCTTTACTGAAAAGAAAAAAGAAGCCACACACACCCCCAACACAGAGCCCCAGGCCCAAAGCTGTTCCAGAACAGAAGTCAGTTGGAGCAAAAGCAAAATCACACTTGAAATTAAAGCAGGGAGGCTCAAGGACGCGACAGTACATCCCTGTTTTCGAGAATACACACCCCTGGGTACCTTCCAGCCAGCAACCAAGAGACAAAGTAAAGATTTCAGACAAGAACACAGGGGTGAGGGGTGGGTAGTGGGGAGACAAGAGGCATCTAAATTTTATCTGGCTTCTTTCCAACAACAAATCTATTCCATCATTTTCTCTGGGTGAAAGCTCTTAATTAGACTATAGTGTGGCTGGAATTTGGAATTCCCCAGGGACCCTGCTGGGCCGGGATCTAACAACGCATGGAGCTCCCTCCAGCATGACCTGCCCTACGAAAGGCCACGTGCGAAGTCTTTGGGCCGTAATGTGGCTCCTGGACCACTGTGTCCCTGAAAATGAAGATGGGCTCATGTTTACGCCTCCTAGCCTCCTCCTATCCTGGGGAGAGGGGGTGTCTCCTCCAAGCCTCAAGCTGGCAGCTCTTGACCCGCAAGAACTTGCAAGAAGGGCAGAATGGAGAAAGGCAGGTCCTCAGCTCCACCCCTCAAAGCCACATCCTCCCTCCCACCCCCATTGACGCCATCCCCATCCAGCCCTCACTCAGACAGTCCGGGAAAGAGTTTTACTCTTTGCTACTGTGCAACCATGACCCTATCTAGTGTCAGACCTTCCCATCACCCTAAAATGAAACCCCAGGCCTTTCGGTGGTCTCTCCCTGACCCCCACCCCAGACCCTGGAAGCCACTGATCTTCCCTCTCCATGGAGTTGCCTGTCCGAGCACCTCCCGTAAGTGGAGTCATACGCTACGCGGCCCTGTGGGTTTGCATGACCTCACTGGACACAATGTTCTCGAGGCTCACCTATGTTGTGGCGTGAGCTGGAGCTTCATTGGTTTTTACGGGTAAATGATATTTCACTGCGTGGAGAGACCATAATTTGCTTAGCCATCCATCTACAGAAAGTTCGGCTGTTTCTACCTTTCGGCTACTGTGAACAGACCTGCTCTGAACCCGGGTGTACAAGGATCAGCTCAGGCCCCCGTTTTCACTTCTCTTGGATGTGCACCTAGGTGTGGAACTGCTAGGAATTGCTAGGTGTGACAACCCTCTGAGGAAGGGCCGACTGTTTCCCACGTGGCTGCACCGTCTACCTCGCCATCAGCAGTGCGTGAGCGTTCCAGCGGACCCACCTCCTCACCGACACTTGTGGTTTTCCACTTTGTTTTGTTACCGTCGCCACACTGGGTGTCAAGTGGTAGGATTCCTGTTTTGCGTCTCTTCAGGGGCCTGCTGGCCATCTGTATATCTTGCTTGGGGAAATGGCTGTCAAGCTCTGTGCATTTGTTCAAGTGAGCTGTCGTTTTGTTTCTGCTCGTCTTCCTTGAGCCACTGCATGTAGGGGGTTCTGAACAGGGTCTGGGTGCAGGTGGGTTCCCCGACACTCGGTGTAAGGTTCATGGGACCCTCTAGCACAGCCCGCCCTGGACGACAGGCTGTGCTAGGCACGGCAGCCTTTGGTCAATGCTGGGAAACAGGCAGGAGGGGCCACGTCACTCTTTTGATGTTCTCCTGGGTGTTCCAAAAAAGATGTTATCATCTAGTCTAGTTTATTTTTTCCAGGAAGTAATGGATCCCAATTATCATAGAACTTATATGAGCAACGACCCAGAGGCCAGGCTGACATCTTGACCAGAGTAACATAAACCATCCAAACCATCCAAACGGAAGCCCGCCACAACCTGACGTCCTGGAAAAGTGCTTAGGAACTCAACTTCACCCCCATGCAAGGGGAAACATGGTTTCTGCTTCAGACAGGCAGCACGGAGCGATACCAGATGTCACTACTATGCTTAGAACAGTGACAAAGACCAAACACAAAAGATGCCTTCAACCACTTCACGGTGGTGCCACAAGCTCTGCTCCCTGCACAGTGGGCTCCACGTTGCTTCGGTGTTCTGCCTATGATAGACCGTTTGGGTTCATTTCCACAAAAGCAGGGCCACGTAACCCTCAACAGACATGCTCTCAGCACACGAGACTCAAAGACCCACGTTACAGCACACTGCATTTTGAATTTCTGCTGTTCTGAAGTGTCTGTCCCTGAGACACCGGCGTGATTTACATGGAGCTACCCAAGATGGAGAAACCACGTTCTTCTGTCCCTACGTGCAAATGTGGGTACGACCGCTCACACCGGCCAGCCCCTCAGGATAAACACGCCCAGCCGTGGGAGCTCACCTCTGTCCGGCCAGAGAAGAGGGCTGGGGTGTGGCCTTCAGGCGGAGGTTCAGATGGCTGCTTCTGCACAGCGTTCTCCTGAGGCCGGAAGCTCGTGCAGCTGCCTGAGCCCCTGGTGTCTCTGCTGTTCCAGGCAATGAGGGACTCCCAATTTTCGCTGAGCACCAAAGAGTTGGCAAGAGTGGGATACAGTAGTGACATGAGGCAAATCCCCCTTTCATTTCTTACACAGGAGATTCTGAACCCGATTTAAACCAAACACAAGAAATAACTAAATGGTTTTTTGCATTTTCCAGTACCCAATAGCCACCCACGGCCATGAAGAGCTGCCCCCCTACAGAAGCTCACCCTGGCCTGCTGCACGCGCCTCCACCTGCCTCCAACTGGGGCCTCTTTTCTCACTCACCTTCACAACATGATGATGTCTGCCAAGGAGATGATGAGCAATCCTGATCTTTCCACTCGTTCTGCTGAGTTCTGTGAGCACGATGTCACACATAAAGGGAAAAGAGGCAGATGGAAGGTGGAGGGGTTCTCGGTCCCAGCACCCACCCCCCATACCCCTTACACCCCCATTCCCTCACCCCACCTGCATGTCTGGCAAAGTTAGGGAGCCTCTGTGAAGAAGGCTGCAGGAGTGCCTCTTATGTTCCATGACTGGGGCCTGTCAACTAAACTGACAAGCAACAGATTAACACAAGAAAAAAAGTTTAGTTATGTGTACATGGGAGCCAAGAAAAGTAGCTGGCCCAGGAGTTTCAATTAGATATTTATATACCTAACTTAGTAACAAAAAGAAAGAAAAGAGGAAAATCCTTTCTTTTTTTTTTTTTTTAAGATTTATTTATTTGGGGGGGACAGAGGAAGAGGGAGAGGGACAAGCAGACTCCCCACTGAGCACGGAGCCCAACACAGGGCTCAATCTCACAACCCTGAGATCATGACCTGAGCCAAAATCAAGAGTTGGATGCTTAACTGACTGAGCCACCCAGGTGCCCAGAGAAAAATAATCCTTTTTAAAGAAAGAACAAATAGGAAAGACAAATGTGTTTCAGGAAAATAATTGAAATATAAGGAAGTCTGTGATAACAATTGTCTATAAAGGTATAAGTGGCCTTTTTGTCTCTTTTAGGGCCATAAAATTCCCCCGGAGAAGGGATTTAGGATAGGTTTTAATTGTGGTATCCCCTTTGGGAGTAGACCCACCCTAAAAAAGGAATTTATGGCAGCCTTACTTCTCAGAAGTTGCTTCTTATACTCAGATAACGAAAGCTCCAACAAGGATTCCTTCTGCATGTGCTGGTTCTCAATTGTCTTTAGCTCAAAATAATCTTCATGCCAAAGTGGCATATTCCGGAGTGGCATAGGCTCGTCCCCTTCAAATCCTTTAACCATGATGCAATCACCCCATCACCCAGCTGTAACCAAGTCCTCCTGGGCCAATGGGAGTCACTATCATGTGAACCTCATCTGTTCTTTCCTCTAAGAGCCGGTCCAGCAGATTTTTTAAGAGCCACTCAATCTGCCAAGTGAGGATGTTTAGAACACCCAGTGAAAAGAAGAGTGTGGCCTCCAGGGCAGCAGAGGAGAGGATATATTGGGTCCTCACTCCAGGAAGCCACTGACAGAGCTTAGGAAGGGGGAGGGGTGTATATGTCAAAGCCTCCCTGTTCCCCTGGCCAAGCCAGGGGCTCCCGGTCCAGGCTGTTCTAAGTAAGTAAAGGTCAGAAGAACATCCTCTGATGGAAACCATTCAGCTAACGGCTTCCTGGAACCCTGGCTACACAGATGATGCTGAGCAGCTTACACAAGCATTCTGCTTATGTCTGCTGCCCTGCTCCTCCACCTCCGGCACCCAACCTCACCACGGTTTACTCTTTCAGCAAAACCATGGTTGTGTTTAGGGCACCTAATAAATTACTATGACAATAAAAAAAGTCAGCGTGTCTGTCCCAACACAACAGAGTTTCTTCCACTTGGAATAAGATGAATGAATTCTCCTTCTCTTCCAAACATAAAAACAAAAACAGGCACACGCGTTCTTAACTTCCTTCAAAAGACATGTACTTGGAAACGTCTACGACCCAAAGATTTTGTCATTTCAAAATGCACTGGGGCACTGAAAAGGACCAGGCAGTTTTCACAATTCACAACATCGTTTGATTTACATTAGTGTGCACACATCTTATGGTTTGTAATAGAGCCCACCACTGTATTCCTTATACATGTTTCTTCTCCAATTTAAGAAAAATGACTCAAAGGAGATGAAATGGGATGTTATTACATTATAGTCCCGTGCGTGTTCCACAGCCAAAGTCAGGTGGTTGGAAAGAATGGAGCTAGAACTGGTTCTGAAAGATGGGGGTCAGAATCCTCAGGCTGTGTCCTGGCAGCAGCTCCAGGACATGGCGCAGTCAAGGCTGTGAGATTAGGCCCATCTTCACCATCATCACCACCATCACTGTCAACTCCATCACATCACCAGCAACACCAGCATCACCAGCATCACCGCCACCACCACCATCACTGCCACCATTGTCACCACTGTCACCACCACCATCACCACCGCCATTACCACCATCACTATCACCATCATCACCACCAGCACCAGCACCATCATCACCACCATCAACTACCAGCATCAGTGTCATCACCACCATTGTCTTGGACTGACACTTATATGGTGCTAACCATCAGCCCTTCCCATCTCTTAACTTATCTCATCCTTGCACCCTGTGGAGCAGACACCAGTAACCCCAGCTCACAAGTGAGGAAACCAGCGCATAGAGAAATTAGAGCGATACAGCTTGGAAAGGACAACACCAGAGTATAAACCCCAGCAGTCTTTCTCCACAATAAACACCAGACCTATCCCTGAGACACCAGACCATGTGCGAGCCCAACTCCCAGAATCCAGAAGGCTGTGGGAGCACGGTCAGCAGCGGGCCATCCTGCCTTCCTTTCCTTTACTTCTCTGTTTTTTACACACAAACCTCTGAGTTCATAGGGTGCCCTGGGTCATGTTCAGCAGAAGTTCTGCCAACCCCACTGGGGAAAAAGAAAGGATGCATGTGTGTATTAAAATGGGAATCTCTGGGGGCGCCTGGGTGGCACAGCGGTTAAGCGTCTGCTTTCGGCTCAGGGCGTGATCCCAGCGATCTGGGATCGAGCCCCACATCAGGCTCTTCCACTATGAGTCTGCTTCTTCCTCTCCCACTCCCCCTGCTTGTGTTCCCTCTCTCACTGGCTGTCTCTCTCTCTGTCAAATAAATAAATAAAATCTTTAAAAAAAAAAATGGGAATCTCTGGCTATTCACCACAGCTAAATCAGTCCAAGTGAGCCCAACTCAACATTTGGTTTGCTTTCCTAAAGACAAGCCACAAAAAACAACAACAAAGACAAACCACAATAGTTCAATTTCTGGGGAGCAGAGTTGGTTGTTTCTGCTTTAAAAGCTAGAGGATACCACAACTGGGAAGGTCACAGGGCGAGGGGCACAGACAGGCTGAGGTCCAGAAGAAGCTATGGGCGAAGGCTCAAGAAACACACTCACCAAAGGCAGCTGGAACCACCAGTCACATCCTGCCAGGTCCACCTGGGGCTGCCTCGGTCATGAGTCCTGCAGGAAGGGTGTACAGCTGTCCATCAGCCTGTGTCTAAAGGCTCGTTGACAGCATTCAAAGCCAAGAGCCTAGATTGTCACTCAGCTAACGATGTGTCCGCGGACAGTGGAACCAATGCACATCTTTAAACCAGGAGATGGGCTTTACCACAAACCAGGTGTCACCAGGAGCAGCAAGTGTGAGACCCAGATGGCCACGGGGCTCCAGGCTACTCCCTCAACAAAGTGCTAGGAGGGTGAAGGTGATGTCCTAGAATGGGACCCCAAGGGTTCTGGTCTTCCAGCGACCTCCCCCCTAACCAGTGGGACCCAAACCACTCAACCCAGAGTACCTGCCGAGCTCCTAAAGCACGCTACTCTGTCCGGTCTGTGCACACACCCATGTAATCTTTCCCTTCCCACCAGCTCCCTGTGGAGCTCGGTCCTCAGCAGAAGGTCACCCACAACCAGTACTGGGCTAGGAGCAGAGCTGCCTCTACCAGTCCAAGCTGCCCTCCACTTGTCCTCTGCACCAGCAGAAATGGGGTCCTCAAAGCCTCACCTGGGTCCTCAGGGGTAAAGCACGTAAAAGCAGCACCTCAAGGCCCTAAGAACCCCCCACAGCTACAACAAAGCCTCCAGAAAAGCAAAAGGGAGATTGTGGGAGACGGCGGCCTGAACGCATGTTCCCATTACCTTACCTGAGGAGCAAGCCCAACAGGGAGATGGCAGGTGGACCAGGGTCCAGGTGGACCAGGCAGGAAGATGCATGCTCCCCGGACAGAGCCGCGCCACCAGCAAACGAGGAGCTCCCCTTGAGATGAGGCTCCAAGCACGGAGGGGCAGCAGAGCTCCCTGCCAGGTGCTCCCAAACAGGGACTCCTCCCAGGTCCTCCCACCAGATGCTCCCAATCAGATGCTCTCACCAGGTGCTCAAGAATGTTGGGTCCCCATTTCCCTTGACCCTGCTTTGTGGTTGCCACTTCTGGGACACCACGTGCTCATCCAGCCAGAGGCTGCTATGGGTCCGGCAGACAGGTGTGTCACATGTTCGTCCCCTCCCCCTTCCTTCCCTCTCCTCTGTTCCCCACCCCCCAGCTCTTCTCTGTCTCAGGGAAGAGAAGGGGGACCTACGGAAAGGTCACAGTGCAAGAAGTGGTCACCATTTCCCCACCTAACCACAAGAGAAACATCTCATAAACCCCAACTGACAACTATCCTACCAAATCCCTGACCAACACACCTCAGATGGCCAAGGCCATCAAAACTAGGAAAAGCCAGAGACACTATCATTATTGTCCAAACCCAGAGGAGTCCAACAGGACAGGAGGGTCAAACACCACTGAGTCCCCAGACAGACAGAGGGCACCAGGTACCTGAGGTAACAACTCACGACGTGTGGGTAGAGCGCCAGCTGCAGTACGCAACCCGACGTCAGTGCCAGCTCGTTAACTGTGACGGGCGCACAGCACTGACACGAGAGGTTATCGGTGGGGCACGCCATGCAGGGCAGAAAAGCACATGGGAGCTCTGTCCTTTCTGCCCTATTTTCTCAGAAACCTAAAACTGCTCCAAGTACAGGGGCTCCTGGCTGGCTCAGTCAGTTAAGAGTCTGACTCTTAGTTTCTACTCAGGTTGTGATCACTGGGTCGGCTCTGCACTGGGCAGGGAGCCTGCTTAAGATTCTCTTTCTCTCTCTCAAAAAAAAAAAAAAAAAAGGAGTCTAGGGGTGCCTGGCTGGCTCAGTTGGTAGAATGTGCAACTCTTGATCTCAGGGTCATGAGTTTGAGCCCCACATTGGGTGTGGAGACTACTTTCAAAAAAAAAAAAAAAAAAGGAAGTCTATTAACTATTTTTAGAAAGTACCAAGACTCCCCATAATCATAGCAGCTCAGTCTCTCCACAGACCCCCAAAAGGTACAAGGCCCTTGCCCTTCACGACTGATCTGCAAAGTCCCTGAGATAGATGTATGTGCAGTCCCCCCACTGAGTTTCTTCAGAATTTGGGGACCAGATCCCACATTAGCTCCACTCACCTGCAAATCTTCTCGGGGCTTCTCCAGATGGTGTCTTCTGGGAATCCCAAATAACCTGGGCCTCAGCAGGACTGAAAGGGGCAGCTCCTTAATGTCCAGAGTAACCTTGATTACAAACCAGATTGTTGCCAAGCTCATTTCTGCCCATAAAATCATATTAAATATTTTATGTCTGACTCTCTTTATCTTTAACAAAAAAAGTCAAAATGCAGCCAATCAATGTAGACAGAACACCGAAAAGGGCATGAGGCAACCATGCCTGCTTCTCGGGGTAGCTGCAGGACAGACACAACTGTCAGTGGACTGCTGAGAACTGCCTTTCACACCCATTCTCTTGGAAGGGCACAGCAGGGTGTTCCAGAGGCTACCTGATGGCGATGCTGGTAGGCACTGAAGGCAGAAGCAGAGTGGAGAATGCAGCTCTTCCTTTGAGGGATCAGCACAAATGTTAAGACAACGCCTCTAAATTTGTTTTAAAAAAAAAACAATGCTGCTTTTCCTTAAAAGGAAGTGTTCATGTGCAATGAATTTATTGTTGATTTTAAGAGAAAAAATATATATGCACCATATTCTCTGTTTTCACTTCTAACATAGTAAACACCCTGCTCTATAGGTTACCACATGACAGAAATTCAAAAACCAGTTAGAGAGTTAAAGGGTCCTGAGCCTGGGGACCCAGGGTGGAGCTCACGTGCACCTGTGGCTCCACCTAGTGGCGAGGACCGGGCAGTGGCGCACACATGAGCAAGCCCAGCCTGCCCAGAAGTGAGGAGGAGCGGTCTGATACCACCCACCACGCGGAGTCACAGGGTTTCTATTCTCTGAATAGTATGGGTCCCATGGAAAGATCCTGAGAAGTGCCTTTCTGGGGTGCTGATGAGGTGAAGTGTACCATCAGATTCTGTCCTGACAAGGCCCCTCCCCCAAGCTGCAGGCCCATACACCTTAACCCAAGGCCTATTTGGGGTCCTCCAGATTCTGCAGGGAGCATTTGTCAGAGTGTGCTGCTGCTGATGCATCTGTACCCATTAGACAAGGGTTCCCAGAAGGCGAGACTTTCCCACCTGCACACCCCAGATCCCATTCAGGCCCAGGCCAGGGGGCTTGGGGAGGCAAGGAAGGAATGCATGAGAACACAGCCAACAGGAAGGGATGACAAGTAGCCTCGAAGCCAGAACTCGGGGACTCACCAAGACAGGACAGTGGTAGGGCACCCTGGGCGTGTGGGTGTCAAGCAGCACTCTTGGCCTCCGCCTACAGACCCAGTAGCACAGACGTGGCACAGACAGTGGTGGGGCCAGACTGGATGGCCCTGGATGGCCCCTGGCCACCAGGGACGCCAGGCTTCACAGGGGTGCCAAATATTACAACTTCTTTCCTGTGTCCCGACCAGGCCCAATCCTGTCTCCAAGCCACACCTCCCCACTCACCTGCAAACCTGCCGTAATGCCGCGCCTCATCATGGTCCAGAGCCACCACCAGGCCAATGGGGACATCGCCTGCAGTCCCTGGACCGAGTCACACTGGAAGACAAGCTTTGCCTACTATCACCCAGCTGTCCCACCTGTAACTTTTGCACACCTAAGTGGATGCACACCTAAGCTCTAAGACCACAAAAATTCCTTTTCAACAGTAAGTATGTAACCTGTTCAGGTATGTAGAATAGTCCTTTAGCAGGGAAGAAGAGTCTCCACTTCCAATGCTTTGTAAATAGACAACATGGAGTGGGGAGACCTCAGCGGGCAGACGTGAGGGAAAGGTTGGGGGGATAACTGTGTTGGGGAGACCTAGGGGGAGGCCACAGGAGGGTACTTTGGAGGATACCTTGGAGGAAAACCTGGGGGAGAGAAGCTGAGGACAACTGTTGGGGGGAGGGAACCTGAGTGAAGAAAAGAACTGGAGGGGGACCTGAGTGGGGAGATGCTGAGGGGAGACCTATGGGGGGACCTGAGTGGGAGGACACTGAGGTGGAGACATGGGGGGACCTGAGAGGGGAGAAGCTGAGGGAGAGACCTGGGGGACTTGAGTGGGGAGATACTGAGGGGAGACCTGTGGGGGGACCTGAGTCGGAGGATGCTGAGAGGAAGACATAGGGGGGACCTGTGTGGGGACATGCTGAGGTAGAGACCTGGGGGGACCTGAGTGGGAGGACACTGAGGTGGAGACATGGGGGGAACTGAGTGGAGAGATGCTGAGGGAGAGATGGGGGGGGACCTGAGAGGGGAGAAGCTGAGGGAGAGACCTGGGGGACCTGAGTAGACAGAAGCTAAGGGAGAGACCTGGTGGGACCTGAGTGGGGAGATGCTGAGAAGACCTAGGGGGGGACCTGAGAAGGGAGATGCTGAGGGGGGAGACATGAGTGGGACCTGAGAGGAGAGATGTTAAGGGGGAAAAACCTGGGTGGGGGAACCTGAGTGGTGAGACATGGGGGGGGACTTGTGTGGGGGGATGCTGAGGTAGAGACCTGGGGGGACCTGAGTGGGATGATGCTGAGGGGGAGACATGGGGGGACCTGGGTGGGGGGACACTGAGGGAGAGACCTGGGGGGGAACTGAGAAGGGAGATGCTGAGGGGGAGACTGGGGGGGTACTTGAGTGGGGAGATGCTGAGGGGTAGAGACCTGGGGGGGAGAAACCGGAGGGGGAGAGACCCGAGTAGGGGGGCTTGGGGGGGGACACTTGAGTGGGGACACGGGTGGGGGGGGACCTGCGTTCCTCGCCTGGCGCTGTCGTCTGTCTCTAACAATGCTCGGGTTTACACGGGGTCCCACGGCCCGACTCGCTCACCCACGCCGCTGGTGGGAGTGTCCGGGCCCCCTCGAAGGTCATCTTCCCAAAACTTAACACAAGCCTGGAAAATGCCTCTGGCCAAGAAACTCCACGTAGGGAAGTGAGCTGCAGGCAACAATCTGAAAGTCGGACATGTGACACCTCGAACGCCTTCCAGTCCACGAAGGCCCCGCCCACGCCCACGCCCACGCCGAGCTCCAAGATGGCAACGTCACGCGCGTCCTCATGCGAGACCCCTACCGCTCGCTCCGGCTGCCCCGCCCCTTCCGGCACTTACCCGGAAGTGATCTCCCAAGACGGAAGTGAGTGGGCGGTTGGAGAGTCGGCGGCGGCTGCTTTCGGTTCGGTGGGGCGGGAATCTGCAGGGAAGCCGGGACCGTGGTTGCGACGGCCCCCGACTGCCTGGAGGGCGCGTCCGCACGGCGGGGATGGGAGCCGGCCGGCCTTCTAGGGCAGCGCCTGAGGAGAGGGCCCTCTGTGAGGGCCGCGGGGGTCTCAGTGAAGCCCCTGCAGCGCGGGCATGGCCCGGGCACTGCCCCTCCGGTTTCTCCTCCGGCTCCCGTCCCCGCTCTCAGTACCTGCAGTTAGCGTGAGGGCTGCCCGGTTTGTGTACGGCCTCCGAGCTGAGGATGGTTTTTACATTTGCACCAGCCTCCGGCCTAGGGAAAGTGGCTGAGCACACGCGTGTGCCCTCGGGTTTGTGCCTGGCGGATCTGAGGTTGGGAAGGGCTGACGCCGGGGGGCCAGGGACGAGTCTCTGATTTGGATCAGTGATGGCCAGACACACGCGGACACGAGCTTCAGGAACCCGTCCTGGTGGAGCCTCCAGTACGTGGTGCAAGCCTTTGCCTTTTGTGTTAAAGGTCGTGTTTATTTTATGACCACTAGGGTTTTGCAGCCGATCACCAGGATGGCGTTATCCCAGGGGCTCTGTCTGTGTTCTCTGGCTGGTTTCACCCTGGATGCAAAGTTGTGGGTGACAGGCATCTCAGCCAGGCTGGAGAGCTGGGTGGGTCCAAGAGGCTGGAAGGGCCTTGATCAAGTCCATAAAGTAGTACTACAAGTGACTCAAGCAAGACAGGGCCCAGATGCTGGTGGTGGGCAGCCCGTGACAATGAGTGCTGTGCTTCCGCTGCCTTCCACCATGTCCCCGTGGCTGAGGGGAGTCTCTGGTCATGAGACCAGTAAATGGCCAGCATCGCCTCCACCCCTGGGTCTGAGGTCTCCTCCCCAGGCAGCTGTGTAGGGCCTCGGCCGTGGTGCCTGCACGCGGAACTCCTCAGGAAGAGCGGGGTAGCGTCTTGGGTGCCACGGCTCCCTGCAGATGGAGGGCTGAACGGCATCCTGAATGTGTCCCAGAACACCAGGTGCCTGTGTGGGCTCTTCCCTGTCCTGGAGATTCTGCGCCCACCCTGCCCCTCTGCATTGGTGGGAACTTGCCTGTGAGCTGCTCCCACATACACCCTCCTGGACTCCCACCTGAGCAACCTCAGATGCTGCTGCCCACCTGCTCCGACCTGTGACCACCCCCTCTCCACACATGGCCCCAGGGCAGCAATCTGTCTGGATTCCAACCCTTTCGTCATTCGCTGGCTTATCTCCGAATGGCTCCCTGACACATGGCAGCCTCAACACATACAGTGCGCACAGCCAGCACATCGCACAGGAATACAAGGACAGCCCTCCCTGCCCCCAGACTCTTCTCCAGCGTGGACAGTCTGTGTAGGGCGCCTCTCCCCTCTGCACAGTCTCACTCTGCCCCCTCTTCCTCTTCACGCACACCATCTGCCTGCTGGGCCTTGAGGCCTGCCTCCCCCTGTGTCCAGCCTACTGTCCACATGCTGCCCTGGCTGTTAGACATCCTCCTGGCCTTTGGGGGAAGACTCAGAGGGATGTCCCCTGAGGCGTCTCCTCTGTTTGCTCTGGTAGGGAGAACTTGGGGGCCCTGAAGCTGTTGCTAAAAGGCCTCTGGAATAAACTGCCTTCAGCAGCAGGCGTGATCTGGGGTGCCAGAGGCTCTCCAGCTGACTTGGCCATCAGTTCACTGTCACTGTGGGGCCACTCCCAGGCCCAGCTCCCGATGCAAGGGTGGCGGTCCTGCACCTGCTTCCTCTGGTGAGGCAGAGGACGCACTGCTCCCAGAACCAGCGAACAAACAGCTGACCGTGCTCTCACCCTGGGCCTGCCTTGCTCCACCTGCTCAGGGGTCTTCCCTCACCCCCAGCCCTGTCTGCGTGCCTGCATCCACACAGCTGTGGTGCCACCACCCCTGCTGAGTGCAGGTGGGGTCAGCTCGGCAGTCACTGTGGGATGCTGAGCCCTCAGAGCAGCCTGTGCTCCTACGAGCCAGATACCCAGACAGCCTGGTGGCCCAACCCGTACATCCACCCCGCTTTGTGGTGCGTGTGTCTTTGGGGGTGCAGACTGGTAGACTGCTAGTGATGTGCGGGGACCCCCAAGCAGCATGAGCCCCATCGACCAGTGACCCCGTGTGGCGTGTGGATGCAGCCAGGCCAGAAGCAGCCATGTGCTGAAGTGTTCTGAGCCTGCACAGGTGGCAGACTGAGGCCTGACTGCGTGTGAGCTGCTGTGCCTGTCCCTGCACTTGGGGGCCACACGTACAGGCCATTGGCACCCTCCAGTCCTGTCTGGTAGCAGAAAGCCTAAGGCAGTAAGTGGCACCTGCCCACGGTTCTGTCTCCCAGCAGAGATGAGACGATGTGAACCTTATGTGGGGGGTCTCAGCACAGCAGGACCCCCTCACAAGGACTGGTCCCCCGTGTCTGGCCACTGGCCCTGGGGGCATGGGCAGCACTGAGCTGTCTCTTCACCCCACAGGTGACAGGGCAAGGTTGCTACATCTTTCTCGTCCCAAAGTAAGCACCCGCCCGGAGGAGGCAGCTCTACCAGCCAGGGGGCCTGCTGGGGATGGTGGAAAGGGGGACAGTTAGCCTGCAGACAGGAGTCTCCGTGAGCCAGTGACACAGCTGGCCTCATCTGCACCCTGCCATGTATCACAGCCCCCCCCCGACCTTCACAAGACGGGGACCACCTGTAAGTTCGCAGATTCATGTCTGTTTTAGAAACCACAAGTCCCTTTGGTTGGTGTTCAGGAGCTGCTTGAGGGGTCTCTCGCCTGGGGGTAGAGACCTCAAGCCCCCAGGCCAGCTGCCAAGGGGAACCTGGCATTGTTCACTGGCCACAGAACTGCTAGAAAGAACCAAGTCAACCAAAGTGGCTTCCCTGACACTGGAGAGGTCTTGCAGGCAGGAGCCACCCTCCCGCCTGGGCCTCCCTGAGTCGTGCCTTACATGTTTTGCACACGTCAGCCTAAGAGAGCTTCAGTTATTTTTGACAGTTGTTCTCAAGCTTTCAAAGATTACCTAAAAACAGCCTCATTTTTCTATAAGCTCTGTTTAACAAGGTAAATAAAAGGTTTCTTTGCTGGTTTTGCGGTCCTGGTATTTGCCTGTGCCAGTCATTGCAGGGGCAGGAAACAAGCGGGCACGTTCCCGTTGGGCTGCCGGGCCCTTGGTTACCAGTCCTGTCGTAAGCCTGGGATGGCATGCTGACAGCCCTGCCCCCGCCAGCCCAAGGCCCTGCAGTGCTGACTGCTCATCCTCAGGTCTCGCCACCTCGGGACCAGTCCCTGGCCCTGGGAGGGTTGGGGTGGGGCTGACCCCCCCACCCCCGCAGCAGTCTGAAATAGAGCTGCCATCTTGCCTCGGGCCTCACTGTGCCTGTGTACAGGCCAGCTATCTGCCCCGGGTTGTGTCTTGCTCTCTGAGGAGTCTGGTCTCAGGAGCAGCCGAGTGTGCCCATGTCCCCACATGGAGCCAGAACTGACAGCAGCCGGGGGCAGCCCTGGGTCACCAGCATGCCCAGAGGTTCATAACCCAGTGACACATACCAGCACCAGCTCTGGCCTCTGGAGAGCCCACAGTTCAGAGTGGTGTAGGGGACGGCACTAGACTGTGGGCCCCCGTCTGGTGGGGACCTTTCCTCCCCCTCCTCCCTGAGCCCTCTTCGGGGCCCCACCCAGAAGGGATCAGAGCATCCCCCCACACACACACCATTTTTTAACTCTTCCCGAGCACTAAAATCAGCACTGCTGGTGGCGGTCCTGCCCAGAGGCTCGCGGTGCCCACCACGTCCCCCAGAGGCCCAGCCCACAGTGCCCGTCCACCCGTGTGTCAGGATCCCGGCAGTGGGGCCTGGAGCGGCCCTTTCTAGGCCACGGTGAGCATGTTGGGTCTCACCGGCAGCCCAGTTAGTGGAGCTAATTTCAGCATGACGTCTGGTCTCTCTGGACCTGCTCTAGGTGTCTGCGAGGTGGCAGTCAGCTGGAGGACAAGCTGTCACTGCTCCCACCCCGCCACCGCCCCGTCCAGCATCCCGGGAAGGTGAGAATCATGGGTCCTCACAGGCCTTCGAGAGCAGGCGTGCACCAGCAGACCCACCACACAGAGTGGTGGCCTCCATTATTTGGGGCTGCGGTCAGCACGGGGGCCACGTCTAAGCCTGGAGAGCCCACACAGCAGCAGGTATGGCCGGCGCCCAGAGACCGGAAAGAGCACAGCAGTGGGAGAGGAGCAGGACCCCATGCCCCACACAGCTCCCACCTGCAGGACCGGCTCCCACCGTCCTGCTGACGCGCACTGCCGCTCAGCTGCGCTCAGGTGCCCCTGCGGTGTTATTCCCGCACTGTTCTCGGCAGTGACCACAGTGGGGTGTTCAAGCAGCACCCGCAAAGCAAGGCCCGGGAGCAGACCCTCATCACACCTGACTCAGGTCACACCAGGCCTTCTCCCAGCGGACTCTCCAGATGCCGGCCTGGGTGCCTAGTTCTGCAGTCTGAAGAGAAGGCATGACTGGGTGGCAGGGTCAGGGTGGCCCAGGTCTCAGCCCAAACCTTGACCCAGTCCTGAGGGCCAACGTGACGCCCTGCCCTGGACTGCAGCACCCAGGGCCACGGGAGGGTTCAGGGGTGGAGTGAGACCAGCACTGCCGGCCATCTGCCCTGAGGGGACGGCACTGCCCTGGGCTCTAAGCCCTGCACCCCCCACAAATCCATAATAAAAATAATCTCTCATTTTCCTGATGTGCCCCAGTTCCAGAAGTGCCTCCTGACACGTCATGGTGTTGATGCGTGAGAAGGGCCAGGAAGGCACAGCTGACCCCGTTTCACAGAATTGCATCACGGAGGGCTCAGGAGCCCAAAGGGGCAGGGGGCACCCTGTCCTGCCTCCTCGATGAGGACACAATGACCATTCACAGGCCCCCAGCCCAGAGGAGGCTGCCGGAGCTCCTGCCAAAGGCCTAGTCCAGAGAAGCTGGGCCGTGCTGCCTTGTGAGGCTACCGTTGCTGCCCGGGGGGCTCCCCGCCTGGGATGCAGCCTGGGGCCTGCGTCACCCAGTGGCCCCAGGGGCACAGCTCCCCTGGGAGCTGGGCAGCTCAGGCTGCCAGACACACCGGGGGCATCGGGTCTGAGGAGAACAGGATGTGGTCCCATCCCTGAGGGGAGGAGCGCAGAGTGAGCGTCTGGGTCCCACCATGGGCCGGCGGAGGAGCAGGCAGAGAGGGGCCGGGCCTGCGGTGAGGGAGGAACGCCCTCTTCCTCCCCAGAGCCCCCAGAGCTGCTCAGCCTGGGCTTGGGCACCCCTGAGCCAGGCACACCCCCCCAAGGCAGCACATTCCCAGCGCGCTCCCTGGGCCTGCACAGAACACATCTGGCTATTCCCAGCCCAGGGTCAACTGAAGCGTGGACGCACACCCGGCCTTCAGGGCAGCTACCCAGTCCACCCGCCACTGGCCTGGGAACAGGCGGCACAGGCTCACACCTGTGGGTGGGTCAGCTCCAATGCAGGGCCACCCACAAGGCCCGTCAGTGGGCACTGCTGAGGCCCAGGGGGCTAGTGTCCTGGCCCCATCCCTGTTACCCTCGCCTGGCCTAGGACTGCAGCCTGTCAGGACACAGGCGGCTGAAAGTCTGTGGTGCCAGCACCACCGCAGGACACCACTGTCCATGGCCAGTGCTGACTCCACACGCCATCCCGGCCTCTCCCACCCGCAGGGGCCGACGGGCGCGCAGGACGATGCTGAGTCCCTGGGGTAGGCCCAACCCGCAGGAGGAGGGCAGGGGGGAGGGGGCGGTGCCAGGGCCTGGCCCCAGGTGGCAGGAGTGGGCGGGGCACCTGCCTGCGCTCTGCCCGCCTGTGTGCCCGCTCACTCATTCACTTGGCCCCCGCTGTCACTCACCATCACTTGGTCCTTGTCACTCGGCCCTCGCCGGCACCGTCCAAGGTAGGTCTGACGAACTGGCCCCGCGTGCAGAGCAGGAAGCCGAGGCCGGGGTTTCTGGGACTTGGCAGGTTCCACTGGGATGACCCAGACCATCCTAACCCCAAATGCCACTGCCTGTTGGTCTCGTAGCCGAGGGCGGCTGTCCTGCGCGTCCCAACAGGCCCGACCCCACCGGCGGGGAGGACCCCCTCGGTCTCCGGGCGGGCGGGGCGGGGGCGGGGCGGCCGAAGGGGAGGGAAGCCGCGTCCTGCGCCGTGCGCGCCGCCCGCAGTGCCCGCCGAGCGCCGTGGAGCGCCGTGGCCGGGGGCGTCGCGGGGCGCGCGGGACGGGCGGCCGGCTCCGGCGGCGCTGCGCGCAGGTAGGGCAGGCGGGGCAGGCGGGGCAGGCGGTGGGGGCTGCGGGCAGGGCCGCCGCCCCCGCCCCCGCCGCGGAGAGCCCCCAACCACGTGGCTGTCCCGGGCAGGGGTGGGGATGCTGAACTTGGGGTCTCTGGGAGGGGAGCAACCGCATGCCCATTGGCTGCCCCCCCAAAAAAAAGGCAGGCTCTGCTCCCCTACGGCTCTTACCCGTGGCTCGTGACTGACCCTCCCACGACTCCTAGTGTGGCTGCTCTGTCCCCAGCCGACCAGGGCTGACCCCCGCCCAAGATGGAGATCTTCTAGCCTGGAGTCCCTCCACAGGCTGATGCAGGCAGGGTCACACTCCTGTCACCCCCTGCCCACCCTCCCAAGGTCCAGAAAGCCAGTCCCCTGGTTCTCAGCCTCCCCTGAGGGGAGCAGGGCCTGGGGGCCAGTGAGGGACTCCCTGGGCCCCTGGAGTGGGCTTTGGTGGGGGAGGCAGGAAGCAACCCACTTTGTCAGGCTGGTGCACAAGCAGCAAATGGGCCCAGCGGCTTGTGAACAGTGTGGGGGGCAACACTGGGCAGCAGAAGGCTGTAGCCACTCCAAGTCCCAGACCAGCTGTGCAGCCTGTGACCCCAAGACTCTCAGCACCTACTCCCCCCAGCCCCTTGGCTACAGATGCAAATTGCAGCCAAATCCTCCAGGCCCCAAGATTAATTTCCTCTGGGTAGGCTTTCCCATGCAAAGCAGAGGGAAGGCGCATGAAGGCCAGGCACAGCCCCGCCCCTCACGTGAGGGTCTAGATTGCCCCTCTGCAACCAGGAGTGGGAAGTGGGCCTCCCAGTTGGAGAGTGGGTTTTCAGGAACCCATCTGTGCTATGTGCCTAGTCCTGCTATCGCTAAAACACTGCCCCTTCTCTCTCCAACCAAGAGACCACGCCGTGGTAAGGCTCTGATGGGAGTGGGAGGTGAGGATGCAGAGCTCAGAGTAAAAAGTTTTCTCTGCAGTTAATTAGCCCCAAGAGAGAGGGGCAGGCACACGGGGCCTCATTAGTGCGGCCTCAGCTCCAGGCCCTGCACCCTGTGGACTATGTGGGTGCCTCTGCGGACCCCCCAGGAAAGGGGTGGTACAGCCCTGGGGACCTCCCAAGCAGTAGACTGGGTGTCAGTCTGCTGGGGAGGAAGCATCTGGGGGGGTGACTGCAGGCTGGCAGCCCCCTGGCTGTTGCTTCCTCCTGTGTCCTCTAGCCCCAGGCTGGCCACTTCCGAAGCTCCCGACGCCATGGAGGAGTGGGATGTGCCCCAGATGAAGAAAGAGGTGGAGAGCCTCAAGTACCAGCTAGCCTTCAAGAGGGAGATGTCGTCCAAGACCATCCCTGAGTAAGTGCCCAGGACCCCACGGAGCCTCGGCCCCACCCCACCCAGGGCCAGCTCGGATGTGCATTTCATTTCCCTGCCCTACATTCGTTTGCATGAGCCAGAAACACAGCCCTGCACCTTGCCGTCGGGCAGCCCTTCCACAAAGCCAGGCACCCCCCTGCTCAACCCTCCCCACCCTGCCCGACCACAGGCTCCTCAAGTGGATCGAGGATGGGATCCCCAAGGATCCGTTCCTGAACCCCGACCTGATGAAGAACAACCCATGGGTGGAGAAGGGCAAGTGTGCCATCCTGTGAGGTCCCCCCGCCCTGCGCCCAGCCAGGCTCTCGCTTCTGTAGGGAGGACAGCTCTATAAAGGGGTGACTTTTATAAAGACTTTGTGAGAGCATCCGTGCTTTTGTACATTTTCTGATGGAGAAAAGGCAACACGACAGCATCAAGCGTGGGCCCTGGGGCGTCTCATGTGGACCCAGGGCATCCAGCGTGGGTTGAGGTACCCAGCGTGGGCTCACGGTGTCGGGTGCAGCCCCGGCTACAGCAGGTCCTTGATGCAGACGCTGCGCCGCACGGCATTGGAGACACCCTCCTTGAAGCGAAACCAGACATCACTCCTGCCCACCGCCGTGCCTATGCGCCACACAGCTGTCTCGGTCTCAGGGGCCGCATCTCCTGTGGAGGCCGCACAGTTGCTCCTCTGCCTCGCCCCAGCCCCTCCCGCCCTCCCGTGCCCCACACACCTGCATTCAGGGCTGCCGCTCTCTTGATGACCACACGACCAAAGAAGTCCCTCTCAGGCTGAAGGGGGCAGGCTGGTCAGGCTCTCAGGACAGACCCATGGCGGGCACTCCCTGCCCTGGGGGTAGGGCCCGAGGCCCCCTCCCAGGGAGGAGCAGATGCCCACCTCCCCTTCTCAGGCCCGCTTCACGCTGGAGCAGAGCCCCTCAGCACGTATCCCTTCGGTCCCTCATCACCCACATGGCAGCCTCCTCCCGCCACAAGCGGCAGAGCCCCCTCTTGCCCAGATGGGAAGCTGGAACCCCCAAGGCTGAGCACAGGCAGGTGACAGGCCCCCCGGGGCTGAGAGCCAGCCCCACCCCTCACACCTTTTCCTCCAGGGCCGCTCTCTTCAGGATGCGCTCCAGCCGCCGCTCTAGCCGCTGCTCCTCATGGCTGCGTGAGGTGGGTGGCTGTGCGCCTTTCTCCCCGGCACCCCCCAGTGGAGCCTTGGCCCCTGGGGGAACCCCGTCCACCTGCGGACGGAATAGTGGTGAGGGCTGACTGGGCAGGGCCACTCCAGGGACAAGATCCCTTCCAGCGAGCCTGCCCTCCAAGGCCTGGCTCTGGCCCAGAGCCCAGGGAAGGCTTACCTGGGGGCTGTCCCCAACCCGCGCCAAGGCCTCTGCCCGCCGCATCTTCTCCATCTCGATCTCGCGGGCAATCAGCTGCTTGGCCTGGTAGGTGAGGGGTTTTCGGGCGGGCAGCTCAGGAAAGCGACAGACCTCCTCCACATTCCTGCTCTCAGGGAGGGTCAAAGGTGAGCGCCATCCGCAGGCACCACCAGGCGCTACCTGCCTCTCTTGATGACCACACGACCAAAGAAGTCTCTCTCGGGCAGACGGACACCAAAAAGCGGGAGGTGTGGTGTGTGTCTCAGTCCTGGCAATACAATGCCTGGG
Organism: Ursus americanus; assembly: GCF_024610735.1. NCBI lineage: Eukaryota > Metazoa > Chordata > Mammalia > Carnivora > Ursidae > Ursus > Ursus americanus. The sequence continues at coordinate 39,751,290 of NC_142128.1, forward strand.
CCCCACAGCAGCAGGGGATGACCCACCCCAAGCCAGTTTCCCCAACTGCTTGTGGGCATGAGAAGGGAGCCGTCCCAGGGCTGCAGAATGAAGAAACGAGACGACAGGGCAGCGCCCAGACTCCAGGCTAGGGCTGAGCACCGGGAACTGCCACCATTACTGCCTCCTTGCAAATGGCACAGACAGGGATGGGCACTGGTCCCCTTGTTGGGCAGCGGGGCCCCGGGGAACATCTCAGGATGGGGCAGCAGCCCTGGGGAGCTCGAGGGCCCTCTGGGGGCAGCGCCTGGGGGACACTGAGGCAGGCAGAGCTTCTGCAGTAAGCCTCAGGTCCCAGGGCCATGCCTGAGTTGAGACACCCCACCTCACAATCAAATCTGGGCAAGCGCTGAGCTAGAACGGACCCCCTACCACTGCCCCAAAGACGGAAAAAGAGAGACTCACACCTCACCAAGATTCCTGGCCTGAGTGCCAGAGCACCTGGAGCCCAGCCTCCTGTCCCTGGCACCCTGCCCCAGGTGCTGCCCAGACTCACGGCTCTAGCCTATAGACGTACTGCCCGTCGGGCAGGCGCTCCTGACGGTAGGTGAGGCTGTAGGCCAGCATGGTGCCCACGAGGCCAGCCAGCTGCTGCTTCTCACGAGCGCTGTACAGCTGCGTGCTCACCTGTGGGCAGGGATGCTGAGCGTGGCCAGGGCCTGCCCCCACCAGCAGCCCCACCCCCACTCTGAGGAGGCACTCACAGGGCGCAGCTTGGGCGCAAGGATGTCCAGAATCAGGCAGAGGCCGTCCAGGACGAGAGCCTGAGGGGCAGTTCGACTGCGGGTGGTGGGTGCGACGCCCGCCACCAGCGTCTGGATGAGGTTCTGTGTCCGGCTTGTCCGGTTCTGGGCCTGGGGTGGAGGAGGAAGCGGGCCTAGGTAACCTAGGATCCCTGGGCCAGACCGCAGGCCCGGGCAGGGTGCAGGGGACACACCTCCTGCTGGCTGCTGGGGAAAGCAATCCTCGGCACGTGGCTGGACGCAAAGAGCAGGTGGAAGGCTGCCGGCAGGAAGGGCAGGTAGCGCAGCAACTGGAAACTCTGGCCATGGTGGGCAGCGCGGCTCAGCAGGTCGTCAAAGGCCAGCCAGTCAAGGGCCGTGCACACAGTCCCCAGGCTGGAATCCCGCAGCCGCAAGCGCAGGAAGTTGTCGAACAGGCCCTGGGGGTAAGCAGGCGGGTGGGCCGCTGAACCCCCAGCCTCAGCCGCCAGCCCCCACACAAGCACCCCTGCACCCCGCCACCTCCTCTCTCTGGGACAGCTGCTAAAACCAGCCAGTGGCCCTGGGGCCCCAAAGGAGCCAGGAAGGCCCAGCCTGCCGCCCCACTGTGTGGACCAAAACCCTGAGAGGTACAGGAAAGAAGCCCCGCCCATGACTGCCTCAAGGAGCCCACAGGCCCCGTGCCCACACCCCCCCAAAGGAAGCTCTGGACCAGCACGGAGGACACGGATCCCCTGCTCTTGTTCCACGTGACACTCCCACCCCCTTGGGGCGTAGCACAACCCTCCCCATAGCTTCCAGATTTACTCAGACCCACAGCCACTAATCCAAAGCTGCTTAGTCAGGGAGCCAGCTTAGGCCAGGCTTCCCGGGGGGTTGGGGGGGTGGGGGGGCATCTCTGCCACCTGCTCAAGCCAAAACTTTGCCCTGCCTGCTCCACCCATGTCCCTGTTCCCGCAGCTCACGTCCAGGATGGGGACCCTCCCACGCACTGACTCAGGCTGTCCAGCCGCTCCAGCCCCACTCACGTGTGTCCCGACCAGCAACCAGAGTGACCCCCTGAGTCAGAGGACTCCCCCACCACACACCCAGCCCACCTCCCCTCCCTGCCAGCCCACGCTGGCCACCACCCCGCCGCCCCCAGCACCAGCTAGTCCCTCCTCCCGGGCCCCTGTGCCTGCTGGCCATCATCTCTGAGAGAGCTCCCTGATGCCCTGTGTCCGCAACCCCGTGCTCCCACCCCGTTTCTCCTTGAGCCTGACACCGTCTGAAGCGTCTCCCGCTCTCTGGGCACAGGACGCAGCCAGAGGCTAGCGTACCGGCACCCCAGAAACATTCATGATGGTGCGAGGTTACCTGGACCACCTTCTCGTGCTCGCCTGCAGAGGCAGCCACGTGCAGGATGTGGTAGAACCGCTGGGAAGCCATGGTCAAAGCCGCCTCAGCAGTGCGGGGCCCCAGACCCAGGTGCCCATCACTGAGCAGGAGCATGTGTGGGGGCGGGGCCGGCTCCTGGCCCCAGCGTTGCCTGCAGAGGGGTGCCAAGGCTGCAATGGGGACCTGCCTCTTCAACCCCCTCGTGGTGCCCTGCTCCCCGAAGCAGCCCCGACGTCTGCACACAGACGATGCTCTGGAGGTCCCAAAGAGCACCCCGGGGCCCGTGCGGCACTGCGCCTGTCGCTGGAGGCGGGACTGGCCTGCCCGCTTACCTCTGGGCTCGGGGTAGCTGGAACACCTCCTGCCACACGGAGAAGAGCCCCTTGCGCTGGTCCTTGAGACCGACTCGGGTGGTCTGCACAGCCCACACACTCAGCTGCCGCCGGCCCCGCCCATGAAGAAACTGGACAGGGGGGCAGGGGCTGATGAGAGGCGGCTGAGCCCCGTCGCACCCCAGCAGCAGCCCCCGACGCACCTGCGCACCTGCAGGGTGTTGATGCAGGCACGGATGTCATTGTCCGTCTTCTCACAGAGAGCTGCCAGCGCTCCCGGGTCGGCCCGCATGCCCTGTCGCACGGAGATCTGCAGGGAGGCGGGAGGGTGGGCGGCTGCTCCCCCAGAAACCCTCTCTGAGAGCCCCTCTTCCCTAGAACACAAATGATCCCCGCGGACCAGCCTTGGTCCCTGCATCGAACCATCTACTGCCAAAGAGCAAACGGGTCCAGCCGCCCCCACATCCTGGGGCCAGCCGGGGGATGGGGCCCTGGATGGGAGAGGGGATGGCAAGAGAGAGGGAGACATGCAGGGGCAGGGACAGGGGACACATCCCCCAACTCCGCAGCCCCCAGTCACGTGTCCCCCGCCCCAGCCCTCACAGACCTCCTGCAGCCGCTGCGTGAGCCTCGAAGACAGTATGGGCGGGAAGTGGAGCAGGAAGGCTTGCTGTCTCAGCTGCCTCAGGGAGGGCACAAACCTGCAGGGGGACGGGCACGTGCACACCACGCCACCCGGCCGGGGACATCAGGATGTGTGCCTCAGCCCAGCAGGCAGAGGCAGCCAGGTAGGGTTGGGGGGACACCCTCCCAGGGGCCCTCTGCCCTCCTGTGGAGGCCCCACCACCACGACCCTCCCTGTACAAAGCTCTGCTCCCCCCCACTCACTGGTCATTGCAGATGCAGATGATTGGCCTCATCAAGAGCCCCCCCTCGGCCCGGTGCCGCCGTCCCCCACTTGTGGGAACAATCGGACCCCCTGACTCTGCATGCTGTGGGCCCTTGCGGTCCAGGATGCTCAAAAGAACATTGATGGCAGCCTAGGGAATGCAAAAAGGACACAGTGAGCCCTAGCCGTTGCCCACCCACCTGCCCACCCACTAGGGCACCCAGGAGGCCCACCACAGGGGCCCCGTCGATCTCATCGATGACCAGGCAGTTGGGCTTCCCGCCAGCACCCAGCACCGACTCCATCTGCGTGGCCGCCTCAATGCACGTGCGGAAGGCCTCAGGGCTGCGGTCATCACTGGAACCATGAGGCCAGGGGTAGAGCCGTCAGGGCAGCGTGGCCGCAGCCAAGACAGCAACCAAGGTCCCTGAGAGGCAGTCTCCAGGGCTGAGCCACCACGCCTACACCTCCAGGCTACCACCCCAGCATGGCCTGAGAAAGCAAGAACTCCACTCCACCATCCCCACCTCCAACCCACTGGGGTCTCAGGGCTGAGTCAGGACAGAGGCTGGCCTCCCTGCCACTCACCTTGCATTCATCTCCACCACGCAGTACCCAGCATGACGCGCAATCACATGAGCCAGGGTGGTCTTGCCAAGCCCCGGGGGCCCACACAGCAGCGCCACCTGCAGCCAAGACAACGCAGATACACACCTGCTACTACCTGTTACTGCTCTGGGGACCCCCACCCCGCCTGACCTCAAGGCTGAAAACCCTGTCCCATGAGACCTGCTACTGAGGGATGCAGGGATGAGGGACCCCACCGTGGTGACCGAACAAGAGCAGACCCCACATGCTTGTGCTTCATGCATGACATGTCAGAACCAGACAAAGTCCTACGTGACACAAGCAACGAGATCTGACAGGCACAGCTATTCCTGGCACGACGGACCCCCAGAAACCACCGTCACCGTAAGCATCCTGGGAAGGACCAGAACCCTCCAGAGAGACACACCTTACCCGAGTCATCAGAACAGACTCAGAGTCCAATGCACAGCACTGACATTCCCCAGCAACACGCTGACACTGTAACGCCCCAGCTGCGGGGGCACTAAATGTGCCACGGGGCCCCGAGAGGCTGCCCGGCAGCACATCCCCTGGGCTCAGACATGGCCGTGGCACAGCCATCTGGGGCTCACCTTCTGCCGGGGCCGCCGGCTCGCGTCCAGCTCAGCCTCTAGCATGTCCTCCAGCACCTGCTCGTGGCTTTTCCATTTGCTGGAGCCTGGGGCCTCCTTGCCGCCCCGGGTCAGCTCCGCACTGGGCCTTGGCTTCCTAGCGGGCCTCTCTCGGCCGAACACCACCAGGTCCCACAGCTTCAGCCACTTGAGGAGGCAGCGGTTAGTGAACTGCAGGAAGGGAAGCGCGGCCTGGAGGAACCACCAGCACCCAGGACTCCCTTTGCCTGCCCTTCCTATCGACCTGCTTTCGTGAGCCCCAGACAACATACAAGGAGGCCAGAGCTACGTGACCAGTGACAAGTGACCAGTGCCTGAGGTTATCCTGCCAGTGAGTGACAGAGTGAGGTTCACATCAGGCACTCCATCCCTGCAACACTGACCCCTGCAGGAACCCCCACCATCCCCAGGAGTATCCCAGCATCAGCTTCAATAAGAATGAAAAAGAAACAGAAACTCCAGGTGGTTGGCGGCGGGGGGAGGGGGGGGCTGGATCCCCAGCCCAGGTCACAGGTGACTTAGAGCATGCCAGCCCCATGCTGGCCTCAGTGTCCCCACCTACAATTCAAATTGGCAAATCAAAACTATCTCTTCCGGGGCACCTGGGGGGCTCAGGCTGTTAAACGTCTCCCTTCGGCTCAAGTTGATCGCAGAGTTCTGGGATCGGGCCACATCAGGCTGCCTGCTCATTGGGGAGTCTGCTTCTCTCTCTGCCCCTGCCCATGCTCACGCTATCTCACTCCCCCAAATAAATAAATAAATAAAATCTTTAAAAAAAAAAAAAAAAAAAGACCATCTTTTTCATTCTAATGCTCCATGAGCTGGCAACATAACAGCTAGCTGAATTCTGCACTTTTCGTTTTTGGCAACAAAAGAGCCCATAATGCTTGAACAAGAATAAAGTCTCACGTCGTCACTAAGCAGCTCCGTGTAGGACCGAGGGGCGAACTCATCCACCCAGAGGCAGTGCTGGGAGTCATCTTGGTTGCTGGCCAGCTCTTCCTCAGGAGCCGCCAAAGGCTGGACCTCCTCCGACCTGAGGCTGGAGAATACCGTGCGTTTGGAGGGACCGCACACCCCCCCCCGACTACAGGCTGAAGGTCAGGGGTGCAAGGGCCCACCGTGTCACCTGCGAAGTGTGTCTGAGAGCCGATGGGCCTCCTCGAGCAGCTGCTGCCTCCGCTATGCAAACACCAGAGGTTGGGATCCAGATGGCTCCAACATGCAGACCCCCAGAGCCACCCTTCTCTTCCCAACAAGCCCCACCTCACTGTCGACCTGCTCCTTCAGGGACACGAAGGACACCCCCAACAGATCCAGCTGCCCATGGCCTCGCCACCAGATATCAGGGAAAGGGGTCTGTAGGGAAGTGAGGGCAGCATTCATCACCTTCCAGAATGTAACCAGCAACAGACCCCTTCCCAACAGTGCTCAGGGACCCAGGGAGCATTTTTCAGATTGAACAGATCAACAACAGGACAAGCCCCCTCTCTAACCAAGAATTCCAAGGAAAAAAGACACTGGGATGGGAAGAACTCTAAGGAAGAAAAAAAAAGAGACAAAAAAGAGATATGAGGGGGAAGGGGAGAGGGAGTCAAGCCCGGTGAACTTCCTGAGGGGTCCCCAAGGTCCCAGTGGGGATATGAGGTCTAGGACTCTCCTGGACAGCACTGAGCCCCCCACCTCCCCTTGCGGCCACACAGCACCCACCTGCACCCCTGTGCCCACTGGGTCAGCTCGAAGGACCAGAAAAGCCCGGCTGCCACCCGTGGAGGTCACACTGACATAGTCCTCCAGGACAGGGGGCCGCCTCAGGACAGGATTTCGGGCTGCCAGCGAGGCCTGCAGGAGACCCACATAAGCACCAGCATCCAAGGGCCTGGGAAAGGACAGTGACTGTCTTGGGGTCTCTCGCCTCCTGCTACCATCACAGGAAGCCAGATCCACTCAACTATACATCCCTCCCACCTACCCTCCGCCCCAGGCCTCCGGAAATCCAGGGCCCTTCCACAATCCCTGGGACACCTGTGCCCCAAGCCACACACCCCTTGCCCCACAGCTCAGCGGGGACCTCAGGACTCGGTGGGGGGGTGATGTCCCCGGCAGGGGAGTCAGGAAGGAGCGGCTCTTCCACCTCCTCGGGCCTGAAGTTCAGCTTCTTGACGACTTCCAGCCGAAGCCGCTTGACCCTGGGGGCTGGGGAGGCAGAAGGAAGGAACAGAGGCTCTTCCCCAGCCTCACACTCCGCCCCTGTGCCCTGGGCCCCTGTGGACATACTGGGGGGCAAGGCCCTGTCTCTCGAGATGTGGTCGGCCAGCTGCCTTTTCTTCGCACTGCCTTTATGGTTCCCTGGAGGTCCACCTGGAGAGCAGTGAGTGACAGCGTCCCCTCCAGCAACGGCCTCCTCGAACGTCAGCCGGGACAGGCCCGCCGTGGGCCAGGGGTCCCTGGAGGGTGACAGAGCCGCCGTGCCTGCCAGGACAGAAAGTTGACAGCTGCTGCGCCAGGTCGGCGCGTCCCCTCATACTGGCAAGAGGCCTGCCAACGACCGCGCCCGGAGGGCCCTTCTCGTTCCAGCCTCGCGGCCCCCGTTCGCCTCCCCTCCTCCAGGCAGCCCTCCCGGACTACAGGGGACGGGGCTGCAGCGGGGCCCGCGCCCACCTTCCAGCTCGGCCAGCACCTCCAGCTCGTCCGCGAACTGGCTCTGGAAGTCGTCCTGGGCAGCGCCCAGCTCAAGCTCGGGGTCCCCCATGGAGCCCGCTGCCACCAGACCAGCCGCCCGCTCCGAACCTCCCGCGCCGCCGCCGCGCGCCGTGCCCGCCCCCAGCGTCCCGGCGCCGCCAATCTCTGGCCGGCGTGCCCGGCGCCGCTCGCCATTGGCCAACGGGAAGAGTGGGGCGGAAGGGGGCTGCGCGCGCAGCCGGGGCGGGGCCGGCCAGTGCGTCGGCCCTGCACGCTCACCGTTGGCCCGTACGGCTGCCCGTCCGTGGCGTGGGCGGGGCGCGGGCGGGGCTGCGCGCTCCGGCTGGGCCCTGTGAGGCGCGGCTCCGGGGTCGCTGGGTCGCCAGGCGCGGGGGCGAGGGGCTGGAGCCAGGGCCCGGCAGCGGCCTCGCGGGGCCCGGGCGGCGCGGCCGGGCTACAGGTCGGTCCCGGAGTGGGCGGGGCCGCGGGAGGTGTTCGCAGGCGGCCTGCGCCCATCAGACGCAGGGGGCGGGGGCTACCGGGGAGGGGGTGTCTGCGTGGTGGGAGGGGGCGTAGGGGGCCCCCCCTCACTCGGCTGACCTGGCGCTCCCTGGCCGTGGGGGGCGCGCAGCTCCTCTCCTTGCCACTCCGCTCAGGAAAAGGCCCCCGTGGCGCGTTGGTGCCCCGTCCCGCGGGGCGGGGGTGTCCGCGGGGGTGGGCCGGAGAGCAAGGCTGCTTCTCCCGGTTTGGGCAGCCCCACGGTCCGAGCTCAGAGGTGGGCGTGGAGAGGGACCTCGCGGGTGCACACGCCGTGGGGCTGTGCGCTTGGCTGACACCGCGTCAGCGGCTTCCCACCCACGACCCTGGGGACCCTGATGAGGCCAGTGCCGGACTCCCCGTGAGCCCCCACGCCACGCGCTTGCCCTGCGTTGCAGGCCTCCAGCATGGAACCCGGACGAATAGAGAACTTGTCCGTGGTGTACCAGAGCCAGGACTTCCTGGTGGTGAACAAGCACTGGGACCTGCGTATCGACAGCAGGATGTGGCGCGAGACTCCGACCCTCCAGAAGCAGCTGCGCCACCACTTTCCTGAGTTGGCGGATCCTGACACCTACTATGGGTTCAGGTAGCAGAGGCCGGCCCTGATCGCCCCCAGCGGCTTCTGTGGGAGGAAGTGGCCACCCCCACCCCTGGTCTCGCCAGCCTTGACCCCCTGCCCCATGTCAGGTTCTGCCACCAGTTGGACTTCTCCACCAGCGGGGCGCTCTGTGTGGCCTTGAACAAGGCGGCAGCGGGCAGCGCTTACAAGTGCTTCAAGGAGCGGCGCGTCACCAAGGCTTATCTGGCTCTGGTAAGGCCTGACCAGTCCCCCGGGCAGGGGATTCCGACCCTCAGCTGCTTTGGCAGACCGTGAGTGTCAGGCGGGCTCCCCGGCAGTGGCGGGTGGCCCTGAGAGCAGCTTGTGAGTCTGCCCAGCAGGTGCGGGGACACGTGCGGGAGAACCGGATGACCATCAACTATGCCATTGGCAGGAACAGCACCGAGGGTCGGGCTCACACCATGTGCATCGAGGGCACTCAGGGTACGGAGGGCAGGACTCATCACCCAGTGGGGGCCCTGAGGGAGCTGGGCTGAGGTGGGTCGGGCTCTGTGCGTGTCCAGCCAACCCTCACACCTCATCTTGCTCTGCACAGGCTGCGAGAACCCGAAACCAAGCCTTACAGAGCTGGTGGTTCTGGAGCATGGGCTGTATGCCGGCGATCCTGTCTCCAAAGTACTGCTGCAGCCCCTCACAGGTGTGTCCCGGGGCAGGGAAGGAAGCTTTCCAGGCCCGCTTGCTGTCTGCTAACGGTGCCCCCCCGCACGTGCACCAGCATCTCTTCATGCAGGGTACTGTGGTGTCTTTGTTGTCCACGAGAGGAAGTGGTGGCAAGGGGCAGAGCGACCAGCCTGGGGCCACTCCGCTCTTTTCACCCGCCTGTCCTGGGCCTTGCTATCCTGGAAGGCCAGCGGGGTTCTCCAGCACACCTGGCTTTGCCCCTACTGGCAGTGACCTCGGGGTTGACTCCTTTTCTAAGCTCTGACATTCTCGTCTGTAACGGAAAACAGGGTGTGCCATTTCTAGGAGTTTTGTGGGGCTTGAAGAGGGCAACGGGGGATAGGGTTAGGGATGATGTGAGTGAGTGCGGGGTGGGCACGGAATGGCACCCCCACCCTACCAGTCCCCTTGGCTCACAGGTCGGACACACCAGCTGCGTGTGCATTGCAGTGCCCTCAGCCATCCTGTCGTGGGGGACCTGACGTACGGGCAGGCACTGGACCAAGAAGACCAGCCGTTCCGCATGATGCTGCACGCCTTTTATCTGCGCATCCCCACTCACGCCGAGCGTGTGGAGGCCTGCACACCAGATCCCTTCGTGCCGGCGCTCGATGCCTGCTGGAGCCCCCACACCCTGGTGCAGTCACTGGACCAGCTCGTCCAGGTCCTGAAGGCTGCTCCAGACCCTGATCCCACAGAAGGGAGCCCTGGGCCTTGCAGCACTCCCACGCCCCCCAGCAAGCCCCCTGAGACAGAGGCACAGCGGTCCTCATGCCTGCAGTGGCTATCAGAGTGGACCTTGGAGCCTGACAACTGAGCGCAGCTGGGTGGGAGTGGCCGGCTGGGCCCAGGAGGGGATGGGGGCTGCAGGGGAAAGCCCCTGGCCCATCGTGAGTCAGGGGTGTCCCTGTGTATGGCCACACTATGGATGGGGCCTGAGGCCCTGGTTAGGCCTAGAGAGGGGCTGGCAGGACCAGCAGGGGGAGCCAGGCTGCCGGCAGTTTGGAGGATGGGACCTCCCTCCGAGCCCCCCTCCCTGGGGAGGGGAAACCAAGGCCTGCCTTCCTGGCTCCAAAGTTTCCTTCCTAGGGCCTTGTTTTATAGATTTGCCTAGGGTCACTCTGTAAGAGACAGAGCCAACAGTAGGGCCGGCCTCGAGTTAGGCTTTTGCTGGGCCCCCGGGCCTCAGAGCACATGCTCCTCATTGCTCTTCTCGGACCTTCTGTGTGGGTCAGTCTATCCTGGCTGGGTCTTCTCCACCTGTGGACCCTGACCCGTCCTGCCCAGCCAATGCTGCCTCGTGCCTTTGCTTTTACCAGACTCTGCTTGTGGGCCTCCTCCTCCCCACCCACACGGCACATGGGGAAGGGTCTGAGCCACGCCCCTCGATCCTCTCACAGGGCCTAGGCTGCCACAGGTCCTCAGACTGCAGCTGGGGAGCAAGAGTGGCCAGCCCTCATCTCTTCCATCCTGAATGACGTGCCCACGTCGGCCTAGTTGCAGCTGAGCTCCGGGGCCTCAGAATAAATACTCAGTGACTGACCTCATGAGTGACTATGAATCCATCTGATGGGGAGCTTTTGGGGGCCCCAGACCCCTGCTGTCTTCCCTGCACTGGGCAGATCTCTGCTCTAGGGCCCTCAGCAGGAGCCAGGCTGGACCTCGTGGTTCAGGTTGCTGACCTGTCCTTCCCCTGCCATGCAGTGAGCACCCTGCAGTCTAGTGTGAAGGCTGGGCTCTGGGTGGAGCACTGAAATTGGATCAGCCCTGTTCCTAGAGATCCCCAGCTCTCCTAGCCAAAAGCATTGTAGCGCCCATCTGTTCTCACCAGGGTCCCTCCCTAGAGCCATTGTCCCCACGTCCTCCTTAGGGCCCTCCAGCATCAGAACACCAGCTACCCTGCAGGGTGGGCACTCCTGGCTGGGGTGGGCCCTGGGGGAGAGCAGAGGGCAGGCGTGGCCAGCTGGAGGACACTGGTCTGGACTCCTTGGCCTGATGGGGCTCATGGGCTGGGCCTACAGAGCAAACAGCAGAGAAGTTGGAGGGTGGACAGACAGACTGGTAGCCCCCAACGTAGGGAGATAGGATAGGAAGGTGCACAGGGCTAGGCCCCACCCTATGGAATGTATGTTGCCCCACCCCCAGCCCTGCTCTCCCCTTGAAAGGTCAGCTTGACGCCTTGAGTCCCCCAGGACCCAGAGACCATCCACAGGCCAGATCCAGACCTTGCTTCGTACAGGTCGGCCTCAGCCGAGGCCGTGGAGCTCAGACACTGGAGTGCACACTGCCTGTCTGCCCTTCAACACACACCCTAGCTGTGAGTGGGCAAGGTTTGGAAGCTGTGGGAATCGAGCAGGGTCTCCTGGACAAGGATCAAAAGGAGCGTTTCCTCAGGCAGGCGAGAGAAGCCAGACAGACGCTGCAGGTGGGGCAGGCCTGTGACAGGCTAGCTCCTAGGGGCACGTGTGCTGGTGGGGCACTGCCCCCAGTGCTGCCGGGAGGCCAGGAGCACATACAGCTCTATATGGTGATGGGTCGTTCCAGGGCTAGGCAGCGGTCCTCCAGCTGTTAGCCCTCTGGGGTCAGCGTGTCCGCCCGGTCAGCGTGTCTGCTTGGCCCTGAAGCAGGCCCTTTGGGCATGTGCAGCCCTACTTGTGCTGCTGGCTAAACCAGCGTCCCAGGGTTCAAGGCCCGGTACCCTCCTGGCCCTGCCAAATGGGAGTTGCACCCCTCCCAGGCGATGAGGAGAGCGAGGACTCAGCCCGAGGCACCTGGCCCCCCCCCACCCTAGCTGGGGCACCTCCCATTCGGCCCCAGAGGCCCCAGCTCTTAGAGCTGCTCCATCCTGGGGGCACGTGTGGCACAGCTCTTTGCCACTGAGGTCACTGACCTGGTGCCTGCACCCCTCTTACCCCCCAGCACACGTGTACAAACATGTGTGCTCACAGGGCAGAAATCACCACGCGCCTCACTGAACCCAGTTACCATGTTGGATTCCCTGCAGGAAACACATGCATCAAACCTGCATGTAGTTGTGGGTGCTCCCAGACACACGTGCGTGCACAAAAACACCCGCACGCATCATAGATGCAGACACGCACACGTATGAAGGCACATCCGATCCTCAGGGCACAGACACATCCTCCAGGGGGAAGGAGTGTGTGCTGGGCGGCTGCCAACCGTGAGCTCAGCCTCGCGCTCCCCCAGGGCTGGAGAGCAGGTGTCTGCTGTGCCGAGGCCCCCAGGGGTGGGCATGGCAGCCTCACCTGACACAGCCCTGGTCCCTCCCCGACACAACTGCCCGGCAGGCATCACTGCAGGAGTGGGTGGCCGGGCAGGCAGGGTGTTGGGTGAGCCATGGAGGTGAGCGGGAACCCAAGAGCCCCGACCGCGCACCACCGCGGTGCCCCAGTGCTCAGCTGCAGGGGCTGACACACTCGGTGGGCTGGGTCACCGGCGTCTGCGGCACCTGGCACCTGGCCTACACCCCCCCCACCCCCCGCATCAGACGGCCACCGCGGGGCCCGGGAGCAGCCTCCCTCCACAGCACATGGTCCCTGTGCTCAGGTGAGAAGTGGGGGCTGGGGCACAGGGCAGTCTCGGTGTGGCCCTGGCTGGGTAGCCGAGCTCTTCCGAGCTTCCACTCTGTCCCCTGCCTAGGACAGCAACCACCCTGGGCCACGCGGAGTCTAGAGGCCCACGCGCACACCGACACCTTCACCTCACAGCTGAGCCTCCATCTGGACACTCGGCAGGGCAGCCTGCCGGTCTGCGGTGTGGGCCGTGGCCGGAGGCAGGGTCTGGCTGGGCGTCTGAGGCCCTGAGAGGGGAAGAGGGTTTTCTAGGCTGCCCAGGCATGGGGACAGGTTGGAGAGCCCCCGCGACTGCCCGCAGGGGCTTACTGGGACCACCGCCCTCCCCTGTCCCTGTCAAGAGATCTGTTTATTGCAGATACCGAGCCCCAGGAGTCCTGACCTGTGATAAGAAAGGACCCGGGGTTTGGCCCGGCCCCTCCTCTTGCCACTCCCTTTGGTTCCAAAGAGGCATTGTTTGCGGGGTTTGTGCCCCTCCCCAAAGGCACAGAGGCACAGCGGCAGGGTAGCCACCCTATAGGACCCCAGACAGCACTTCCCCCTCTGTGCCCTGTGCTGAAGAGGACAGGGGAAGGTGATGGGGTGGGCCTCATCGCCTCCTGTCTCCCCTCTAGCTTGTCCAGGACCCACCGCCCGTGACCCCACACCTCTCTGCCAGGAGGAGCGGTGCACACCAGACAGCCATGGGCCCCAGAGCAGGTGAGACAGCCCTCACAAAGGGGCACCTGGGATCCTCCAGGGGGTGGTGGCTCCCCTGAGGTGGCAGGACCATCTGTGACCCTAGGCCTACCCTTGAGGGATGCCCCCAGCAGGCAGCGCCCGGCTGTGCTGGGGGCCGGCAGCCGCTCACTGCCCGTTCTGTTCCAGGTGCCCAGGTGAACCCAGGCCTCGCCCTCCTCGTGTGGCTCACTGCCCACTGCTCTTGTCCCCAGGCCCAGGGCTTCTCCCAGGGAGGGCTGGATGCCAGCAGGGCTGACCTGTGGGCCAGGTGAGTGCCAGGTCATGTTCCTGCAGCTGACCCTCTGGCAGGCAGGGGTGGGGGGTGCCCAGGTTCTGCCCCCAATGGCCCAGGCATAGCGGAAGCCTGCGTCCATCGCTCACCAATCTTGCCCCGAGCATCCAGTGTCCTGCATCAGACTCATAACCCACCTGGCCAGGAGTGGGTCCCCCAGGCCATCGCAGCTGGCTGGGGCCCCCGGACCCCTCACAGCTTGCACTGCTCTCCTTGCCTGGTGGGTGATTACTTCTCGTCCTGAGTCTTCTTGGGTTTCTTCCTCTGCCCCCAAGACTTGGCTGCTCTCTCAGTTCCCGGAGATGCCATCGTTCCCAAGCACTCTTCCGAGGTCTCACACATGGGCTCAGCCATCCTTCCCTTCCCTGGAGGGTTAGAGATCACTGACGAGCCATCGATCAGTTGATTGATCAGTGTACTGATTAGGCAGGGTTAGAGGCCCGGGCGGAAGTCCCATGAGACGCCCTCGGCACACACAGACTTTATTAGCCAGATGCATGCCGTGAGGAGCACTCAGCCGGCACCAGGCCGGCTGTGGTGATGCGGCTGGTGCCTGGGGCACATGTCCTCCACACCCTCAGCCGTCGCTGGGATGGTGGAGCCTACCCGAACTCAGAGCATGCTGGGACCAGGCCTTGGGAGGAGGCACAGACCCAGAGTCCAGGCCAGGGCCACCTCCCAGCCCTGCTCACAGCTTGGAGCCTGGCGCCCACTGTGCACCCACAGGAGCGAGGGCTGAGCGAAGCCGTGGTCTCGCGTGTGCCAAGGCCACACCTCCTGTATCCCACGCCCTCGGTGCCGGGGGTGCTGACCTCGATGCCGCCGCTCACTGCCCGTCTCCTATCTGCCCAGTGCCAACACCTCCCTCCTGCACAGCTTCTGGTGCCAGCCGGCCAGCCAGCTGCCCCGGGACCAGCTCTCCGCTCTCATCCGGGGGATGGCCACCCAGCAGGTCCTCCTCAGAGCCTGGCAGGTAAACGGCTGTGGCTGGCGGGAGCAGGCCAGGGTGCTGACAGCAGGGGGCAGACGTCCCGGAGACAAGTGGGGAGGAAGGGCTTCCCCAGCAAAAGGCACGGGTCAGGAGGGGACGCAGGGAGCTGGGATGGCCAGCCTCGCAAGCACGTGAGACGCGTCTGCTGGGTAGACCCCGACGTGGCAGGAGGTCTGGCTGCCTAAGGTTGAATTTTCCCTCCCTTGGGTGACTCTCTGGTGCTGCCCATTTAGGACTATTTCCAGGACTTAGCCACTTACCCACAGACCCCGACTTCCGTTCCTGGCTCGGGTGAGGGCTTGTCCAGCAGGCCTGTCCTGGCCACTCCCTGCCTCCATTGGCACATGGTGCCCACATTGGGACGGGTCCTCTGGGCCCCATGTGGCTCTCCAGCCTGCTGGCCTCTCCCCTGCCATCTGAGCCCACCTCAACCTACAGTTGACCCAAGCATTGCCTACCCCTGAGTTTAAAGACACAGAGAGAAGGAGAGCTACTATTCTGTCTCATTATAAAATTAGCATGAAATTAGCAATAAATCTGAAAGCACCCCAGAGTAAGTCAAGCAAGACAAAAAGTCTAGGCAGGAGGTGGCATTGGGATGAACGACGGAGCCACTGTAGTGCCGTGGGGCCCAGGGGTGGGGGCAGAAGGCCTGAAGGCCTAGGTGGGGGGGCTCGCAGGCTGGCCCTGACGCATCCTGAGACAGGGAGACGACAGAGCATCCAGGTGACCGGGCAGGTGGGGAGGGCCCCATGCCGAGGGCGAGGGTAAGGCGGCAGAAAGACAGGGGCTGGGAGCCCCAGGCTGGGCAAGCCCACGACATGCCCCTGCCCTGCCCAGCTCAGCTGCCTGGCCAACCTGGCCACTCTGCACGGCCTCCAGGACGACTTTGAGCTCCACCCCCCTGACCTGCTGCTCTTCTACAAGTGAGTGCCCCACCCCCACCCCCAGCGTCCGGGCACAGTAGGCTGAGCACGCCTCCTTTGGAGTCCCAGGGACCCCAGCTCCCCAGGGACATCTGGAACACCCCAGAGGAGGACCTCGGGCGGCCCCCGCCCTCCCAACAGCCCCCAAACCTGCCCGCAGCCTGACGCAGGTAAGGGAAGCCAACTGCCGGGCCTTCACCCGCCGCGCTGCCCAGGGGGACACGGAGCTGCTAGCCAACCTGCCAGACCAGAGGGTCGCCCTGCAGCACGTGGCCTTGGCCTGCCTGGTAGGCACGATGGAAGGGCCAGGACAGGGTGGGTGGACAGGCAGTGGGGCGGGGCTCATGCTGACCCGCTGTGCGGCAGGGAGCGCCCCGCCTGCGACTGAGTGCCTCTGACCTGCTGCTCCTTGGGGTCCTGGTGTGTGACATGGATGCGTCCCGCATCGAGACCGCAGACCCCCGTGTGCTGGAGAACTTGCAGCGCTGCCGCCGTCTGACCGCCACGCAGCAAGCCGCCCTCAACACGCTGCTGGCCAGCAGCAAGACCGTGCTGGGGTAGGCAGGGCCCGGAGCCCTCCGCCCAAGCCTCCCCTCCTTGAGAGGAGGTGGGAGGCCACCTGGACTTTGGACCCAGGAGACCCCTAATGTCTGCTGTCTTGCTGACCTTTGACGTCTCCCCCCAGCTCACAGCTGCTCTGACCCCGCAGCCTACGGTGCACAGGCTCGGGGTGCTACCGCCACCCTCTAGACCCCCCGGTTCCCCTGCCCCCACACCTGAGGTGGGAGGGTCTCTGCTGAGCGGGAGGTGTCCCCAGCAGGGCAGGCCCTGGAAACTGGGTGCTCAGGGAGGGGAAGGCAGCCTCCGGGGGCTGGGGCTCTGCTCCTGACCCTAACACGGTGCTCCCTCACCACATGCCAGGCCTCCCAGCTCCTGGAACCTAGAGGGGCTGCGGGCCCTGGGAGCCCTGGCCACCTACATCAGCTCCAGCCTGTGGATGCAGGTGCCTGAGGTAGGACACTCTGCAGTGGGGGGCTGTCAGGCTGGCTGTGGACAAGGACGGGGGGATCCAGCCGACCTTCCACCAGCCTGTCCAGGCCTGGGGGTGGGCCATACGGCCTCTCCAATGCCTGACCAGCGTCCCCAGTCACTCCCTGCCCCAGAGTTTCTGTCTGTGGGACGGGAGGAGGAACCAGGTGGCCCCTGGCAGCCCCTCCCCCGGGTGTGGAGTCTCCACGCCTGCCTGGCCAGGCTGTGGGCCTGGCCTTCTTCAGCAGCACGGTGGCCACGTACCGAGCTGGGCGGCTCAGCCAGCGTGATGCCAGGCGCTTCGTCACTGGCTTTCTCAAGGCCAAGGCTGCATCAGTGCCCTCTCGGCCCAAGCGGGGCACAGGTCAGTATGGCCACTGTGGCCTGGGAATGCTGTTCCTCCCCTGCCCTGGGCGCCTAACCCTAGGGGGGGAGCACCCAAAACACAGTCCCACCTGCTGCTGGACCTCCTGGGTACGGCCCGGGGGTCCACATCCAGCCTGGGATGGGGGTGGGGGGTCAGAATCCAGTGGACCTGACCTGCGGGTCAAGGTCAGAGTTGACTCTATCTGGTCTGAGTGACGTTCTCAGGTCAAGCTCAGGAGGGAGTCACGGGTGGGTCAAGGTTAAGAGTGAGGTGGGGCCCAAAGTCAGCAAAGGTCAGCTCAAGACCTCCGACCCCCTGCCAAACGCAGGGAGACCCTGCACCCGTGGGGACATCACGGCGGCCACGCTCCGCGACGACCTCTTCCTGGTGCGCTATGACTGCGTGCAGCTCGAGTCCTGCCTGGGCGGCCGCGTCCTCAAAGCCCACCTGGACCCCCTCCTGCAGCACCCACTGCCAGCCGAGTGCCAGCGCGTCGTCAAGGCCAAGCTGGCTCGGGTGCGCCGCGGACCAGCTGTGGGGGGCGGTGGGCAGGTGCCCAGCCGCGGGCCTGACCCTCCTGCCCGCCCAGGTCTACCCACGGGGCGTCCCCGAGGAGCAGCTGCGCCTCATCACCTCGCTGGTCTACCTCTACTCCCGCTCGGAGATCGGCCAGTGGAACATCACGTCCAGGGACACGGTTGTGGCCCTGCTGGCCTCGGACGTGGCCCTGGAGAACCAGACCGAGGTGAGGGCAGCACGGGCGGGGGTCGGGCGGGCGGGGGGTGCGCCACCCCTGGCCCGGCTGACCCGGGCCCTGCGTCCAGGCTGTCCTACAGAAGTACCTGGACCACAACGGCACCATCACCAGCACCCTGCTCATGGCCATCGGGGGCTCCCGCCTTTGCTGGATGAGCGCCAGGCAGATCCAGGCCATCAGGCCCGCGGAGTTCCGGTGAGCCAGCCCAGGGACGCAGCCGCCTGCCGCTCAGCCAAGGAGGGAGGGGCTGGGCCTGAGGTGTGGTGGGCTCCTGCGGCGGCACAACCAGGTGCCACACACCGAGTGGTTTAGAACAGGAGAAACTTCTCCCACGGTCTAGAGACCACAAGTCTGAAATCAAGGGGTCCTAGGGCCGGCTCCCTCCGAAGCCTGCAGGGGGGGCTGCATCCTGCGTGGGGTGCTGCCGGAACCCCTTGGCCTCCCCGCTGGTGGACGCATGCCCCAGCCTCTGCCTCCGTGGCACCGTGGGCAGAGTCCCTTCGGCTCAGCAGTCCTTAGACTCGGCCACGCCAATAGGAGAGGCTCTACTTCCAAACGAGATCTTGTTCCGAGGTTTTGGGCAGGCGTGAGTTTTGGGGGGACACTATTCGGCGCGGTACAGAGGGCAAGAGGAACGCTGCAGCGGGGAGAGGCCGGGAGCAGGAGGAGCTCCCAGCCCGCCCACCAGCCTTGCCCTCCCCCAGGCGGGCCGGGGCCCTGGACATCTCCTCCTGCCCTCAGAGCCGGAAGGACGCGCTCTACACCAAGGCCCGTGAGGCCTTCGGCAGCACCAGGAACACAGCTAACTACTATCGCTTCATGCGTCCCTACCTCGGTGAGACCCTGCCCTGTGTGCAGGCCCCCAGCCCCAGAAGCCCCCACCCCTGTCCTCTCACCGCTGCCCGCCCCCAGGAGGTGCCCCCGTGGAGGAGCTGCGACACCTGGTCCAGGCTAACGTCTCCATGGATATCGACACCTTCACCAACCTGAACCCCCGAGTGCTGCAGGTGGGCCCCCGGGGCAGCCTGTCTGGGGCATGGGGCAGGGCTGCCAAACCAGGGGAGGCCTCTGTCACAGTCTGCAGGCCCCATGCACCCCAAAGTCAGAGGCATGCTGACAGCGTGAACCCCAGGTCGCTTCTGCCAGGCCTCATCCCTGTGCTCATTCCTCGGTTAAGTATTGCCATGCCGGGTCTGCCTTTGGCCCCAAAGCCGGCCGCTGCAGGACCCTCTGGACCTGCCCCCACGGCCCTGTCCCTCCCTCGCAGAGCCTGAGTGTCGGCAACGTGACGACCCTGCTGGGCCAGAACGTTGGGGACCTGCAGAAGGCACGCAGCCACCCGACCATCAGCTCCTGGCTCCGCAGCCTGAACACGTCGGCCCTCGGAGAGCTGGGCCTGGACACGGACCCTGCCGGCCCCACCGGCCCAGCCCGCTCCACCACTGAGACTCCCAACACCACTCCCTGGGCGCCCCATCTAGCCCCCACCGCGCGCCAGCCCGGGAACAGCGCCCCCACCTCGGGTATGCCCCAGACCCGCCCCCCCTTCTAGCGGGTCTTCGCTGTCTCTGCCTGGCCCTGTCTGCCCCTCATCCTGCACCCAACCTCGTGCTCTGCGGGCCGACTCTTTCCCTTTGCCTCCTTGGGTGCCATCTGGGAGACGCTGGCTTCACTCTTCCCCGGCCGCCGAGTTACTGAAGGACAAACCCGCTTTTCGGAGCACCAGAAAGCGGGGGTGGGAGAAACTCGAAGATCCCTGTCAGGGCCCAGAAGAGCAGCCTCCGTGGTGGTCCCCACCGGCCTTCCCCACCCACAGGAGCACAGAGTGAGGGGCTGCCCAGGCCTGGGAGCCTCCCAGCTGGGGCTGATAGGTGCTTCATCCACGTTCCACCCACAGGCAGTCCACCAGCCCACCTGGGGTTCCTGCCGCTCGCTGTGGCCCTGCCCTCCAGCCTCCTGTGGTTGCTGTATTGGGGCACACCAGGGCCCAGCCAGGACTGCTCCTGGGGCACCGGCACGAAGGCCTCCAAAGACGGCGCAGGCCCAGCACCACACGCAGGGAAGCTGGGGCTGGTAGGTGGAGCTGGACACCTGCCCAGGTACAGGCTCCAGGCCCAGAGGACCCAGCCATGTCCCACGTCCTAGGGGCCTGCGAGGCTGGTCCCCACTCACACCCAGCTCCCAGGACATGGAGCTGGAATGAGGACCTGGGCCCACCCCATGGCCAGCCCCAAACAGTCGACAGAGACGCTGCCACAGACCCCTGGCCTCCCTCAGGATGAAGACCTGGTACTGGGGAGGGGACCTTACTGATTGAGTTGAATAAAAGACAAGGTGATCTTCCTGCCTGCATCTCTTTGCTCTGAGGCCAAGAGGGGCAGAGGCCCTCTTAGCGGGGAACAGGACTCTGTCTGCCATCTCCTGGGCCCTGTCCCCAGAAGCCACCCTGAGTGTTGTCCTGGCCCTCGGAGGGAAGGCCCTGGGAATGAGGACAGTGGCAGGAGGACCCTGAGGGCCACCCCCCTTCCCCGCTCCCTGTCTCCAAGTGCAGATAGGAGGGACTCCAACTCAGGAACCACGTCTACCTGTCACGGGGTCAGCCCCCCCCCCGCCACCCCGCCACGTCGTCAGAGCTCCACAGGGTGTCTCTGCCGGGAAGGACAGGGGCCTTTTATTGAACTCCAGTCCCCTTGGGGTGGGCCAGGCAGGGCCCCGCGGCAGGGGAGCCCGCAACCAGAGCAGTGGGCTCACTTCAGGGTCAAAGCCAGGAGCAGAGTGGGGGTCGCAGTGAGCACTGGTCCGGGTCCCAGGAGGCGGGCAGCCCCTGAGAGGGCCTCTGCAGAGACAGTGACTCAGGCGCCCGGCGTGGCTCTGCCCCGACCCCACCCAGCGTGCCGCCCCAGCCCACCTCGGAAGCTGAGGTCCATGACCAGGTAGCCATTGGGGATACCACCGTGGAGCCCCAGGCCCAGACTGTCCAGGTCATCCTGCCGCTGCCGTAAGATCCACTCCCGCACGGGGCTGTTCTCCTCCTCCGCCTTCAGGCCCACCAGGTTTGGACCCAGAAGGTTTTGCACCTCGGCAATGGTCAGCGGCTGCCAGAGTCCCCAGGGGGCCGTCAGGGTCGCCTTGCCTCTCCCCCAGAAGGTTGCCGGGGTCTGCTGTGTCCTGACCTCCCGGTGCTTCCCAGGCCCGAACACCCTGCCTAGGGCCCTCCAGAGTTCGGAACTGACCCCTGCGCAGCGCTCCTGCAGCCCCTCCCCGGCCCCGCCCCCCGGCCCCCGGCCCCGCCCCCCGCTCCCCGGCCCCGCCCCCGCCCCAGCTCGGCCCCGCCCCCAGCCCTACCAGCACGGCTTCCGTCTGCAGAGTTTTGAATGTGGCCATGTCCATGTTCACCCTCTGACGACTGAGAGCCCGCAGGTCCTCCGTGGGGGCCCCACCTGCTCGCGGGGAGAGGAGCCCCAAGCGTGAGACCTCACGGCAGCCCCCAGTCTTACCCTCTGACCCTAAGGAATTCCTGGGCCCCAGGTTCCCCTGGGTGGGTGGAGAGGCTGGACGGGGACCGGGAGAGCACCCGAGGGGTCTCGACCTACACACACGTGTAAAGGCAGGGGGCACCGTGACACTGGACACCCCAACAGCAGCAGCCTCATGAGGCAAGAACCGAGCAGCACCCATGTGGGAAGCCTGAGCCATCACACCACCCCCCCCCCCCCAGGGTTCTCCCCGGCTCACCCAGGTAGGGCTTGATCTTCGCAAAGTATTCAGACCCGCTCACGTTCTGGAAGGCAGCGTGGGCTCTGGGATAGAGGACGTGCATCTGCGGTGGGCGGCATGCCTCCAGGTGCTGGGGCCTGGCTGCCCTGGAGAGGCACATGGGGCCGGGCAGTGAGCTCAGAGCACAGCATGCCCGCCATGGCCGGCACGGGACTCACCGTGGGCCCCTGGGACTCACCAAAGGACACTGGGCTGCACTGAGCCCAGCTGCTCAGGACTGAGGAAACACAGGTATGTGGGGCTAAAGGTGGCCAGCGTGTCCAGGGTGGCCTTGTCCAGCTGACCCCCTCCTGCCTCATAGCGGGCAATCAGGGCAGCCACCTGTGGAAGGAGGCCACTGAGGTGTCTTGGGGCCAAGGGAAAGGTATCCCCTGGGGCCCGCACAACCTCACCCCATCTGCTCCCTCGGGGGAGGCCGTCACCTGACCATCCCTTTTCTGCCCTTTGCTGACTTGAAGAAGAGCTTTCACAGTTTCCAGGGATGTCACGTTCCACTTGTGGATGTCCGCGGGGGTGAGCTCGAGGAAGAAGTACCCCAGATGCTGGATCAGGGATTCAGGGTACCCCTGTGGGTAGAACTGCCCAGGGAGGTGACTGTGAGGGCCGCAGCCGTGCTCTGGGAGCCTGGGGTGGCACAGCGGGCAGGCGTGAGCCCCTCACCAACTACCTCGTCCAGTTTGTGCTTAAAAACACCCAGCTGCTGGTAGGTGAAGGGCAGCATGTTTACGAGGTCCATCTGAGCCGCCAGCAGGGCCCCATCCACACAGGCCTCGAGCTCCCACTCCTCATAGAGGACAAGGTTTTCGTCCACCGCATGGGCCTTCCGCTCCGGCGGGCAGACCTTCTCTGCAGGAGCAGGCAAGGGGTTGGGGGCTGGACTTCTCTTGTCAGCCCCCTCCTCCCAAACCTTGCTGAGACCGTGGGGAATGCATGACCCCCTCCAGGCCTCAGTTTACACATCAGCAGAATGGGGTGATTCTGTCTACTCTCCGAGGTTGACACAGCTGAGCAAGCCATGCAGCCAGGAAGGGCCACAGATGCGTGGGCAGGTGCGACCCCACAATGCTGTCCCTATCCCTAGGTCTCCTTATAGCCAACGGGGCAGGGTGTCCTGCTTACTCTCCGTGTCCCGCCGGTCCCTCGAGAGGAAAATCGTCAGCTCAGGTCGCTGCCGGGACAGGTCCCGGGAGGTGCCTTGCAGCCATGGGGTCATGGCACCCTGAGGACAGAGCAGGGCTGTGGCTGAGCCGCGCGTGGCTCAGTGTCCGAGGACTCCCACCCAGGGGCCAGACATCTTCTTCTCTTTCCCCAGAGGGACCTTACCAGTCTCGAGTCTGCAGCCTGGGCCCTGGAAGGTAACAGCCACCCTGCAGGGAGGGGGCGCAAGGCTTGAGGAGATAGCCAGGGACTCCTGGGTGTGCCTGCCAGGCCCCCACCCTGGGTAGGAAGGTGTCAACACTGGCCCCCCCCAGCCTTGGCACCCCATGATGTCACAGAATACCCCACATCCTCCTCCCACATCCTCCCCCACCCCAGGGAGCCCAGGCCCCCCACATCCTCCTCCTACAGCCTTGCTGCTCAGGGCAATCAGATACCCATTCCATGGACACTGTCCCTCTGGCTTGAGCCCCCCTCACTGCCATGGCTCAGCTTCCAATGCTGCGGAGTATAGAGGGACACAGACACCTCTGGGAGCAGAGACATGCCTCACAGCCCACCCAGGACTCAGGGCACCTATTCAGGACTTGGGCCACCTGCCCAGACCTTGGAACAACTGCCTGACCTCAGGGCACCTGCCAGGAATGGGAGCACTGCCCACTGCCAGGGAGGAGGGGTGGGGCAGGACCGTCAGCTGTCCTCTGATGGTCTTTGGCACCCCAACACTTTACAGCAGCCCACCCCTATTACTCACCGAGGCTGAGAAATAGGAGCAGGAAGCTGCCATGGGCGGAGGTCCCACAGGACTCCAGGGAAGGCTGAGCAGTCTGCAAGGCCATTATCTGTGGAGAGGAGCGACTCTGATATCCTCACGGTTTGTGCAGGACCCCCCTGCTCCCCCGCCCCCCCTTGTCCTGGGCCAGTGCAGGGCCTTATGGGTCGGAGTGTCAGAGCCCCTGATGGAACCTTCTCAGGCCCCTGCGGGTAGTGTCCGTGTGGCCTCCAGCCAGCTCTCAGGACCAACCAGTCTACCTGGCCCGCCCTGCCCCCTCCGGGAAGCTGGCCCCTCCTGCCAGGGTGTTGAGTCTGAGTCAGCCTGGCCCCCAGCTGTGAGAGCCCGGGAGGGCAGCTGGTGGCTGGTGTCCGTCCGCTCTGCCCATAGGGCAGGACAGGGCAGGGTGAGGCTGGAGATTTTAGTTCAAGAAGGCAGGGCCACCTCTGGCTCAGGCTGGCCTCAGTTTCCCCATTCACACCAGGGCTGGGCATAGGGCTGAGTGACCCCCCCCCCCAACTACCTGGGGTATGGCCATTCTCTTCTCCCCATCCTAACCCACCCATGGCCCAGGTGGACAAGGCTGGTGGGGCCCACCTGCATTCCTGGATTCCCTACTGACGACCCTCCCCAAACAGAGGCCTCGGTGGGTGCGACACCCCTTTCTACCTGCCTGTCCTCTGAGTGGGGCAGTGGGTGGAAAGGCCTTCCGGGAAGTCCCCCCACTGTGCGTTTCTACAGTGGAGTTTAGGAGGCCTTGTCGGCCAGTGTGGGGTGGGGAAGTGGGCGGGGAGCTGCTCTCTAGGGAGTACTGTCCCGGGGGAGGGCGGGGCGGGGGGGGGGGGTGTCTGCAGGAGACCCAACCACCTCTACACTCACCCCTCCCAGGGAGGCCCAGAAAGGGAGGCTACCCCTCCCTACCTACCCGGGCTGGGTAGAGCGGAGACATCCCCTCCCTGCAAGCCTCCGCCCAAGCCTGTGTCAGCCCCACCCAGGCTGAGAAATGGGGGGAGAGAATGGGGGAGGCACATTCAGCAACCCCTTTCAGCTGGGCAAAGAGCCCAGGCCTCAGGGAGTGTCCTGGGGAGTGGCCCCAGGGGAGCCCTTTCCCCTCCCCCACCAGGCTCCAGAGACGGTGGGAGAAAACCAGACCCCCAGACCAGAGAAGGGGCAGTGGGATGAGGCCTCCAGCCCTTGGATGGAGGAGGCCAGGCAAGAGCCAAGCCCCCCTGTGCGGTCCCCCTCAGCCTCCCCCAGCCCCATGTCACCAGGGAACCCCCAGCTCCTCAGGTGGGGGCATCCTGGGAGCCTCTGCAGGCTACCATGGGCCCTGGAATCTGCATCCTTCGCCTCCCCAGCCCCAGGAAGGCCAGCTGGCTCCACAGAGGCCGGCTACGGCTTCCAAAGTGGCCTGCACTTGACCTGCAGTTTCGAGTCTGTTTCCGCCAGTCTGGGGGGCCCGTGTTTGTGTGTGACATGGAAACAGTGTCTCCCTGCTCACGGCCGCCATGATAAGTCCTTCTCTGTCCTGTCCTGGTTCTTAAAAGCCCAGTTTAGGGGCGCCTGGGGACCTCAGTTGGTGAAGCGTCTGCCTTCGGCTCAGGTCATGATCCTGGAGTCCTGGGATCGAGTCCCGCATCGGGCTCCCTGCTCGGCGGGGAGTCTGCTTCTCTCTCTCTCTCCCTGCCGCCCCCTCTGCTTGTGTGCTCACACTTTCTCAAATAAATAAAAAAATCTTAAAAAAAAAAAAAAAGCCATTTAGGTAGGTCCCAGCAGGGGCAGCCTAGGGAAGGTGTCAGGGATGGTTCCATCTCGAACCCCGAGTCCTCCGTGACGGGCATCCGCCTGGTCACCTGTTAGTCCTCGACCCCCTGCACACTGGCCGAGTGCCTACTGCATGCTGGGCACTGCCCAGACGCGGGCATCCGCGGGAGCAGGAGAGATGCAGGCCCTGTCCAGGAGAGGCTGGCCCTGCCCCTGCTCTCTGCCCCTAGCCTGCTACCCAGCGGTGTCAGGAGTCCCAGAGCTGCGTCAGGTAGAGGTGGCTGTGTGTGTGACAGACTGACGGCCAGCTCCTTCCCGCAGCCGAGAGTCATGAGCTCCGAACGTCTGGTGGCCTCCCACCTGCAGAGTCTCCCACCCCAGCCCAGCCTTCCAATGTCCGGCCCCCAACTGATGGAAAATGAAGTCACCACGTTCCCAACCCCAGGTCCCTCTGGTGAGAGTGGGCAGGGGAGCAGATGACAGGTTTAGGGTCTTGGCCTCATGGTCATTTCGTCAGCCCCAAGCACAGACGTGCTCTGCCACCAGCCCAGGGTCACACAGCAGGGGCGGAGTCTAGAGATGACCCTGAGGACACTGCAGTGTGAGCAGAGCAGCAGAGGCAGTGGGGGCTGTCTTCAGCACTCCCCAAAGGCAATGAGGACCTAGGGACGTGGCAACTGAGGTGGCAGGGGGCAGGGTTGCCCCCAGCCTGCTTCCTTGGGGTGGCCAGGGTCCCTCTCGGGTAGATCTCAGGACCAGCCTTGGCTAATCCCTGCTCCCTCTTAGACCTTCTTGGCTAGAGGTGCCAGAAGTGCTGATGGACATGACCTCACCCTCGCCTCCCCAGGCATGCCCAAGCAGGTGACCCAGACTCCGACCGGGCTGTTGTACCACCCCACACAGAGGAGGCCGTGGTCAACCCCGTGACGCTGGACACTGGGCTGAGTCCAAGAGACCCCTGGGGCCATCCCCTGGTGCCCCAGGCCGGTGACTGTTTCAGGGTGATCAACCAAACCTGAGCCTCCTCTGCCTCGGCTTCCACACCTTGGAAGTGAGGTGGTCAAGAGGCCAGCAGCCCCTCAGGTCTGTCAAGGGAGACAAATGAGGCCTTGCCAGGCAGCTGGGAGCGGCGCTGCTCGGACCACAGGAATGTGCGGGTGGAGGCCCTGCCCAGGAGCCACCCGCGGGGAGGGGCGCCCAGGGTGGAGAGCTGCCCCAGCCCGGCCTTTCCCTGGTGGGCATGGGTGGCAGCTCTCCCCGGGCCTGGACTGGGACATGCGTCGCAAGCTGAGGCCTTGCCTCACGGGATCTCACTCCCCTGTTTCTTATGCTGAGACGAGGCTCAGTGAAGTAAAGTGGCCGGGATGTCACAGCAGAGCAAGGCTGTGGTGTCCCAGCTGGGGCCATGGCAGGATCTCTACAGGCCACCCCACCAGTCCCGAGGCCAGCAGATTCTGGGCGGTTGCCGCCCAGCCAGGGCATGACTCCCAGGGGCATCGGCCATAGTGTGACTTCTTGGAGTGAGTTCCAGGCTCATGGCAATGTGGCACAGACATCGCTGGTGTGGGGAAGGGGTTGGGTGTGAGCCTAGGGTTCACAGGAGGCAAATCCAAACCAGAGCCCGCTCCAGCAATCACACAGCACTGCCCTCCACAGTGGGAAGCTGCCTGCCTGCCCCTGGCACTGGCTGTGGACAGGAGGGAGAAGCCACCTTCCTGCTGCCATGGCCACTGGCCAGCGAGGACAGACGATGTGTGCCTCTGATCTGGCCAGATGTCAACGTCTGCACACTGACTGCAACTGTGGACCACAGCCTTCGTGGTACAGCCTTGAAGTCAACATCCCTGGTGGCTCCCCACTTTCCCTCCAGCCCCTCCAACAATTTTGTAAACAGAATTCCCTGTGTAGACTCTGTCTCTGCGTTCATACCTGCAAAGGCTTCTGTTTGCTCAGTCGTGGATATAGAGCTGCCTGTGTCTGATCTTTCCCAGTGGGCTGGGCTCTCCGGTGTATGCAGTCAAGCCAAACGCCGACTAAAACAATTCAGCAAGGCTGCCTGGTACAAGAGATCAACTTACAGAAGTCAGTAGAGGAGTAAATGCCTTTAAAAAAGTCCCACCCACAGGTAACAACTGAAACATTCTGGACAAAATGTGAAAAACAAAAACAAAAAACACCTAATTCCCTGAAGGTTTGGGGGAATGAACAAAAGTGATTTTGCCGGGGAATTGACATTTGAGGGAGGAGATTTCCCTCTGTGTGTGTAGCTTTGCCCTGAAGACCGCCAAGAGGCGAGGCTGCAGTGGTGCCAGCCCTCAGGCTCCAGCAGACATCCCACCGGCTTTCTGGCCGAAGGAGGAAGGAGCCCGGAGAAGCAGACACCAGAGAATGAGCGGAGAACTCTGGAAGGGAGAGAGCCAGAGGAGGGGGCCCCAAACTCCGCCCAAGGCTCTTGCTGATCCCTGAGTCACGCATGTGCAGGGCCTATTGGAAACAGCTCAGCCAAAGATGAAACACAGACTGGGACTAACCTCTGCCCACCTCAGGGTTTGCAGACCTCCCAGCTCAAGCCTGAGCACATTCATTGCCACCGAACCAAAAGCATCCACAGTCTTCATAGGAATATAACAGAACGCAGTGTCTCTACAACCTTTGGTCACAGCGTGCAGGATAAAACCCAAGACTGTGTCGGCTATACTTGGCTTAAGAAAAAAAATCCAAACTACTTGTCAGGGGAAGAGCCAGGAAACTGTGACCCATCCCCAGAGGAAAGGAATCCACTGAGGCCAATGCCAAGATGTGTCAGTTATTAGAATTATCACACAAGGTTTTTTCTTAAGATTTTATTTTTAAGTACTGTCCACACCCAACATGGGGCTCGAACTCACAACCCCGAGACCAAGAGTCACACAGCCTACCACCACCGACTGAGGCAGTCAGGCCCATCAGACAAGGGTTTTAACGCAGCTATTAGGACTGTACCCAGCTAGGTAGCGGAAAGTAGGCTTTCATGAATGGAGATGTAGGGAATACTCACACACACATGACCAAACAGGAAGTTTTAGAAATGAAAAACGCGCAATCTGGAATTTCGAAAGCCACAGGTTGGACTTAAATCAAGATTAATCGCTTCCAATTGAGTTAAATGGATTTTGAAGTGTGGGAATTTCCTTTGCGAGCGCACCGAGGAGCTGTGGTTTGAGCTCACAACATATCACCGGTGAGACGTGCATGGGTGTGGGGAGCCCACTTCTTGCTCCAGCTCTGCCAGCACGGCAAGGCTGTAAGTCACGTCACTTGTGGTTTACGTGATGTTAGTTGCTGAAATGATGGGAACGCGTTATAGGTTTTGCATATAATGGTTTCTTTCCCTTGTAATCTTAGGTTGAATCATTAAGAGACTGAAATCATCAAGTCCGAAGGAAAAGTTAAATTCCCAAGCAATTCGGTGTGCGATCATTTAGGGGAAGCGGGTTTGTCACAGTGAATACGCAAGTGGATGCTGGATTGTACACTTCAGGGGTGTAAGCTGTGTGCTGTGGGAATTATAGCTCAGGAAAGTTGTTCTTAAAATGTAGACCAAAGGCAAGAATATGCAATGGGAAGAGGACAGCATCTTTAACAAATGGAGTTGGGAGAACTGGACAGCCACATGTAGAAGAATGAAACTGGACCATTTTCTTACACTGCACACAAAAATAAACTCAAAATGGATGAATACCTAATTGTGAGACCTGAAACCATAAAAATCCTAGAATTGAGCACAGGCAGTAACTTATCCAACATCAGCTGTAGCGACTTCTTTCTAGATGTGTCTCCTGACGGAAAGGAAATAAAAGCAAAACTAAACTACTGGGATGACACCAAAATAAAAAGCTTCTGCACAGTGGAGGAAACAATCAACAAAACTAAAATGCAGCCTATGGAATGGGAGAAGATATTCGCAAACAGCATATCTGGTAAAGGGTTAGTATCCAAAATATATAAAGAACTTACCAAAGTCAACACCTAAAAATTGAATAATCCAACTAAAAAGTGAGCCGAAGGCATGAACAGATGCTTCTCCAAAGAAGACATGGAGATGGCCAAGAGACACCAGAAAAGATACTCAACATCACTCACCGTCAGGGAAATGGAAATCCAAAGCACAGTGAGATACCACACCAGTCAGAATGGCTAAAATCAACACAAGAAACGACAGGTGTTGGCGAGGACATGGAGAAAGGGGAGCCCTCGTGCACTGCTGGTGGGGACGCAAACTGGTGCAGCCACTCTGGACAACAGTATGGAGGCTCCTCACTAAGTCAAAAATAGAACCACCCTACCCCAAAACAGAACAATTGCACTACTGCTTACCCCAAGAATATAAGAACGCTCATTCAAAGGGACATATGTACCCTGATGTTTATCGCAGCATAATTTACAATAGCGAAATTAGGGAAGCACCCCACATGTCCACTGATAAATGAATGGATAAAGAACAGGTGGTATATATACAAGGGAGTATTACTCAGCCATAAACAACGAGATCTTACCATTTGCAACAAACGGATGGAGGAGAGGGTATTATTCTAGGCGAAATAAGTCAGAGAAAGACAGATACCATATGGTCTCACTCATATGCGGAATTTAAGAAACAAACAAACAAACAAAGGGACAAGAAGGGAGACAAACCAAGAAAGAGACTCTTGAGAGGAAACAGATGGTTACCAGAGGGGAGGTGGGTGCAGGAATGAGTGACAGGGATTAAGGGGCGCACCTGCCATGATGAGCCCTGAATAATGGAGAGAACTGTTGAATCACTATGTCGTACACCTGAAGTTATTATAACACTGTGTGTTAACTACACTGGAATTAAAACATAGATAAATAAGCAAACAAATAAATAAATAAGGCCAAGGATTTGAAGAGACATCTCGCGAAAGCAGATGTGTGAATGACCAATGAACACATAGAAAGATGTCCAATGTCACCGCGCAAGGAAAGGCAGATCAAATCCACAAGACACACACCTGCCTCAGCGAGTAAATTTAAAGGGACCAACAGGGGCGCCTGGGTGGCTCAGTCGGTGAAGCGTCTGCCTTTGGCTCAGGTCATGATCACAGGGTCCTGGGATCGAGTCCCGCGTGGGGCTCCCTGCTCAGCGGGGAGTCTGCTGCTCCCTCTCCCTCTGCCCCTCCCCCCACTCGTGCTCTGTCTCTAATAAAAAAAATTAATAAGTAAAATCCTTAAGAAAAAAAATAAATAAATAAAGGCCTGACAATGCCAAGTGTTGACAGAGATATGGAACAACCGGAACTCTCACATGCTGCTGGTAGAAGTACGTTTTAATACAGTCACTTTTGTTCAGTATTTTCTTAAGAAGTTAAACATACACCTAGCTACGCAATTTAGTCATACAAGTGTTATTTTTTTTTTAAGACTTATTCATTTATTCGGGAAAGAGAGAGAGAGCACACAAGCGCACGAGCAGGGGAGGGGCAGAGGGAGAGGGAGGATCCCAAGCAGACTTGCACAAGCACAGAGCCCGACCCGGGGGCTCGATCCCACAACCCCAAGACTACAACCCAAGCCAAGATCAAGTTGTCTACTCAACTGAAACACCCAGTCCCCTGTAGTCACTCCACTCTTAAGTAATTACTCCAGAGAGAGGAAAACCCATGTCCACACAGAGACTTGTACTTGAATTTTCACAGTAGCTCTAGTTACAAAGCCAAAATTGGGAAAAAGCAAACTGGGCTCTGCGTGTGGCGTGCAGTCTGCTCGTCCCTCGTTCTCTGCTCCTCCTCCTCCTCTTTTTTTTTTTTTTAAAGATTTTATTTATTCATTCGACAGAGAGAGAGACAGCCAGTGAGAGAGGGAACACAAGCAGGGGGAGTGGGAGAGGAAGAAGCAGGCTCCCAGTGGAAGAGCCTGACGTGGGGCTCGATCCTGCAACACCAGGATCACGCCCTGAGCCGAAGGCAGACGCCTAACAACTGAGCCACCCAGGCGCCCCCTCCTCCTCCTCTCTTAAAAAAAATAAATAAAAATAAAAAGCAACAGCATAATGAGTGTGGACAAGGATGTGCGTTGCTGATGAGAATGTTAGAAAAGGAGGTTGGATGACCACACGACCCAGCAACGTAAGATGCACCCACAGGATTTGACAGCAGGAACTCAAGCAGATCCTTGTACACCCATGTTCACAGCGGCATTATTCACAGGAGCCAAAAGGTGGAAACAACTCAAGTGCCCATGGACAGAGGAACGGATGAACAAAAACTGTGGTCTATCTGTGCAGTGGAACGTGGGTCGGCCACGAAAGGAACGGAGCTCCACGCTACAACGTGCACGAACCTTGGAAACACGATGCTCGGTGGAAGGAGCCAGATGCAAAAGGACAAATATTCCATCTACGTGCGATGTCCAGGGGCGCCCAGGTGGCTCAGTCGGTTGAACATCTGACTCTTGATTTTGGCTCAGGTCATGATCTGTGGGTTGTGGGATCGAGCCCCATGTCAGACAATGCACTCAGCGGGGAGCCTGCTTCTCCCTCTCTCTCTGCCTCTCTCATCCGCTTGTTCTCTCAAATAAATAAAATACTAAAAAAAAAGAGAGAGAGAGAGAGAAAGCAAGACCCCTAGCTTGCACCACAGACAGGCTGGACACCAAATGCACCGGAGACCTGCATACGTTAGAGAAAACAGAAGCTATCTGCTGGTTGTGGGTAACTTCGACTTCATCAGAATTCAGGATTCCTGTTCAACAGACCCTTGGCAGTTGACAGGCAGATGTGAAACAGGGTGTGGGACACCTGACACCTCAAAGCGCCCGAGGCTCTGTGAGCACCTGGAATGCACCGAAAATAGGAGCCCAGGCAACCAGGGAAATTCCAGCTCAAACGCGAAGATTCACAAAATTAGAAAGGTGGGTGGTAACAGGTGCTGCTGACCCTACAAGGGACAGACAGACAGCAGCCGTGTGGAGTGGAGCCCTCGCCTGGCTCCCACCGCCCTCCCCAGCAAATGTCACAACTCGGAGGCGCGTTCCTTCCCAGGGCCTGTTCTCAGGGCGGCTCGGCTTGGCGTTTGGCAGGTGGCGCTCAGACGTGCCACCAGCGTCTCTTCCTCGTGCACGACCTCTGTTTGTCCTTGCTCTCCGTCAGGTGTGGGCTGTATTTGCCCCCAGGCTGTTGCTGGCCTTGTCACTCTTTGGGTGAACAAAACAAATCTGGGACTGTTTACTCTGCACATGAAGAAAAAGCCTTTTTTCCTTTTATGTTCACATGACTAAATCTGTTCCTCATCAGGGGAGACGTCCAGTCACGCCTCCGGGGTTGGACAAGTAGTCACTCCCGGTTTGACTGCCGGTGTAGACGTACTTCACCGTGATCTGATCATCCCCCCGAGTCCAGGGCTGACCAGCCGGCTGCCCCAGCAGGACTCACGTTCTCCGGGGGCAGCGTCTGTTGTCCTGAGTTCCGTAGGATGTCTCCTGTCTGATTTCTCAAAACATCTGTACCCTGATGTGGGCAAAATAGAAAAAGGACCAGAGTCTGCTGGCCTGGAGCCGGAGCAGACCTGTCATGGGTCTCTGCCCAGGCTGCCTCTTCCTGGAAGCCTTACTTGGCTGGCCCAGGCTTCCTGACTCTGGGAGGTTAGCCCCGCTCCTCTGAGCCACTGTTTCCTCCATGATGCCAGTCCAGAGCATGACATTCATTCCATGAATGAAGACCACTGGAGATGGCTTTTTATTCCCATTTTACAGAGAAGAAAACTGAGGCCCGGAGAGAGCCAATGTCTGGCCAGAGCCAATGACTTTCCCGCTTTGGTGGAGGAGCATGGGGACAGTTCTGGTGTCAGGTGCCCCTGGGGCCAAATTCTTCCTCAGCTGCTGCACTGTGAATGGGTTCCAGAGCCTCAGTTTCCAGCTCTGCAGAATGGGCATCAGTGCACAGGGCGCCACACACCTGGCACGGGGTGGGGCGTCGGCCGTCAGCAGGCTCTGGATGCTGGACAGCTTTGCTTCTTCAGAGTTTCGCCAACTTCGGCAAATGCCTGCAACTGAGCCCCAGCTTCAAGGGCATGAGAGGGGCCCCTTCCTGCCTCCCAGGAGTGGCCAGGTCCAGCTGGTGGCCAGGGGAGCGTCCCTTTGCTGCTCTGTTCCCAAGGCTGCAGGGACTGCAGCCATCAGTGAAATAGTCTGGCTGGCCTGAGGCTGACGTGCGGGCAGAGCCTGTCTGAGGGCTGGTGTGGCCGCAGCTAATCACAGACCCAGTGGACGTCCCATGCCCTGCTGAGCCTGACCTTTGCTCAAAGTGACAGACATGCTTGTCTTCTTGGACATTCTGGGAGTGTCTGCAGAGGCCACAGCTGAGGCTGTCAGCCCTGTGGGCTCCTTGCATGCCATGGATCCCCAGGGCTACAAGGCACTGGAGTGACCTCACCAGTCGGGCCCTGCTCAGTCCTCCCACCACCACTTCCCAGGGGTCCATCATCCTGTAGGCTGCATTCCATTGCCTGGGGCCAGAGCTCCCACCATAGCCATCACTGAACTCAAGGGCTGGTTCTGAGAGCCACTGACCCTCTTCCTGGCCTCTGCAACTCCTGTCCCAGCTCACTAACTGCTCCCAGCTGGAGCCCCAGTGCATCCCCCGCACCCACACACCCAACAGGGGCAGGACTGGGTGCTTCATCCAGGGGTGAGGAACACAGGCCGGGACCCAGGGTTGGGGGGGTGTGGGCCAGGGCCCAGGGTGGGGGTGTGTGGGCCGGGACCCAGGGTTGGGGGGTGTGTGGGCCGGGGCCCAGGGTTGGGGGGGTTGTGGGCCGGGGCCCAGGGTTGGGGGTGTGTGGGCCGGGGCCCAGGGTTGGGGGGGTGTGGGCCAGGGCCCAGGGTGGGGGTGTGTGGGCCGGGACCCAGGGTTGGGGGGTGTGTGGGCCGGGGCCCAGGGTTGGGGGGGTTGTGGGCCAGGGCCCAGGGTTGGGGGTGTGTGGGCCGGGGCCCAGGGTGGGGGTGTGTGGGCCGGGACCCAGGGTTGGGGGGTGTGTGGGCCGGGGCCCAGGGTTGGGGGGGTTGTGGGCCAGGGCCCAGGGTTGGGGGTGTGTGGGCCGGGACCCAGGGTTGGGGGGTGTGTGGGCCAGGGCCCAGGGTTGGGGGGGGTGTGGGCCAGGGCCCAGGGTTGTGTGGTGTGTGGGCCAGGATCCAGAGTTGGGGGCATGGGCCAGGATCAGGTTTGACCTGAGTGCCCACCTGCCTGCTGCCACTACCATCCCAAGCCCTGGGCTATGAGGCCCAGTGGAGCGTGTGTGTGTCTTCACTGGCCCCCTGGTGCTGGGGTAGCCTGCTGGGTTCCCAGGTCCTCCCCCTGACCATCATCCGTCCCCCAGCATGACTATCCTGGATGTCACCTTCATGCCTTCTCAGAGGAACAGAGGAGACTCATGCAGAGCTAGATGGGGGTGGGGGGCAGCACACCCCCAGCACGGTACAGTGGTATTGGGGAGAGGGGGCAATCCCGGGGCTGACCCCAGGTCTCTACTTGGGCCCTGCTGACCCTGCCCCCACCGGCTGAACTGGCTGGGTATCCAGGTCACTGGCCAAGATGAGGGCCGGCCCTCCCTGGCTTGCTTCCAGGATGCACTGGCATCTGTGAGTAGGGGGTGAAGGGGAGAAGGAACTGCCGTTTGCCCAACTGACCCCTGTTCCTCAGGCCTAGTGGAGAGAACCTGGCCATGGTCTCTTCTGTTCTGCAGAGTGGTTCCCTACCCCCATCTCTACCAAGGAAGTGGGCTTCTTCCTCCCAATGCCCCCAGCATAAGAAAGACCTCATTTTCTACAGAGTGTGGGGGACCCCCCAGCCCACCTACCCCCAGCTGCTACAGCCCGAGCTAGGTATCCTCAAGGGAGAGGTTCAGGGCAGGAGGGAAGGGAGCCCAGATGGGGTCCTCTGAGGAGGGTCCGTGACCTCACGAGCTGGGACCTCTCCAGGCTCAGCTCTGGGGCCCAGTGCACAGGGTGACCCTCCCACAGCAACAGGCCAGGCCTGACCTTCACTAACCAATAAAAACACCATGCAGAGAAAACCAAGTGGGCCCCTGATGGCAAAGAGGCCACAGGTTCCTGGTCCTCCAGTCGCTGTGCGGGTCAAGCGCCCTGAGCTATCCGGGGGGCGGGGGTGCTGTCTGAGCCAGCCGCCCCCCCAGCTCCATGTAGCACCTTCCAGGGCCCTTGCAGAGCCGTGGGAGCTGGGGAAGAGGTGGCAGGTGGCAGGCAGGACAGCATCAGAGGGGCCGCACCCAGGGCCAGCGTGAGGACCACAGAGGTGGGGAGTCAGGAGGGCTCAGACATGGCAACAGGGCAAGGATAATGCCCATGTCTCCCAAAAGCGCTGGCTGGCTGCCAAGGGGCCAGCGTGAATGCGGACATGTGTGTGACCCTCAGCCCCAGGGAGGTCTGGATGGGAGGACCTTCCTGTCTCTGAGTCTGCCGTCTTCCCAGGGCCAGCACTGGGGCCCCGACACCCCCACCAGGGGGGTTCCTGGGCTGACCAGCCTGCCATGAGCCCCGGGGGGGGGGAGGGGCAGCGATGGCAGAGGGTAACTGCTCCCCCAGAAGCCAAGCTCCCAGACCTGCTGGGTCAGCCCACAGAGCTGAACCACGTGACCCCCAGGCGTCGGTGGCCCGAGGACCCCACCCCACCCAGCAGCCCCACAGTGCTGCCACCAGGCATGCAGGTACCTCCCCAGAGCCCCCAGACGGCCCACTGGATGCCTTGGGGGCTGCATACAAACTGTTGGTGCGGCGGGGCCGCCGGCCTGGCCTGGACACGCTCTCAAGGCAGGCACAGTGAAGAGCGCCACGGAGCGGTGGCGACCTGCCACCACACACCCCGGGCCGGCTGGCAGCTTAGCGAACCCCAGACACCGTCGGCTGGCGCAGGCCTGCAGTGCCCCACGTGGTGTGTCGCGGGGCCTCACCAGCCTCGGGCTGCCCTCCCGTGAGTGCGCCGTGTGCTCGCCATACTTCCCGGGCCACGGCCCGCGGGCCCAGCGACATAGTGGCGCCGCCAGGTCCCCAGGCCGTCAGGCTCTCTCCTACCAGCACCCGGTCAGGCAGCGGAGTTGGGGCTTCCTCCCTTCCTCTCAGCCTACCTGCTGGTGTGCCCCGCAGAGACGCAGCCCCTGCGGCCCGTGCTTGGCCTCTGTGCCTGTGGTCACGTGTGCAGCGGTGAGGCCCTCTTGGCCACCAGCTCCTTCTGCTCTTCTTGCACTGGGTGGGTGCAGAGGGAGGACCCCAGGAGCGCGCGTGCCCTCTCTCTGACCCCACCTCCCCAGCCCCGGGCCCACGCCATCTCGCGCTTGGAGCAGCAGGTCACGCAGGCCTTCTCATTAGCTGCTAATTGCAGGCGCGCCGGGCCTCCCAGGGCCGTTGCCAGATTACACCTGTTGACAAGATGTGGCGGCCCAGAGGGAAGGCGCCATGCGCTGATTAGGCCGCTAATGATGTGCTCATTGCCCACGGTAATTTCCTTCAACAAATAAAACGTTGTGTCTGTTCAGCCCAGGGACAGTTCTGGCTTCTCGAGGAGCCCACGGTGCACCCACGGTTTGGGAGGCCTGGCGGGCTCAGACGGGGACACCTGAGGCCACGACGAGCCGCCAGCACTACCTGCATGTTCTCCTAAGAGAGGCTGCTTTCTCTCTCAATTCCGAGAATGAGGGGCACTGGGACCACCCTAACCACCTAACCACCCTGTGGGCCCTTCCTCACCCTCCGTCCCAGGGCCTGCAGCGCCTCACAGGGCGTGGAAGGGTCTGCAGAGACCGGCCTGGAAGGCTGTGCCCCACACCCACCCAGACAGGGAAGGACACCCATGACCCACAAGGATCTAGGCTGATTCCCCAAGAAACTCCTGAGCGTGAAGACCCTCGCATGGTAAGGAGACACCTAATGGGCCCCCCGCACCAACAAAATAGTCCCCAGTTTACAAAAAGCATGGGGGCAGATTTCAAAGGCTAGAACTCCTTGTTTGGGTGTGAGGCTGGCCTTGTCCTACATGACTGACCCGAATGACCAACTGACTGACCGACCGACTGACCCCTACCAGGCAGGGGCTCGTGCTACAGTGGGAAGCCCCTCCTTTGTGGGCCCCGGTTGTCCCCCCGCCCCGTGTCCGCCGCGGGGGCCAGGGCCTCCACACAGGCTGCAAGTGTCTGGGTAGGTCCACTGGACAGACACCACAAGCATGTGGGCCGCTCCTCAGCGCACGTCCCTCCTCCCTACACCCATGCGGAGCAGGGGAGCAAACCCCACTTCCACGTTCCAGCATCTCGGGGGCCCGGTGATATTGGAGAATGTAGTAAATGTTTTGAAATCATATGTTTAAGAAAAAATTTTTACATTGTAAGTTTTTTATGCATTTAAGCAATTTCCACACCCAACATGGGGCTTGAACTCATGACCCCAGGATCAAGAGTTGCATGCTCTTCCGATTGAGCCAGACAGGAGCCCTAAACATTCTTTGGAAAAGACAAAATGCCTTTTACTTTTCCTGACCTTGGATTGTTGTACTGCACACGGGCTATCTGCCCCCTAAAGACACCTGCTGGCTCAAGCCTGGCTTTGGAGACAGCCTGGCAGGTGTGGTCCGTCCCAGCCCCACCCCCTCAGGGCCAGTGCAGTCCGACTGGGAGGTGGGCTATGACCCGGGGAGACACATCCCATGATGCAGCTATCCTCTGACCCCAAGGGTCTCACAAAAACTTGGACATGAGGGCTGTAGGCGGTTGAACAGTGCCCCCCAAATAACAATAATATGTCCCCCAAACCTGTGAATGTGACCTCACTTGGAAATAGGGTCCTTGCAGATGTAATTAAGTTGCGGGTTTTGAGATGAGACCATGCTGGGTAGTAGGCTGGGCCCTGAATCCAATGATAGGTGTCTTTAGAAGAGAGGAGGAGACACACAGGAGCCCTGTGACAGAGCTGCGGCGGCTGGAGAGACGGAGCCACGTGCCCAGGGCTGCCCGGGGCCACCAGGAGCTGGACCAGGCAGGAGGGATCCTTTGGAAGGGCCTGCCAACACCTTGGCCTCAGACTTGGGGCCTCAAGAACTGGGAGAATTAACTTCTGTAGTTGTAAACCCCCCGTTGTGACACCCTGTTGCAGCCGTGCTGGACACTAACACAGGACCAGGCCCTCAGACGGTGAGACTCTGACGTCCACCTGCAGGAGGGGACGGCAGCTCCATGCACCTCGGCGGAAACCGTGCCTGCTCCCACCCAGAGATCTGCTGGCCAGCTTTGGGCAAAGGGGGTCCTGGGGGCACACCCAGAGCAGGGGCCAAGCTCTGCATCTGTCCCAATGCAGGGAGGGGTTGCCCACACCCAGTTGCAGCATCTGGCAGCTCCCCAGACTGGCTGCAGAGCCCTCAGTTTCCCCCACGTGTGTAAACCCTGGCATTGCACATGGGAAGCAAATGGCAAATACTCACTAATGATGATGATGAAACAATCTGCAGGTGTGAGAGCAGGTGCACAGAGGAGGCAGGCATGGGGTTGGCTCAAGAGCCTCGGGGTCCCCAGGGGCCTTGATCGTGTGTGTGTGTGTGTGTGTGTGTGTGTGTGTGTGTGTGTGACATCAGAGACCTCCGGTCAGATTTTCTGAACCAGATGCTGTTTCAGTTACCCAGGCACTCCACACGGACGGCGGGACTGAGGCCTTGAAACCAGGTGTACTGGGGGACACTCACTGTCCCAACCTCTTGGAGCCACCTTGGGGCAGCCAGTGTAATTGAGATATAGACGCACATATCATACAAGTCACCCACTTAAAGTGTGCAATTCAGTGGTTTTTGATACACTATTTTAAAATTGTAGTAAAACGTATGCAACAGAGTTTTCCATGGTGAGCCCGTGTACGTGCACGAGTCTGTGGCGTTAGTTGCGTTCACGGTGTGGTGCAACCAGACCTTTACCCTCAACACTTCGCATCACCGCACACCGAATCCCGCTCCCCAGGCCCTGGCAACCTCCCAGCTACTCACTGCCTCCGTGGAGTTTGCTACTCTGCACACGTCCTAGAAACGGAAGCCTGCAATGCGGGACGTTCTGTGTGGGTCCTCTCACCGAGCATCCTGTCCTCGGGGTCATCCACACGGTAGCAGGCTTCAGTGGCTCATCCCGCTTTACAGCTGAGCACTAATTCGTGGCAGGGACGAGCCACAATACGCTTCTCCACTCATCTGCTGATGGGCACTTGGGCTGATCCGACCTTTGGTCCGAACCACCCTTTGCTCCCCTCGGTTTGCGCCTACAGACGTGGGTTCCGGGGGACAGAGGGATCGAAGCCCGCCCTGCACAGACACGGGCTCTGACATCTACGTGCTGTACTCCCCATTCCAGCGTTGGGAGGGCCCTCCCTGCACCCCCAGCCTCCGCCAGAGACCCTCACTGTAAATCGTCTCCATCACTCCCACCTAACTGATCTCATCCTGCCCCCAGCTTATGGGCACCTGTTACTCTCACACATTTTCCGTAAACCTTCTCTGGGGCATTTCAGTGAAGCTAAGGTTATTTCGGGCTCACCTACTTCTAAGAATCACTTGGGATTGTTCAGATTTCAGGCATCATATCTCAGACCTTGTTCAGGTGTTGCTAGGACAGGGGATGGGTAGGGCCTGGAAGCCCACCTGGTAGAGCTGTGGGGGAAGGTGTCCGTTCCCGTCCCCCCCCCCGCCCCCCATCCCCCCCAGGCCAGCTGCGGAACAGGAAAGGCCTGTCCTGGCAGCCAAGAGGAACAGCTGCAGCCCCCGCCCCAGGCTGCCCCAGCAGGTGGGCTCTCTGCACCTCCAAGAAAACCCGCAGCAGGTGTGGGAGTCACCACACACGCCCACACCGGGGCAGGAGCTCCAAGAAAAGTGGGAGCGCAGGCCCGTCTGGGCCCTGAGACGCGAGGTTACCCCCATGTCCTGGGGCTGAGCCTGCTGGGGCACCGACAGGGCTGGGCCCAGCGGGGTTCGCAGGACGTGCCACACGCAACTACCAGAGTTCTCCGTTAAGCCCCAGTAAAAAGTGGTCATTAGATTTCAGCCTGGACTTGACGCGATGCGCAGGGGCTCGAGACCACAGTCTGACCGGCAGCACTCCCGCTGCGCAGTCTAACATCTTGTAGGGAAATGGAGTTTGCCCAAGCTGGTCTCCGAAGTAACAGTAGAGGGCGTCGGAGGCCGGGACAGAAGCGCCGCGGGCGCCCCCCTGGAACCCCACGGCTCGGCGCCGAGCCGCTTACTGTCCCTGTCACTCACTCCGCAGCACAGTTTGGGTGCCCTTGAGTGCCGGGCGCCCTTCTGGGGTCTTGAGGGCCCGTGGGACCAAGTAAAGCAAGCCCGCTGCCTCTGCAAACTCCCAGGTCGAGGACTGCAGGGCCGCCATACCTGGCCGGCAGGTGAGCCCCGGGCGGGCGACACGTCACTCTTGTCCACTTGGCCGCTCCGCTGGGGAAGGCCACAGGCTCCTCCGCGGGGCTGGGTCCGCCAGCAGGGGGCGCACGCCCTCCAGGCGTCCGGCGGTGAGGGGACAGATGCGCATGCGCCGCGCGGGCGCTTTCCGGCAGCGTGGCGGAAAGAGCCTGCCGTTTCGCGCCGTTTGGCGACTTCTGCGCCCTGAGCCCAGCGGCAGTACGGCAGCCATGGCGTCGCCCTTCAGCGGGGCGCTGCAGCTGACAGACCTGGATGACTTCATCGGGCCGTCTCAGGTGGGCCAGCCCACGTGGGCGGCGGCCGTGTCTGGGGCGGGGCCCCTCTGCTCCCTCAGTTTCTCCCCCTGAAAAACGGGATCGGAACCCAGGGACACCCGCGCGCGCCCCCTGGGCCCCCGGCGCTCTGGCCAGCTTCCTGCCGATGGGGAACCGAGGCGAGGGACGGCGATGCCCCGAGCCGGGTTACTGCGCCGCAAGGCATCCAGGAGCGAGGCGCGACCGAGTCCGCGGGTGTGGGTTGGGGCGAGCAGGTGAGGGGCGTGCCGAGTGCCCCGTGGCGCGCTCGGGGCCGCGGCTGGGCCGACCCTGTCCGCTTCCTGCCGTAGACGGCCGGGACGGTCCCACCGGTCTGGAAGGCGGGGGCTTGGTCCCCTGGAGTCACCTGCCGTGACTGCCCAGTACCCGGCGGGGTGTTGGTCGTCGTGGACAGAGCTTGCCCCTAAGGCAGGCAGGACAGCTACACTTGAAAGTGGGTGTCGTCTTATCCAGTGTACCTGCCTATCAAGCGCACCAGGGCTGGGAGGGCCACGGCTCAGGAGTGCCGGGAGGAGGGGACGGCGAGGGGCCAGTCACTGCATCGTGGGCAGGGCTTTCGGGCCGGATCATCTCTGGGAAGGCAATGGCCAAAGAGGTTCTTGTAGTGACAGTGAGACCCCAAGAACTTGGGGAGTTGGGGAGAAAAATGAATCCTTTCACTGGGCACCGGGCAGGGCGGTGACCGCCA
Organism: Ursus americanus; assembly: GCF_024610735.1. Lineage (NCBI taxonomy): Eukaryota > Metazoa > Chordata > Mammalia > Carnivora > Ursidae > Ursus > Ursus americanus. The sequence goes on from NC_142128.1 coordinate 39,792,999, forward strand.
AGCAAAGCGTTCCTGCAGAGGTGCAGAAATGGTGGTTCCCCGGTGTCCTCTCAGTGGCCAGTCCACCTGCTGAGCACAAGAATAAAGGTCAGAGCCGGCAGGCAGCAGGGGGTTAGCGTGTGGCCAGTAACACCGGCCTTCATCTGACTGTGAGCTGCAGAGTGATCGCTAGTGTCGGCGGGGTGTAGAATGTGTGTCCCGTGTGCAAGCAGGGTCAGCAGCCATCCTGCTAAGACTCCTTCTGTGGCCGGACGAGGAGTCAGGCGTGGTGGCGTGACCATCAGGTCGCCCCTCTTCTTGGGGAACCTCCTCGCACTCAGGCCCCCATTTGGGGTCTCTTCCTGATCTAGGACTGCATCAAGCCCATGAGGGTGGATAAGAAGCCCGGAAGTGGTGTGGCCAAGATCCATATTGAAGATGATGGGAGTTACTTCCAGGTCAGCCAGGTAAGTTCCAGCCCAGATGACCAAAAACATGTTTTTGCTGCTCTTTCCAGTCACGAGTACGGTGATCATGAGACCTTTCACAGTGGTCAGATTCACTGTTGTCAAGGCCAGGAGGGCAGGGATGGGGCTGGCACTGGGGTGGAGGGGCACAGAGGCTGAACATGGAGCTTGACTTGTTCTGCAGAGGGGGCTCTTTTTGCAGTGATGGTGGTTCCTGTCTTCCCTTTCCCTCTCTCTCTGTGAGTTCTAATTGTGTGGGATTTTCCAGTTCAGACAGCTTGTTCTTAGCGGACACCTGCTTCTTGTCTAATTACGCAATAACAAGATCCTCGTCTGAGGCGTGTCTGCTGTTTGGACCCTCAGGAACATCTGTGCCATCCCATGGACCACAGGCACAGGCACGCTGGCCCAGGAACTCCTCCCAAGCAGGGGAGGAGCCTCAGGGTGGCACATGGTAGGGCTGGACCACGGGATCAGGCATTCACAGGGAGAGAGCCGGCCGTTTGCTCAGGCCAGGGGCATGATCCCGCATCACAGCACAGGGAAATGCCACCTCAGGGCTGGGGGAGTCCCACAAGTGAAGGGGTCCGGGAGAAGTGGGGGCGCCAGGGGGCCCTGCCATCCGAGCAGCAGCAGTTGATCTGGAGGGAAGCTGGGAAGCCTGATGGTCTCTTGGCACAAAATCAAAGCCTGGGCTTTTAGGCCCATGTAACTCTAAAAACAGGCACTGAGCTCAAATTGCAGCTTTGGTGTGAAGCGCAGTCCTGAGGAGCTGGGCTGGGAGGGAGTCCCGGTCTCCTCAGCTCTCTGGTCACCTTCTGGGCCCCTGCGGCTTGCCCTGGCTCAGACCCTTCCTCAGTTTACAGAGGGAATAAAGGGGCTCAGCTGGCATTGCTTGCATCTAGGGAAAGTTGCAGAACATCAGCCTGGAGACCCGTGTTTGACACCAAGTTCTGCGTCTGTTTGGCCATCTGGCTGTTGCTGCCCGCGTGTGTGTTCCCCTCTCTGGGGCTGGTGCTCCCTGGGCAGAGCGCTGCCTCACTCTGCCCTCTCCCCCTTCCTCTCAGCCTTGCCTTTCTCATCCTCCCGTCGGAGCCTGGCCTTTGACATTTTCCTGTCTTCACAGCCCCACAAGTGCAGACTAGGAACCTGTGCAAGTCACCCACCTCTCTGCAGATTTCACGCCCACCCTCCACCCCTGACGGTCTACAGTCCTCATTAATACAACTCTGATGTGCCAACTGAGCTTGTGCCAAAGTTAGAATGTGATGGAGCTAGAATATGTGTAGAATGTACGTACTTCTGTGACAAATACTTGATTTTTAGAAATTCAGTGGCATTCAAAGCCAGCCAGCTACCGTGTTGGTTGTCGGTGTTGCAAGCCAGAGAAAAAAGGTTTCTTGTAGGTTCCATTATCCCAAGAGCTCATGTCCCTGTGCAGAGGGCCCTGTTGAATGCCGGGTGCTGTGCTTCCAGGATGGAGGAACTCAGAAGCTGGAGAAGGCCAAGATCTCACTGGATGACTGCCTGGCATGCAGCGGCTGTGTCACCTCAGCAGAGACCGTGCTCATCACTCAGCAAAGCCACGAGGAGCTGCGGAAAGTTCTAGATGCCAATAAGGTAAGTGGTGGGCGGTCTTGGAAACTTTTTTAACCTAACGTCAACCCCAGTATCCTTTGCTCTTCTGTCAAGAGCCGCTGATCTCCAGGTGACCCCCGCGTTTTTAAAGTGGCATCGGTGGGATGTCAGTGAAGTAGTTGTCATACTTCACAGTGAAGTGTTGGGCCCTACACGTACACAGAAATGACGTGCCCCAAGAGAGGTAGGGCATGCACTCACCAGCACGGACCACGGGGCTTATGTGTGAAACACGCTGAGTGAGCACGGTCCCTTGCTTTGCAGACGGCGGCCCCCGGTCAGCAGAGGCTGGTTGTGGTCTCTGTCTCACCCCAATCCAGAGCGTCACTGGCCGCAAGGTTTCAGCTGACCCCTACAGACACTGCCAAGAAGCTGACTGCATTCTTCAAGAAAATCGGTAGGCACCAAACGTCGTGTGAGCACTGTAGCGCAGCGTGGGGCGGGGGGGCGTGAGGGGGCGCCTCAGGCCTCCGAGTCCCTGAATTCAAACACGCCAGAACCGTTCCGATTTGACAGCAGCCTGAAGTTTTGATTTGACACGCAAGAACTGTGCCTTTTAAGAGCAAGCCTTCTGAATCCTCTCTGTGCTCTCCTGGTCTGTAACTCGCCCGCTCCTCACGTTGTTTTTAAATGATCGTCATCGAGGCCCATTTCCCAGGTCCCTGGCAGGCTCCGGCTCGGATCGACTTTGGTCGACCTCTGTGAGCCAGGAGAGCCAGGAGCTGGGCTGGGAGGTCGTGGGCTGGGCGCCACCAGGTGCGTGGCTGGTCGTGGACAGCCACGGTGGGAACAGCTCCCTGGGGCGAGGTTGGTAGTGCCTCCTGACCCAGCCGCCCTTCATGGGGGTGAGGTGGGTGCTTGCTTTCCAGGGGTGCACTATGTGTTTGATACTGCCTTCTCGAGGAACTTCAGCCTCCTTGAGAGCCAGCGAGAATTTGTGCAGCGGTTCCGGGGACAGGCCAACTCCACGCAGGCCTTGCCTGTGCTCACGTCCGCCTGCCCAGGTGTGTCCGTGCTGCTGGACGCGGGGAGCGGGAGCACTGGGGGGTGGGAGGCAGTGCAGGCTTCTGGCAAGATGGCCTCCTTGGCAGAAGGAGCTGCCCTGAGAGTCCCTTAGCTCCCCAAGACAGTGATCTCACGGATGCTAGCAGCACAGGACAGCGACAGCAGAGCAGGGACGTTTTGTAACGGGACTGTAACTCCTTGTACAAGCTGGTCCAGCCCAGAACGTCCCGTCACTCACTGCCCAGCTGGTGAGATGCTCCCTTTGTCCCTGTGTCGGCCTCAGGCTGGATCTGCTATGCTGAGAAGACACATGGGAGCTTCCTCATCCCTTACCTCAGTACCGCCCGGTCCCCGCAGCAGGTCATGGGCTCCCTGGTCAAGGACTTCTTTGCCCAGCAGCAGGTAATGGGAATGTTCCAGCTGTGAACAGTTCAGTGCCATTATCCTGAAAGATAAGCCAAGACCTACAATGTCCACAGAGCCATACAAATATCTCGGTCCCATCCTGGCCGCTGGCTGGCTACATCACCCCCACCTTACCCGATGGGCCCTTTTATTGTTGGGTCAGGCAGCGACTCCACATTTCCACATTTCTCGGCAGCATTTGACCCCCGACAGGATCTACCATGTGACGGTGATGCCCTGCTATGACAAAAAGCTGGAAGCTTCCAGACCAGACTTCTTCAACCAGGAGCACCAGACTCGTGACGTGGATTGCGTGGTCACCACAGGTTGGGTCCCACCGCCCTGAGGCAGGGCAGGGGTGGCGTTGCCTGGGTCCTCCCATCAGCTCTGGCTGGAGCTGCCATCCCCTGTGCATGGGGCACCCCCGGCCCTCCGCATAGAGCCAGGTCCTACATCACAGCTGTTCCTTTGTGTCGGGGACCTGTGGCCCTACCTGGGCGTTTGCTCTAAAACAGTCCGCATGGGGAGGTGGGCGGAGAGTCTTGTCAGCTGCTCTCACTCATGTGGGTCGCCCCATTTCTGAGTTGAGCAGCCTCACAGGGTCTCCCAAGTGCTTAAAATACAGGAGCCCGGACAGTAGGGGGGAGGCCTCCCTGCAGAACACGTGCCGCTGTCCACCTTATGGGGAGCCGTGAGCACACCCGCTGCAGGCACACCTGGGGGACGGGCGGCAGGTCTGGGGAGCAGGCTGGCTCTTCTGAGGGGCTTCAGAAGTGGGTCCTTCCTCGCTTCTGTGGCCGGGTTCGTCCTGCACCCACGAGCCAGGAGGTGGGCGTCTGGGTGTCCATCTGCTGGGGACACAGGTGATGTAGGTTTCCTCGACGTTTTTATTGAGATCCCAGCTGAAGACATCTGTGCTGGGGTCTTCTTGTAGGAGAAGTCTTCAAGTTGCTGGAGGAAGAAGGAGTCTCCCTCTCGGAACTGGAGCCAGCCCCCCTGGACAGTCTGTAAGTCACCTGCTAGTGTGATGGAGGCCAGCGTCAGGGTGCCCCTGCTGTGGCTTTGGGGGCTGCAGGTGTCCTGACGCATGAGCTCATGGGGTAGGCAGTGTCCCCTCCCTTCCTCTTCCCCACCGCGGCTTCCTTCTAGTTGGTCCCATGTTTGCCCTGTGGTCTGTCTCGGTATCCACAGAGGTGGTCAAGTTCATGAGACGGCCAGGGGACAGCTAACTGATGGTCATCAGAGCTGACCCCAACTTGACACAGGTCTGAGGTCCCCAAAACAGGTTTCTCAACAGAGGGACAGTCTTTCTCCCACCTGAGCTACTTCCTGACACCCAGACAAAGCCACCAGGTTTTGGACTCCTTTCCCATTTAGAAAGCAACTCCTTCAAACTTGAGACAGAAGTTACCTGAAATCTCCGTGGACAGCAGGCCTTGCTGCCACCTGACGTCGTGCCCTGCTCCCCAGGTGCAACAGTGTGTCTGCCCAAGAGCCCACCAGCCATCGGGGCGGGGGTTCCGGGGGCTACCTGGAGCACGTGTTCCAGCATGCAGCGCGGGAGCTCTTTGGAATCCACGTGGATGAGGTCACCTACAGACCCCTGAGGTCAGTGAGAAGGGCTGGAGCTTGGGAACAGGGCAGCCCAGTTGGGGCAGCCTTGGCCCTGGGTCTCCTCGCTGAGGTGGGCTTGGAGGACAGCAGGCTGGGTTTGGCGAAGACCCAGGGCACCAGGTAGGACCTGAACCCTCCTCTCCGGCCACAACTCTCCAGGGCTCTGCCTCCCCATCACAGTGGTTGAGAGCCCCCAGAGGCCATGGTGGCAGGGCCTGTCCCGACATAACGCCTCCTTCCACAGATGGAGGGCCTGGGGCTGTCTGACCTCACCACGCCTTGTGGCCATCCTCAGGAGGGAGGGGGTGCCCATTCTAAAGATCGGGACACGGAGCAGGAGTGAGCTTTCTGCCCTCCCCTTCCATCGCCATCCTCCGTGGAGGAGCCGATCAGGGGGGCACCTGTGCCTGCAGGGGTGGGGAGCAGGAGGGAGCCCAGCCTGTGCTCCCCTCAGGAACAAGGACTTCCAGGAGGTGACCCTGGAGAAGGAGGGCCGCATCCTGCTGCACTTCGCCGCAGCCTACGGCTTCCGCAACATCCAGAACCTGGTACAGAAGCTCAAGCGAGGGCGCTGCCCGTACCATTACGTGGAGGTCATGGCCTGCCCCGCAGGTAGCTGTGCCACGGGGGCCTGTTCCAGCACCAGGGCTGCGGGCAGGGTCCCGCCAGGGCAGGAGGGGTGGAAGTGGAGCCCTGTCCTCTGCCTGACCTGGGTGGTCAGGAGGCTCAGGAGAGCCGGTGTGGGAAGGGGTGTGCTGTGCCCCGTGTGCAGGTGCCCCCTCATGACCGCGTTCATGCGGGCCCCGCTCTGCTACAGGCTGCTTGAACGGCGGAGGCCAGCTCAAGGCCTCCGACACGCCCAGCAAGGAGCTGCTCCAGCACGTGGAAATACTGTATGGCATGGTGAGGACGGAGACGCCAGAGGACGCGCCTGGCGTCCAGGAACTGTATGAGTGCTGGCTGCAGGGTGAGGGCTCAGAGCGGGCTGGCCGCCTGCTGCACACGAGCTACCATGCGGTGGAGAAGGCCAGCTCCAGCCTCAGCATCAGGTGGTAGGAGGCCTCCTCACAGGGCTGCCGGGCCCGGCCAGCCAGTCCAGGCACTCCCATGAAGCTCATGTCCTGAGACCCCAGGGGTCACCCCCAAAACACTGAGCTGCAGGGATGTGTGGGGACCCACACACAAATGGCGCTCAGGACCCACAGCCTGCCCTCACCCAGACTCCCCACGGCAGGAGGCCAGGGGTTCCACAAGGTCCTAGCGCCTCCTCATGGGCCCAGGTCTGCGAGCAGTGTCCTTGCTGATCCTGCCTGGAGACCTAGGTGAGGCCCAGTCCCGTGGGCAGCTTAAGGGAGAGTGAAAGTGGGACTCCTCATCCCCATTCCTGAAGTCACCCCTGAAGCTGGGTCTGCCAGGCTGCTGGGGAACCCTCCTGCCCTGGACGGCAGGGAACGCTGGCTGGAGAGAAGCACCCAGCCCACAGCACCCCATGCTGGGGTTGGCGTACCTGTTCCACCTGGAACTGGGCATTGAGGACGGCATGGCCTCGGGACTTGACAACGTGCACTTCTGGGCAGAGTTCCAGGCGGGAAGCAGGCTCTGTTAGACCCTGTGAGATCAGGCACTAAGTCCATCTCCACAGCTAGGTCCCCACTTATGGGGGTGGGGGAGAGGGCAGATCGGGGTGAGCCCACCAAGGCTATTGTCACAGAGCTCCCGATTTAATAAAGGAATCTCTCTGAAAATGGTTCAAAGTCCAAGAGTATCCACCAGCATCAAGAAAGCACCCTTTCACAGCTTTATTCAAAGTTCCAAAGCCCTGTGCACCCCAGCACACTGCTTCCCAAACACCCAGGCCTCGGGGCTCACGTGCACCTCAGAGAGGAGCCTCGCATGTCCAGTGCCAGGGTGCCCACCCTCCAAGGCTGGACAGCCAGCTGGGCAGGGCCATGGAAGGTTCCAGAGGCAATCCTCCTGTGGGCTCAATTGGCCGAGGGTTGAAGGAGAGATGTGCTGCCTGGCCCCACAGCGGGTCCACTTGGGGCTCACTTCTGTCGAGGTGTGCCCAGGAGCCCCCACTGCAGTGCCAGGAGAGCCCGGGCCTGCGGCTGCAGCGGCTCAGCCGCCCGCTGGAAGCTCGCCCGCTCCTTGCAGAGTGCCTCCAGGACCTCGGCTGGGGCCGCCTTCCCCGTGAACTTGCGCACAGGCTCTTCTCTGTGGGGAGAGGGAATGCCGTGGGGAGTATGCTGGGGAAAGGCCAGGGGGTGCTGGCAGAGGACACTTAAAGAGCAGCCACTCCCTGGTGCCAGTCAGCCCAGTTACCAGTCCCCTGGCACTTCCTGCAGTGCCCAGATGACAGCCAAGGAGGACCAAAACACAGCAGATCAGCCACAAGGCATCCTGCTCTGGGGTGCAGCCCCTGGGGTGGGCACGGGGCCCCCACAAGAAGGCCTGGAATGCCAACCAGTACTCACGCCACCCTTAGGAAGGGGTTGTAGAGGAGCTCTTCGCACAGGGTGGAAGGCACTGTGGGCATGTCGTCCTCATCCCTCTTCTGGAATGACCAGAGGCCCTTGTCACAGCCTTGTCTTGACAGCCCCAGACAACTTGGCTCCACTCAGCCCTGCCCCTTCCTAGGGGGCAGGAGCAGAAGAAGGGCTGCCTCGCCCCATCTAGCCCTTGAGGGCAGCCACCCCTGAGCCAATCCTACCAGCTACCTGGGCCCCTATCCAAAGCCACCCACCCCTCTCCTCCCCAGAAGGAGCCTATCAGTGGTGGAGCCGGGGCTAAGCCAGGTCCAGTTATGTCTGACTCCCCCCTGCAGTGCCCCTGTTCCAACCTTCATCCACCCTCGAAACCTCTAGGAGGAGAGAGGGAGGAGTGGCCGCACCTTGGCCCATGACAGCTTGGCTCTCACGTGGTCATTGCTGGGCTCCACTTTCTGTGCAAACTCAAGGTTGCCCAGCGTGTGTTCGTGGCCACAGAACACCTTCTGGAGAGAGGAGGCATTCAGGGGACGCACAGTGCTGCCACAGGCAGAGATGCGGGGAGGCACTCACCCAGGCTAGCCTGGCCTCTCTCTGGACCCTGGCACCCCATGCCTGGTCTGCCTTGGCTTCTCGGCTGATGAGTGTTCATTCCGCACCCCCGTGGCACAAGTCAGAGACAGGGCGTGCAGGTCGTGGAGGGCAGCTGGACCCTGCCTGAGGGGAAGGGATGGCCGCTCACCGTCTCCGGGGGCAGGCTGCCCAAGGTCTCCGTCAGGCTCTCATACATCTGCTGAGCTGTGCTCTCCAGGCGCAAGCCACAACCAGCCACCGACAGCGCATCCCCTGGGGAGGACCGGCGGTCAGAGAAGGTGGGGCAGGGTCAGAGGGAGGCGGGGCTGGTCGGGCGGGGCAGCCAGTACCCGAGAACACCGCGGGCGGATCCGGACACTCCTCTTCCCACAGGAAGTAGCTCATGTGGCCGGAGGTGTGGCCCGGCGTCAGGAGACAGCGCACGTGGATGGCCCCAAACTGCGGCAGAGGGGCGGGCGGCTGGTGAGGCGGGAGGGCCCAGGGCGATTCCCCGCCCTCCCGGGCGCGCGCTCACCCGCAGCTCCTCGCCGTGCACCAGCCTGCGGGTCAGCGCGCAGATGCGCTCGTCCGCGCCCAGCACGGCCAGCCCCGGCCGCAGCCGCGCCAGTTCCGCGTTGCCCCGCGCGTGGTCCCTGCGGACGGGCGGAAGCAGGATCACGCCAGGGTCGGGGTGGGTCAGGGGCGATGCCCTCGCGCCTCGGCCCGCCCCGACCGCGCTCACCAGTGGTGGTGGGTGGTCAGCACGGTGGTCAGTGATACCCCCTCCCGGCCCACGATCTCCAGCAGCTGAAAGGGACGGGTGTTAGGTAGATTTGGAAGGGTCAGCTGGCCGCCCCCCGCCCCCGCCCCCCGCTAGGGCGTCAGGTGTGATGTACACAAAGTCCCAGGCGGGCCAGGGGCCGTGGGGGTAGGGGAGACGCAGCAGACAATAACTGAGCGCCCAGGGCGAACGACAACAGTTAGGCACCAGCGAGGGCGAAACGGAGGTCAAGTCCTAACTTCGGGGCAGACCCAAGATATCGCGGAACGGCAATCGCCAAGTACCCAGAAATCAGAGAACAGGGGCAAGGGCTATTCCAACCACGGCGGTCGGGGGACCCCAGTGGCCCTCCCCGCCGCCCACAGGTTGCCCTCACCCTCTTGGGCACGGCCACGTCCACGGCCACAGCCTCCCGCGTGTGCTCCTCGATGACCAGGTACATGTAGTTATCCTCGAGCACAGGGATGACCTTGACCTTCATGGTCGCAGAGCTCAGGCACCCCGCGTCTTCTCCTCGAGAGGCCCCCCAGGCTTCCGAACCTCTTCTTCAGGGCGGGGGGTTCCCTCTCCAGACCAAGGCAGGGCTGTGCGAGGGAGGGCTCAGCTCTACACACTTTGGGGGCCAGAGAGGGAGCCCGCTCGCTGCTCCGCGGACTTCCTGGAGGACCGGTGCGGAAGCCCACGCCCCAAGCTCAAGCCGGGCCGGCCAGTACGGACGCCAGCACCCAGGGACAGCGACGCGGCCGCCGCCGCCAGCCGCCGCCGCGCAGGCCCCGCCCCCACGACGACACCGCCCGCTTGACGCGCAGGCCCCGCCCCTCGCGACGACGCAACCGCCCGGGCCCCGCCCCTCCCGCGCCGCCGGCCCTGCCTTCCCCTTGAACCACGCCCCCCAAGCCACTCCGGGGTCGCGCCTAGGCCACGCCCCTCTCCGGCCACGCTCCGCCCCCCAGGTACACACCCCGCCGCGGCGCGACACCGGCCCCGAACCGTTTCCTTACCCGCAGGGGCTGCGCCAGACTACTGCGCCGACCGCCTGAAAGATGGCCGGACAGAGACGGGCCTCAGGCGCTGGCCACGGGGTCTGAACGCAGCGCGGCGCTCGGCCCGTCCGCCGCCAACGGCCCGTGCCCGGGCACAGGAAGCAAACGTGCGCGTGCGGGGGCGCGCGCGTGCCCGACGGGGGCCGCACGCACGTCCGCGTCCGCAGCGCCAAGCGCTGCGGCGCCGCCTCCGCGAAGCCCTCCTGGCGCCCGGGCTAAGCCCGTCCTCCTGAGCCCCCAGACCCCTGACTGGAACGTCTGCGGCCCATTCCCCCAGGCTGGGGACGGCGAATCTGCAGGTTGCTCACCTGCCCATCCCAGCGCCACACAGAAGGCGCCTACTGTGTGAACCCCCATGGCGGGGCACGGCACCCTGCGTGAGGACAGCAGTAACAGCCGCGGCCGCTCCCTTCTGTGCTGGGCTTGCTCATGAACTCCTCGTTCCATCGGTGCCCAGGCTAAATGCTGCGGCGCCAGTCTGCAGTTCGCAGATGAGAACACAGAAACCAGAAAGGCCGGGTATCCGTAGACGGAATGAGCTAAGAGTCCCCCTCCCTGACTACCCTCAGGGGTGGGGCCCCAGAGACTCCGGGGACCAGCAGGGGACCAACAGAGGCCTTGGCAACACAAGGCACCATGTTGCAGCAACAGGCCAGGAGGCAAGGCGGCCCTGCACTTGGGGAAGCCAGGGTTCCTTCTGCCTATGGAGCATGCGGCAGCCACAGGCCCCAGGCCAGGGCCCCCACCTGGGGCCATTGGGAATGTGAGTCCCTCCAGGACACTTCTGCTTCTGCCATGGGGTCGGGGGTCCTCCCTATCCCCTCGGAAGCCAGGAGAAACTGCCCTAGCTCAGGCAGGCTGTGTGTGGAGGGGGTATTGGGAGGGGGGAGTGCGTGGCTGGTGGCTCCTTGGGAGTGGAGGCCACCGCCCAAACCTGAGACCCAACTGGGGGATGGGGGGTGATGCCTCCCCAGGTTCTGCCACAAGTGGAGGGCTGGACAACCAGCCTCAAGACAGAGCTTCCCTTGGATCTAGAGCTGAGTGAGGAGCAGCGGCTGCAGGTGGGTGTGGGGGCCCTAGGGTGCTAGCTAGCAAGAGGGAGGGTCCCAAAGGCACCACCGCTTACCTGGCCACCCACAGATCTCCAAGGAGTTGGTGGACCTGCAGATCACAACTCATCACCTGCAGGAGCAGCATGAGGCTGAACTCTTTGAGCTGAAGAGTGAGGTGGGTGCTGGTACGTGCCCACGTGTGCCAGCCTAAGCACGCGGGGGAGGGTGCCTACCTAGGACCAGTGCTGTGAGGGGTCCAGGTACACCCCTGTGATTGTGCACACTCATGCAGTGTGAGTCCCCATGTCTCCCATGTGCGTGTCCCTGTAGGGACCCAGATGATGCTGACCTACTCTGGTCACCCTGCAGGTTCTCCGGCTGGAGAGCCGGGTGCTGGAGCTGGAGCTGCATGGAGATTGCGCAGCCCCCCCAGAGGCTGGCCTGGGGCACCGCCAGGAGCTGGCACGGGGGCTCCAGCACAAGGCCCGTGAGCAGGGACACTCCATCCACCATAAACCCCAGGTCACCACGAGTGCATGGAGGGCCTGGCTGGGTGGGAGTCCAACAGGGGTGCAGCGGAGGCACAGTGAGGCTGGGACCGGCTCTCCCATACAGGCACCGCCTGAGGACTTCCCGACCCCTAAAGATGAACAGCAGAAACCAGGGAACAGCGTGAGTGTGCAGCCACCTAGCCTGGAGACCTGTCCAGATTCCTCCCAGCCCAGGGTGGTGTGGGGCAGTGCCAGGAACCCAGGGCTTGTGTACCCGCAGCTGCCGGGAGGATGGAAGCGAGTGCTGGAGCAGCACGAGGCCCGGGAGCAGGCACTGGAGGCCCGTGTGTGAGTGGCTGCCGCACTTGGGACGGGGAGGATCCAGTACCACGCCAGGCTCAGAGTGGCTCTTCCCAAGAGCAGAGGGAGTCCCCCACCCTGGCTCAGCTGAGCTTCTCACGCATGTCCGCAGGGCAGACCTGGGCTTGCAGCTGCAGGGAGCCCGAGAGGAAGCCAGGACAGCCGGGCAGCGACTAGCTGCACAAGCCGTGGTGAGGCCCAGCCCTACCCACTCTGAGATCTAGTAGGAGGTGTGGTACAGTCAGCAAACGTCCGCCTCCACCTCCAGGTGTTGTCTGCCTGCCAAGGCCAGCTCCGCCAGGCTGAGGCAGAGAACGCCCAGCTGCAGCTGCAGCTCAAGAAGATGAACGAAGAGTACGCCATCCGGTTGCAGCGATGTGCCCGAGCTGTGGCCGTGAGCACTGGGTGGGGTGGCCCTGCGGTGGGGGGGCGGCCGCGCGCCCTGGGGAGTCCAAGCCTAGCCTGGGTGTGCAGGACTGCTTCAGGGAGACCTCGTGGGCCCCGCCGGCTGCACTGCCCGATCGGCTCCGCAGAGAGGATTGTGGGAAGCAGTGTGCTCCCAGCAAGCCCCGCCCTCCTCAGCCCTGGCCCCACCCCCAGCCCCGCCCCATCCTCTCCAGGAGTTTGCGACAGGCGCCGGCCCGCAGCCGGCAGCCGCAGCCCTCCGGACATTCCTGGAGACCACTCTGGAGGACATCCGGGCCGCGCACCGCAGCCGTGAGCAGCAGTTGGCCCGGGCTGCTCGAGCCTACCGCAAGCGCCTGGCCGATCTGAGCCGCAGACATGAGGAGCTGCGGGCCGCCCACAGGTGGGCCCCTCTCTGATCGGGCACCTGGGGTGAGGTGGCCCTATGTGACTTGGCATGTGCCTTAGTGTGCAGCAGGTGCTGGCAGACTCCATCGGGGCACCCGGGACCCCCAAAGCTACTTCTGATGCAGCCACCTCAGACCTGGAGCCACTGCCTCTGCACCTGGTCACCGAACTTGGCCACCCAGGAGAGGACCGGGCCAGGCTGGAGACGAAGCTCCAGAAGCTCCTGGCCCAGGTGAGCTCTCCCTGCTGCCCTACACTGGCCTTGAAGCACAGCACCCCAGAACACACCCCAGGCCCATCACAGGCTCAGTAAAGACCCACTCCCTGAGCAGCTTGCCTCACTCAGCCAACAGACAACCCCTACCACGGCCCACCAGGCTCATGCGCTGCTCTTGTTCCTACAGAAGGGACCCAGTGAAGCCTCCCAGGGGGGCACATCAGAGCCACAGTGAGTACCCTGGGTGGGTGGCGGGGGACCTGCAGGGCGGTCATTCATTTATTCCCCCAACTCGAAGCCCTGGGTGGGTTTTTTGGTTGCAGTGATGAACAAGGTGGCCCATCTGTGCCTTGGGTTTCCGTCTGTATAGGAGACATCAATAATCACAGAAAGTCAAGTGCCTGGGTGAAGTGGGGCCCTGATAGGAGAGGGGCTAACCTTGAATGGGAGGGTCAGGGAGATCCCCTGAGGAAGGGACAGTTCAGTGAGACCCAAGGGACCTCAGGATGAAGAGGTATGGTGAACAGCCAGCAGAGACCCTGGCCCGGGGAAAGGACAGGGGCAGACTGCCTGGTGACTTTCACAGCCCTTGCTTCTGGACCTCCATGTTCCTAACTGTGCGATGGGCAGGGGCTTGTGTCAGCCCAACTCCCAGGGTTTTGAGAAATAAATCCCTAGAATGGGGGAAGGCCCCCCATCAACATCCGTACAGCACTGGTCACTGTCTGGCCTTGTGGCTTAGCCCTCTGTGAGCGGCCAGCGGGCCCCCTGGGCCTGGGCTGCCCTGCCACCATGTACTGTTGGCTCAAAGGCCCAAGCAGAGCCCATGGTGGACAGGTGGGCCTGTGCTGTCTTGACCTTGCTCTCAGCAGGCAAGTGAGGGATCTAGGTGCCCCAACTTGAGCAGCGTGATTGGTCAACACCTGGCCTAATGCTGGCCCTCAGACCTGTCCCTCCCTCTCCTCGCAGGTGCCAGGAAGCTGCATCCTGGGCCCAGATCCACCAGAAGCTCCAAGACTTCTCCCGTGGCACCCAGGTAATAGGTAAGGCCTGGCTGGGGGCCCCTTCTTACACTTTGTCCGGCCTCACAGCTTAGGCCCTCCCCATGCCAGGCGGAACTGGAACGCGAGCGGGCGCAGCTACTGGTACGGGCCATGATGGCTGAGGAGCAACTTTCTGAGCTGCAGGAGTATGTGGACCAGCACCTCGGCAGGTGGGCTGGGTGTGACCCGAGGGCCTCAGTCCCAGGCAACAGAGAAGGGCTTGTGCAGTCAGGCAGGTGACTAATCCTGAGCCCTCTGAGCAGGTACAAACAGGAGATCCTGAGGCTCAGGAAGCTCGCGGGTACAGAGGACGCCTGGAAAGCAGGGGCCACACCTCCAATCAAGCCCCAGCACCCAAAGACCCGAAGCCGCTAGCCAGTCGTCAGACTCAGAGCAGAACCCTTCACAGCCAGCATGGAGGCCTCCTGACAGCATCCCCTTGTGGGGGGGGGGGGGGGTTCCACCCAGCCCTCCACCCAACAAGAGTGAGGATGGAGTCCACCGAGTCTTTATTGTGTCCAAATGATCAGCTGGCCTGAGAACTGGGGGCCCCAGGGACTGAGGTGGAACTGGGTCCTGGGGAAGCCTGAGCAGCTGACCCACCACTATGGACATCATAGGCCCAGACACGGTCCACACCCTCACCCATCACAGCCACAGGCTGCCAAGTGGGGAGGGGGAAGCGCCCCGACACCACTCGGGCCCCTTCAGGCAGCTCTGCCTGCAGCTTGTCTTCTAGCAGCGGGAGCTGTGGGAAAGAGCAAGAGGGTAGGGTGCGCAGGATGGAGCAGGCCACCATGTGCATCTCCCCCAGGCCCAGCACATACAAGGAGGATGGCCTGAGCCTCCCCTCAGCTAGCAGACCCCAGACCTACCACGCTAGGGGCCAGGAACACAGACACGTTGTGGCAGTCCCTCAGATTCACCTGCAAGAAGAGGTCCCCCCAGCAAGGAGTAGCGCCCCAGCCAAGGAGGAGGTCTGGTGGGCATGGGGTCATTGTGGCTTCCAAGTCCTGGCCCCAGCCCACGCAGGTGGCAGGGAACCTAGGGTTGTCAGCATGGTGGCCAACCCAGCACTGGAAGTGTGGAGATCAGGTGTGGGGTCTGAGGGGCTGCGGGACTCCCTGGGTTACCTTCCAGAGGTCCTCACGGCGGTAGCAGACGCTGCCGGCACAGCCCGCCCTCCAGGCATGCAGCCGAGCCAGCCCCACTAGCCACGGGTTCAGCTCGTAGCCCACAGCCGGGCGGAGACCACACCTGTGGGCGGCCAGCACCTGCGGGCACAGAAGACTGTGGGCACCAGAAGGTGGGGAGGTGAGCTGGTGAGAGGGGCCCCCCCTGCACGCACTCCTTACAATCCTGCCATCTCCAGAGCCCAGGTCCACCATCTTTCCAGGACGGCCTCGCAGTAGCGACAACACGTGCTCCACCTGCCGCTCACTCGCACCGACGTAGGGCACCTGGGCAAGGAGGCAGGCGGGGCTGAGTCCCCAAACCCGAGTCCCACGGCGGGGAGGGGAGGGGGCGCGGGGCCGGCCTCTGGAGCCTCCTCTCTGGGCGCGGGCGTCCCGCCCCACCTGCAGCCCGTCCCCGCGCGCCCCCGCCCCGCACCTGCAGCCGCAGCGGCACTCGGCGGAAGCCGGGCTGCAGCAGCAGCGCCCACACGGCGTAGGCCGCCAGGCCTGAGCCCACCGCCGCCTGCAGCAGCTCCGGCGCGCCCAGCCGCCGCTCGCGCAGCTCCGCCAGTGCCTCGCCCGGGTCGTCCTGCTCCATGGCCGCGGGGCGCGCGCCTCAGGCTCGTCCCGCCCCCACGTCCCTCCGGGGACCGGGTCCGAGACCCTGCGGCGCCGCGTCCGCCGGGCTCCTGGAGACGACACCGGAAGTGGCGGGGCGGAGGCCTCGGAAGGGCGCCGGAAGCGGCCTACCACTGGCGTTCCGGCCCGTCCCGGGGCCCTTCCCGCGCGTTCCGGGCCGCGGAGCCTGGCCCCACCGGTCCCGCTCGAGCAGTCCGCGCCCGGGGGGAGCTCTGGCATGGGGACCTGGCGGACCACAAGAACCCGCGCAGGGAGACGCGACACAGCCGCCGACCTCAGAGAGGGCTAGACGCTGCAGGGAAACGGGGTGCTGCGGCTGCAGGGAAGGGGAGCCGCCACGGGGCGGCAGGTCCCCCCGACGACGGTTCCCGCGGACCCTGCGGTCCCCACGGAGCCCGGGGGCGGCCGTGGAGCTCGGGGGGAGGGGCTCCGGGAGGTGGGGCGGCGACGAGGCCGCACGCTGCCCCGGGGAGGGTCCCGGCGAGCTGTGTGTCCGCCCCAGGGCGCCCCGAAGGCCAGCCGCACCAGTGACAGGTGCAGGGAGGACACCGTCCCGTCGCTCGAATGCACGGGGAGTGCAGGGTGCACCGGGGTCTGAGGAAGTTGCGAGCTCCTCTCAGCGGCAGGGACGAGGACGGGTAGCGGGCTGATGTTGGCTCTCTATGAGTGTGGTAGGAGGGAAGCTGGCCCAGCCACAGGGGTGCGAGGAAGAGCCCCAAGACTGGGAGACTACCTTCCTTCTCCAAAAAGTGTCCAAAAATTTGAGATTCGAGGGGTGACCTGCCAAAGCCTGGGGGTGAGAGAAGCAAGTGGGGGGTGGGGGCAGAGCCTGGGTCCGGTAGCAGGGCCAGGTGTCCTCATTCCACCCTGAGGCCAGGTGTCTCCTGAATGTTAGGGACTTGGACCCATCCACCGCCCCGGTCAAGAGCCTCGGCATCAGACCATATAAACATGCCAGAAACCACCGCCCCCACCCCCAAGTACAGACGGCCCCCACATGCCTGCCTGCACTTGGCCCCAGCTGCCACCAGCCCTGAAAGATGGGGGTCCCTGGGTGGCAGGGGACCCCAGTGCTCTGCTCCCAAGACCTGAGCACTGGGGAAGTGGGGTGGCCCCACCTAGCTCACAGCATTCTGTCTCCTTTGGGGCTGTCATGGGGCCCTCCCCAGAAAAAAAGGTTGTTTATTAGGCTCTAGGCTGGGCGGGTGCTTACAGCACCCCGCTCCGTGTCTTTTGTTCCTGTGTTATCGCGGGGCCTAGACGAGCGCCTGGCAGACAATAAAAGCTTGTTGACTGAACGAACGCACCTAACCTGATTCCCCAGTGCCCAGCCCGCAACACTCATGTTCACATCTGGCGCTCTGGTCCTTAGCCTTTGGACACTGGGCAGCTGTGTGAGTGCCCGCGCCCGGGGGTGCCCCTGGGCCAGCTCCCGTAGCCCAAGGCCCCCACGTACATGCTCACACGCACTGCTTCCCCTTGGCCCCTCCCCCCAGGGCAGGCATGAAGCCCTGGCCCAGGACTTTGAGGCATGTCTTGGAGTACCATGGGGGCTCCTTTGGCCCTGTTAGCCACACCCACAACTGCCCTTTCTGCACTTATGAACAGAGTACTGGTTGCAAAGCTAGCACTTCCTCCGGGGAGGGTGCGTGCATGGGAGGCTCAGGCACTTCCTGAGTCAGGTGCGTCGAGACCGATGTCCAACCGAGAGCCCACCCCAGAGCAGCTGCCCCGCGTTTTTTTATTTTTATTTTATTTTTATTTTTTTTAAAGATTTTATTTATTTATTCGACAGAGATAGAGACAGCCAGTGAGAGAGGGAACACAAGCAGGGGGAGTGGGAGAGGAAGAAGCAGGCTCATAGCGGAAGAGCCTGATGTGGGGCTCGATCCCAGAACGCCAGGATCACGCCCTGAGCCGAAGGCAGACGCTTAACCGTTGTGCCACCCAGGTACCCCCCCCCCGCGTTTTTTTAGACAGGTGGTCCGAGAGGCAGTCCACAGTGACCCCTGGTGTGGCCAGGGGCCTCCTTCTAACGAAAGGCTGTGGAGAGCTGACCAGAAAGTCAGGACAGACACCAAGGGTGAGGGTGCTGCTTGGCCCTGGAGAGGAAGCCGTCCTTGGGGCCTGTCTGGACAGTGCGAAAACCTCCCGACGGAAGGAGGATGAGGCGCATACATTCATCTCCGCCTTCTCTGCTCTTTGCTAAGATACTCCTTGGAGAGGGAAAGGGGGCAGATGGGGAGACAACCGTCCGCAGTCCAGGGAAGAGGTCCAGGCTGGAGATCCTAATGTAGGGTCATCCGCAGCCTGATGGTTTTTAAAGCCACAGGCTGGTCCAGCTCTCCAGTGAAAGGATACTAACGGCGTGGAGGAGAGGTCTAGTTCCCGAGCACAGAGCACCCTACGATTGGGAGTTAGGGAAGAAGGGAGCAGCGGTGAACCTCAGGAGGGGCAGGTGGGCAGACACCCACAGGAGCCTACCTCCCTTACCCATAATTGTCAGCCGAATCTGGAGGAAGGGGCCCTGCGACTGGGCCCTGCACTGACTTGTCCCTCTCCTAACCTCAATTCCTGCCTGACAGATGACACAGCCTCTGGCCTCCACCCTCACCGTCAGCCCCTTCCTCAGGGTAGACTGACCGGTAAGGATGGGAAGCTGCTTCTAGGGCTCAGCCCATCAGCCCACGCATCCCCCCACTACAACCTGAGCTTCGGCTCTCTTGGGAATTGGGGGGTTGGGGTGAGCAGAGTCAGCGTGCCCCCCCACCCCAGGGGCATTCAGCCTCAGGGTCCCGGGCTTTGTCCCAAACTGCACTGGCCATTTGTGTGTCTGAGGCTGAGGAGGACGGTGGAGGCAGCAACAATAGGGCCAGTGGCGGGAATCGGTCCTTAGAGACCCCATTATATGGCCCTGCCCCTCCAGAAATGGGCAACATGCCCAACCCGACGGGGGAGATCCCACTCCCCGGAGGCTTTGAGCCATGTCGGGATGCTCTGCACATCTCAGGGCCCTCCGGACAGAGGGGCCCATTCTTCCCGGAGGGTGGGGTGGGACCAGGATGACTGCTGGGCTCCCAGCGCACTACAGCAAGAAGTCCAGCACCCTGCCCAATGGCACCCCGTTCCCTCACAGGCTAGGAGCAGTGTCTGCCCCCCCCAGGGACCCCGCCCACCTCAGACCTTGGGAGTTACAGCCCTTTTCCACTTCCACTGAGTTACAGAAGACCTGGCATTCAAGGTGTGAGCAGCGGCGCGGAGGCTCACGTGGAGGGGAGGGTCCCCGTTTCCCCGCAAGCCAAGCAGCAGCTCCTCCCCGAGGCATGGGCTGGGCCCACTCTCCCACTCGCGAGCTGGGTGGCCTTAGACCAGGCACCACGGCCCTGAGCCTCAGTGTCCCACTCTGAAGCAGAAATCGGGGCAGTCCTCAGGGCTGGGGGGGCTCAGATGACGGAGGGGCCAGTTCAGGCATGGACCTTCTGTCTGCGCGGCCGAGGAAATCGGCGTTCTTATGGGTTATCGCTCTTACCTTGGAAACAGCGGGTCCCGCCTGGAGGCAACCCCTTCCCACTACCCTCGATCAGCCCCCCACCTCAGTGCCCTCTCCCAGGCCCCTCAGTCCAGGGCCACCTCCCAGGGGCCGAGGTGGTTGGCGAGGGCAGCAGCACAGCACGGCTGAAGTCCTGGAAGTGAGGTGCACAGCCCAGCCGGGCCTCACCAAAGTGGCTCCAGCCCATGAAGAGGACGGTGCTGGGGGCTGCCCGGACGCCACAGTGAGCAGGATGTGAATGGAAGCCTGCACCCGGCCCCCCGACGCCCCCACCCAGAACAGCGGCAGTGTCTGCCGGAGGACACAGTAACACGCTCCCACAGCTCTGTGTCACAGGCAACCCTGTGGATGGTTCCCTTGTTCACTGTGGGGAGACACGCTGGCCAGTGGCACGCAGGGCAGGGAGGACCCCAGGCTCCCCCCATGGCGGAGATGCTCACCAGAGATGGCGCCGTCAGCAGGAGCTTAACGTCACTGCAGGGACCTGCAGGCAGCTGGCATGAAGGGGAGACGGTGAGTGTAGGTCCTGCCCTCTCCTGGACCACTCTAGGCCTCCCCCCAGGTGGAGGCAGGAGGGAAAGGGCAGGCCACCAGACCCTCCCCTCGGGGCCTGACAGCAACTGGGGACCCGAGGGAGCCTGTGGGCACCTGACCCTTGCACACTCATGCATGCACAGACATAGGAGTAGGGGCTGTGCCCAGCGTGCAGGCATGAGGGCTCACACACCGGAAGTGGGTGTCCGGGGGGCACATCTCAGACACCCATCTTAACAGGTGCACACCGGCATGCGGTGACCCCTATGGATTCCCAGAGCTGCCTCCTTGGGCCCAAAGACACCAGCCCAACCCAGGTGGGTGGCAGGAGGCTGTCGTGAGCTTTGGGGTCTCTGGCCTAGGACCTGGGGCAGAACAGAAAGACCCCCTTCCCCTGTGGGGTCAGGTTCCACGTGCTACGAAATTAAAGAGCTGGGCCTGGGAGACAAGGCCGTGTCTCCATGGTGACCAGGCACACACAGGACTTTTGTTGTACTGGACTGGGGGAAGGGAGGGAGGTCACTGATGGGTCAAGGAGACCTGGACGGCTTTGGCTGGAGGCTTTGATTCTGTCCCCCCGTCATCCCCCAACCCCGACCTCTCAAGGACCAAGAGTCCTGCCAGCCTTTTCCCGAAGTTGAACCCTGAGGGATTGCCCACCCTCTTTCTGTCTCTTCCACCTGTGCTCACTAGCTGTGTGACCTTTAACAACCCACTTCACAGTCATGGCTCGGTTTCTCCCTCTGTACAATGGGGATGACAGACGCATCCCCACCGAGCCCATCACTCAGCATCAGCACCAAGACCGTGGGCCTGTGGAGGCCGTTCTGCAAACCTGTCCTCGTGCATTTCAAAGCGGAAGGAGGCCACGCGGCGCTGTCGGGGTGTGAGGTGGCCGGCAGGAAGAGGGCCCTGCGCTCACGGGTCCCCAGCGCACGCATCGGCCCCTCGATGGGCCCAAACCCTCGGCCAGCAGCAGCTCCCGGGCGCCGCCCGCCCCCTCCGGGAAGACTTGCGCGCCTGCGAAGGGCCGCGCGGGGCGCAGGCAGGCGATTCCGGAGCGCGTGCGGGAGTCGGAGCCCGCCAGGGACAGGCGCAGCGCCCTGGCCGGTACAGCCACTGGATCACGCCCTCTGAACAGACCAGCGACAGCTTCCCCACGCCGCCCGGCTCCCGGGTCAGGCCTCAGGGGACAGGACAGGACGGGAGGCGCTGAGGCAGGCGGCTCGCGTCCTCCCCCGGCGCACAACCCGCCCGGCGCACCCTCCCCCGAAGCCAGCCGCAGCTGCGTTCACCTAGTTCTCTGGACCCCGGGGGCATGGAGGGGCAGCACAGCCCCAGAGCGCGGCCTTCCGGGGCTTCGTACCTGCCGCTCCAGCTGCAGCGGTCCTCCGAGGAGCCTGCGCAGGTGGCGGTGGCCAGGAGGCCCGAGCGGCGCGCGGCCGGAGCGCAAGGGGTGCCAGGGCGCGGGCGGGCCGCGGCGGCTGCAGCACCCGGGGCGCCGGCCAGCCGGCCAGCCGCGCGCACCCTTCCACCCGCTCAGCACCGGGAGGCCGAGCTCCAGGCTCTGCGTTGCCCTCTCGCCCCCCTCACCCCCACCCCGGTATCCCCCTATGCGCCCTTGTCCTCGAGACCTTGGCCGGGATAGGAGTGGGAGTAACGCCCACTGGAACCTCTCTGGGGGGTAGGAGGAAGAGCAGCTCCCCTCAGGTGGCCCTTTCCAAGAGTGGACCCTGGGTGTCCAGTCCCCATCCTGCCCCAGCCCGGCTCTGCTGATTCGTCCCAAGAGATGGCACGGTATTCCTAGGGATGAGGGGCCAGATGCTAGGCCTCTGGGCACCATGGAAAAGCAGGAGCCAAAGAACAGCCCTGAGCCCTAAAATCAGCACTCAGGAGGTCCAAACAAGCTGAAATGGGGCCAAGACTCATGGAGGCTGAGGGGAGTGTTTGGGGGCCCAGAGATTTCCTGGTAGCAAGGAAGGAGGAGAGAGGGTGGGGAACAGACAGCCAGGTAGGGACTGGGGAGAATTCCAGGCAGGGGAGAGGAGCAGACTGCCCTGGCAAAGGCCCAGAACAGGGCAAAACGCCTGGGTCAGATCACAGAGGCCCTAGGCACAAAGCCAGGAGTACAACCACATACTCCAACCCGTGGGGTCTCTGAGAGCTTTAACCAAGGTCTGCAGGAAACAGCATAGACTCTCGGCCACCTACGGGTGTGAACCCACCACCCCACTATCGCCCTACCCCAGCCCCCCAGCTACCCCTGAGCCTGAAGGGCATGGCTGACAGATGAGGGAGGTGGCCCCAAGGGGAAGGGGGGAGACACCCACAGGCTACAAGAGACCCCTTGCTCTGGGCAAGGAGAGCGAGACGCAGCCCTCACAACACCCCAAAGGCAGCAGGTGCAACCTCAGTGTCTACCGACAGATAATGGATACACAGAATGTGGTCCGTCCAACAGCGGATACGATTCCACCTTAAATAGGAAGGAGATTCAGGAGTACCTGGGTGGCTCAGTCGGTGAAGCGGCTGCCTTTGGCTCAGGTCCTGGTCTGGGGGTCCTGGGACAGAGCCCGTGTCGGGCTCCTTGCTCAGCGGGGAGCCTGCTTCTCCCTCTCCCTCTGGCCCTCCCCCCACTCATGCTCTCGCTCTCTCTTGTGTAAATAAAGTCTAAAAAAAAAAAAAGGAACTATCAAAAAATAAGAAAAAACGTAAAAAGGAAGGAGATTCAAACGCCGCCTACAGCACGGATGAACCTTGAAGGAGTTGTGCTGAGCCCAAACAGCCAGACACAGAAGGACAAATACCTTATGATTCCACTTCTACGAGGCCCCCGTCAAGTTCCTAGAGACGGACGGTAGGTGGTGGGCACCAGGGGCTGGGGCAGGGGCTGGGGAGAGGGTGTGTGATGGAGACAGAGTTTCAGGTGGAAAGTTGGGCCGGCTGCACGACGATGGGAATGTACCAAACGCTTATCCACGGGGCTCTTACTTAAAAATGGTGACGATGCATATTTTACTCAAGTAAAGATGCAAGAGGTAGAAAGGGCCTGTGCTGGGCAGTGGGAGGAGGAAAGAGGGCACTTGGGTCCGCACCACGGCTGCCCTGGCAGGGGGCACACATCCCCTTCCCACCTTCTGACCGGGCCCTGAGGGCCAGAGCCCCTGCCCAGGTCTCAGGCAGACGGTGGGCTCCAGGCGCCCTCTGGCGGCAGTGCGAGGAGTCAGCTGCGCACCGCCCCCCCAAACTCTCAGAGAATGAGTGGGTGCCTGTGGGTGCAAGGGAAGGGTTCCTGGCCAGTGGCCTGGTCCGGAAGGGGCACACACATGGCCCTGAGCCAGCTCCTCACCACCAGGCTTCCCCTGCCCAGACCTCTTGCCCAAGGTCCATGATAATGCCAAACGTCACCCACAGAAAACCTAGACAGGGGCCACCTGTCTTCACAGGTGCTGCCCCCCACCCACAAAGCACCTGGGTGGCGTTAGCCATCCAACATCTGCTACCCACGGGACAGGGAGCCCAGAAGGCCAGGCCTGCCCCAGTCGGCAGCGACCGGACGCACTGCAGGTGCTCAGTAAACACACGGGCAAGGAGTGTGTGTGCCAGTGAGCGAATGGGTGAGTGGATGACATCCCGGACCTCAGGCAACTCCCCCAGTGTCTATGCTCAGTATGGGGGCTCCTTCACAGGCCCCCAGCTCCAGACCCTTCAGGGTCCTGACCCTCCAAAAGGGGCCTCTCTCCATTGCCACCCAAAACCCAGTTCTTGGCTGGGGCTGCAGCTGATGCTGGGGCAAGGAACAGCATCCCAGCTGAGCCCCATACTCCAGCAGGGGGTGACCCCACATGGCAAAGGTCACCTGCCAGGAAGCCCGCAGTACTGGGGGCATAAGGAAGGAGCACTCATGACCAAGGCAGGTGCTGGGCTGCTCAAGGACTGGGGGGGGGGGGGGCAACAGGAAGGCGGGGCAGATCCGATGGGTGATGAGGGCAGGGAAAGGGCTGAGGCCCAAGAAACAGGGCGAGGGTCCCAAGGACAGGATGGAGCCCGGGGCAGACCAGGAACGAGGAAGGTGGCCAGTGGGAGGAGTGCAGGGTCAGCCCCAGGACCATTACCCATGGGAGAGCTTGGACTTGGCCTGGAGGGGACAGTGAACAGGGCTGAAATGGTGAGAAGGACCAAAGAGAGAAGACAAGGTCTTTCTTGACTTGCATAAGACCTGCCTCGGTTCTCACTTCAGCAACAGTGAGGGAGAAGGAAGGGTGTGACCTAAACAGAGGCCAGCCCTGCCCGAGTCCCCAGCTGAGCCTGTGGCCACCGAGACCCTTGCAGCCAGGACCACCCGAATCCGGTGCTCCTGCTGGCCCAGAGCATGGTGCTGCACCCCTGGGGTGGGGCTGAGGGCTGGGGACAGCAGAGACAGTTCCCCAACGGAATGCCAGGAGTGCCGGAGCCTGCCAGCTCCTGGGCCACGCAGTGATGGGCTCCGAGGGTGCCCATGAGCACTGGCCTGGATTGTCCCTACCCAGCTTGGCCTGGGGAGTCCCAGGGTGCCGGAGTGACCAGGCTGCCCAGAGACCCCATGAGGGACGTGGTCGTGTCTGCCCACTCCTCTGGTTCCCCTTCAGCTGCACCGCATTCCCCTGACCCTCACCCCCAGCAGAACCTGGCCTTGCCCACATATGGATGCTGTATCTGGAGACACGTGGCAGCAGGGTTCCTGTCGTGGGGATGTGTTCTTCCCTTTGACAAGAAATCCACCCCCAACACACCTTGCATCTTCCGGAGGAGCCAAAAATGCAGCTGTAGATTGATTTGCAGCTGAGCTAAAAATAACTGCCAGGCTCCAGCCAGGGCCCAGGAAAATATCCCATTGCTAGGAGACAGCCGCTCCTGGGAGACCGCCATTGCTAGGCGACGGGGTTGCCGTGGTGACAGCTGGGCCCTGAGTCATGCTCCATGCTGGCCGCTCCGCCCCTCTGCCCCTGGTGGGTCGGTCCTCGGTCCTGGGCGGAGGAAAGGCTGGGAGCAGAAGCTGGCAGGCAGTAAAGGGGCCCACCCCCTGACGCCCAGTCCCCACGGCCACCGGGCTTTCCCGTCCTCACTCCTGTGGGCACCCATGCTGGCAGCTGAGCGGCGAGGACAGCTGACACCCCGCACAGGGGGCACAGGCAGAGAGGGTTGCAGTGTCCATCTGGCCCTGTGCCTCCGTAGCAGGGGGCTTCACGTGGGCCATTTACAAGCCGGCATGGGGCTCTCACCACCTACGCTGTCCTAGGTGCCATGCTGACCTTCGGGGCACCCCCTTGGGCCGCAGACCCTCCCCAGAAAGGAGGATTTGTGCCATGCAGGTGGCTGCGGGCACATGTACCCAGAGCCCCCCTGAGGAGCGGCTTGAGGACCCTCCTGTGAAGAGCCCCAGGACGTCCAGAGCGGCTGCCTCGGTCCTCAGGAGCCACGAGGCCTGACCCCATCATGGGCAGCCCCAACCCCTGAGGTGACACTGGCTCCCTCTCTCATAGAAGGGTCTCAGGGCGGGATGCGCCAACAGCCTTTGCTCCTCACCCTCCCCTGACTAAAGACTGGAAAGCTCCCGCGGTCTGGACTGGGGACACTGCTCCGCGTCCAGGCATCAGGACGAGGAGTGCTCCCGGTGAGGGGTGCTTCGGGTGAGGTGATGCCCTAGGTTTGGCCCTGGAGGAAAGCCTGTGTGGCCGAAGTTCCAAGAGCAAGGGACCAGGTATCCGGCAAAGCTGCGGCCAGCAGTGCTGGACAGTCCGGCCTCCTCGGGCCGCAGCGAAGAGCAGACAGAGCCCTGGGAGCATGGAGGCTGTGTCTACACTGTAAAGTGATCCCCCTGGACTGTGGGGAGAACACGAGCTGCCCATCAGCCGTGGCGGAGAGAGAGAAGCCAGCTGGCACAGGGAGGGGTGACGGAGGTGGGAAGTGAGCAGAGCCCACGGGTCCTCGGGGCTTCTACTATCGTAGTGCCCGGTTTTCTTTGCTCAGATTCTTCCAAGGCACAGAATCTTCTCCTGCTGAGGGCAGGACTCGCTCTCTCCCTGAGGCCCCGGCCCCTGCCGAGGGGCAGACGCATCCTACTGGTCACGCACCGTCCATGCGGGGTCCGCATGTGTGGAGCCTGACCTGGAAGGCCAGCCTGCTGGACCTGCACACGAGAAGTGACTGTAATCGGACAACGCTGTCCCAGTGACCCCAAAGGTCTTCACACATCCCATTCTGACTGCCCACGCCAAGCTCCCTGCTTTGACCAGAGTCCACACTAGGGCAAGACTGTGATTCCTCAGCCCCCTCCGCACGGGATGTCGGCCTTCACCCCAGCCTCCGCAAGCTGGATCCCGTGCCCTGCACACAGCTCCCAAACAGCCAGGGTCCAGCCAGCGTGGCTCCTCCCCTTCAGCTGCCCCCACCTCACGCCAGCCCCACTGGGTCCTGTTTCCCATCAAAATGCTGCAAACACCAGCTGTTTTCATTTCTCTCGAGGGCTTCCTTAAGGCTCTTTCCCTAATGTGAAGACCCCTCTCTGTTCTCCCACACCTGATCCCTCCACAGTCTCTGCTCCCAGGGGACCCCAGGATGGGTACCATTAGCCTCCATTCTCCACTCTGAGCCTGCTGGGAGTCCTGGCATCTCCAGTCGCCAGGAGACAGTCCTGCACACCCTCCCTCCACACCCCACCCCGGCCCCTCTCCCAGCCTGGTCTCTGCAACGTGGCCACGACCACCTGCCTCCAGGGCATTCCAGACGAAACTCACCAGGCTCAAGACTGCAAAACCTAGAGACCTGTGCACACTCTGTCCTGCATAACTCCGCCCATCCTCTCTCTCTGGGGTCTCCTGTCAAGAGTCCTGTGCTCCGAAGCCACACCACCACCACCCTCCCAAGGTCACCATCCCGTGGCCCTCTTGAACTTCCATTGCACTTGTCACTCTCTGAAATGATCTGGTGGTTTACTTGTTCCTCGGCTCTGCGGGGAAGGGGGCACTGAGGGGGGTTTCTGGGCCTGGCAGCCAGCAGGTGAGCTGGAGATGGGAGGGCCACGAAGGGCTCGGAGGGTGAGGGTTAGCCCGTCCTCGCCCCCGCAGGTGGCACCGAAGGGTCGGGACGCGCGGAGCCGCCGCGCACCCCCGGGCCAGTCGCCGGCCCCAAAGAGCTCGAGTCCTCTTCCCCCGCAGGATTCCGGGACCCCACTGCTGGGCGCAGGCAGGGCTCTCCCCTGGCCAGCTCTCCGGCCGCGCGCCCTGCCCGCCCCGCCCCGCCGTGCGCGCGGGTTTGTTGTTGTGCGGGCGCCCGCGGCGAGGGGGGCGGGGGGTGTGCTGCCGGGCCGGCGCGTGCCCGTGGGCCCCGCGGCGGGAGCGCGCGGTGCGCGCGGCAGGGCGCGGCGGGCGGGGCGGGGCTCGGCATCCTCGGCGCCCCCGCCCGGGCTCGCCAACCGGATTGGCTCCCGGCGCCGGGAGCGCGCGAGGGCGCGGCGCGTAGAGCCGGGCGGGGGGGCGCGCGCGGCGCCGCCGGCGGCCGCGGAGGAGCGCGGGGAGGAGGGCGAGGGGAGGGAGGAGGCGCCCGCCCGGCTCCCTGCAAAGCGGCCTTATTTATCTGGGCACTGCCTCAGCCTCCCCGGTGGGAGGCTCGGGGCAGCCGATCCTTTCCCACCGGGGAGCGCCTCTCCGGGCGCGGCCGAGGGGGCCGGCCAGGCCGGGGCGCGGGGCGCGGCAGGGCCCTGCCGGCCAGGCCAGCACCTCGGCCGCATCCCCGCTTCGCCAGCGCCCATGCCGGGCTCCCCATGACGAGAAGACGCCGGGCGGACAGCGTGGCATGAGCCAGGTGCCCGGGCCGAGGTAAGGTGTGTGCACCGGGCCAGGTTGCGGGGCGGGGAAGGCGCCAGGCCACGCCATCGCGGCCGCCACAATGAGGATTGGGGAGGGGGCTTCGGAGAGGGCTGCCACCACCCCCGGGGTCTCACACAGGCGCAGCCCCTTCCCAGGCCGAGGCCACTGGGTTTCTGTCCCCGACAGGCCCTCCCACAGATCCTGATCCCAGCGCCGCCTGGTTGAAGCATGCTCCCCACAGCAACTGGACAAGGGCTTTGGGCCGGTGCCACCTGACCAGAGCCCTGGGGACGCAGAATTGCAGGCCCCCAGCCCACCAGGTTGGGTGAGGCCCTGGACTTCCTTTGAGCTCTGAGCTCCCCCCCGCCCCCCAACACCATGAGCCCCTGGGCCTATGAGACAGGTGCTAGATACAATTACACTCCAGGAGGAGCCCTGTGGATGCGTGGCCGGGGGCTAGTCTGCCCTGGACACCTGGGCCTGTGTGGAGCTGCCACAGCAGGGGTGAGAGGAAAGGAGGAGGCTGGCCATGTGCCTGGTTCTGGAGGAGGGCTGGGCCTTGGCCAAGGTTGGAGGGCCTCAGAAGGGGAACTGGGCACCCTGAGGCTTGCTGGGGAGGGGTCTGGCCTCCTGGGATTTGGGGGGAAGAGAGCCCCCACCCATCATCCCACGAGGGAAGAAGGCCTAGATGTTGGAGCCTCAGGGAGCCCATGGCCCAGTGGCCACTCCTCTAGCCCCTCCCGGCCTCTGCACAGGAAGCCTTCCCTCCAAAGAGAGAGCAGATGGCAGATGCCGCTTCACCTGCCCACTTGGTCAGTCCCCTCCTGCTACCCGCCACCTCCCAGGCCCCTTCTTTCAGCCAACCCCTTTGAACAGAGGCCTGGGCTGAGACCCTGCGAGGGCCAAGGCCTGATGGAGGCTTGTTGGCCTGGCAGGAGGTGGCCATAGGGCTGGACCAGGAGCTGTGGGGACGAGGGATATCCAAACCCCTGTCATAAACCTGGGCCATGCAGGGTGGCCTGTTTGGGTCCCAGGGGACCCCGGGACTCAACTGCCTGCCGTCTCCACTCCTCGGCTCCCCTTGTCCTCAGCCACCTCTTACTTGGGCCAGGCAGGCCTCTCTGCACCTGTAATGCTGGGCGGGCTCACTGGGCAGGTGCTCCCCTCCAGTTCATGTCCACTTCTAGAGCACTTCAGTGAGTCCTGTCTCCCAGTGGAATGAGAAAACAAGTAGCCCTGCGGTCGGGGGACCGGGGACCCTCAAGACTACTGGCCTGGGCCCAGGAAGCGTGTACTGCTGAGAGCCAGGGAGACATCTCACCCCCAGGTGGGGCCCTGCTCGGCTGCCTGCAGCCCCATCTCGTCACACGTGGGTGCTCACTGCTGGGTCTCAGAGGGGAAGAGTGGAGGTGGCAGTGAAGGAAGGCTCTGCGGGCTAAGGGGGTGGTGTAGCACCTCCCCCACCGACGGACAAGGAGTGGCCTCAGCCAGACCAGCCACAGAGGGTGGGCTTGGGCCACACCGCCTCACTGGCCAGGAAGAGGGCGAGGGTTTGAGGCAGCCACCCAAAGACGCAGACACTAGATGCCCCCAGTCTAGGCACTGGGGCCGGGGTCTGGGGAGCTCAGAGCCTTCAGAGGAGAAGAGCCAAGATGGTGCTTGGAGCCCAAGCCCATTCCCCAAAGTGCCCCGTCCCACGTGGCTGGGACTTGGGCTGATGAAGCGCCAGTTCTGGTCTCTTTTGAGGCCACGTGCTCCCTTCCAGGAGCCCCTGGTGCAGGGGTGGGGCAGCCTGCACCCCACAAGACTCTCTGAGCTGGGGGCGGGAAGGGAGCATTCTGCTGGCTCATGTGCAAAGTGGCAGGGATGTGAATGTGCCTGAGTCACGGGGCTTGTCATGGAGTTTGTCAGCCCGCGCTGTGTCCCCCGTCCCAAGCTACGCCCGGGTGCAACCCCCGTCCCTGGGGCTGTCACTGCAGATCAACCTGATGTGAATTTCTCTGGCTACCCACGCCCTGCCCAGCTCTACGGCCCTCACCGGGCATGGAGAAACGGTCAGTGCAGGTCCTACTGGGGCCAGACCCCTCCAGAACTCCGGGCAAGCTGTGTCAGACAGAGCATCAGAGATGAAGGAAGAGATCTCTGAGATGGGAGCCACGAGGAGTGGGGGGTTTCCTAGGCATGAGCAGTCCAAAAAGTGTCCTGGGGTGGGCATGCAGCTTGCAGCCTCTGGAGTGAGAGCAGGGGCACGACAGAGACAGTGCTGGGAGAGACCACCAGCTCATGGTCCCAGGCTTGGGGGACACAGGGGAGTGCAGGAACAGAACAGGGTACAGAAAGGAGGGAAGGGCCCAGTGTTGCCCTGTGCTCCTCAGTGCCTAGTCTGGTCTTTGGAGTCCTGGGATCAAATTCCAGCTCTGTGCAACTTCTGAAAATTCAGTCCCCAACCCTCCCTTTCCCTACTTGTGGTCAGGAAGTGTGTGAAGGGCTTGGACCAGCAATAGGGGAGTGGCACTGGCAAGCGCAGGGCAGGACCAGCTCCTCCCTCCCTTCTGGTGGCTCCTGTCCCCTCCTTGGATCTGGCCAGATTAGGGGGGATGGGCAGCCAGCCTCCTTACCATGCAACTCCCAAAGTAGGGACTCAGCCAAAAAGGAGGTGTAAGCCATCCTCTTCCCAAGGCTCTGAATAATTGCAAGGCCCACCCCAAACCCTAGGTTCTTGGAAGCCTTTTCAGAGACTGTGGCACCAACCCAACCCCAGTGACCTCCCGCCCTCACTGTGGACACCGGCCTCTGTCACAGCCAGGATTAACAAACTGAGCTACACCCCCCCACCACCACCATCCACCTGCCCTCTTCTTAATCTGGCCTGTCCTCCACCAAGCCTTCTGGACACCTGGCAGCCATACCCCTTTCTGCATGACTGCCATTCCTCATTCATTCATTCATTCATCCATTCATTCATTCAGCAAGCATTCAGAGGCCATTCAGCCATGGTGCTACCTGTCTTCAAGAAGTCCCTAGCCAAAGGAAGAGATAGATGGCTTGACAGTAATGACTGAGACCCTGGGGATGCTTTTTTCGGTGCTGGGGAGTCCCACAGTGGGAGACAGGGGTGGCAGTCACACTGAGGGCTGGAGGATAAGGAGCTGGCAGGGTTAAGAAGCAGGGAGGCCTCCTGAACAAGCCGGGGGACCAGCATGTGCCCAGGCAAAGAGGGAGAGGAGAGGAGGAATACAGAACAGGAGGTCTGGCTGGACTGTAGGGTCAAGGCTGGGGAGGAGCCAGAGGTGAACCTGTAAGGTCGACACGCTAGGTCTCGGGGCCCAGTGACTCGATGGCAAAAGAGGCAGCTCCTCTCAAAGCCTCAGCATGGACATCTGCAGACTGTCAGCCTGGAAGCCACCAAGTTCTGGAGTCCTCCCAGGAGACTTGAGCCCCCGCAGCCTATCCCAGGAGGACCTCCTCCAGAATTCCGCTCCACACAGAGGCACAACACACCAGGGGCTGAGGCTGAGAATAGTGCAAGTTTGGCCACCTTTTAAAAACGCCTCTTTTCCTAGCGTTAGCTCCTGGTGCTTATTTCCAAAAGAGGAGGCAGTCCGCATCAGATTGGCAGCTGCCCCTACCCCATCCCAACAAGAAACTCCAGGCAGGTCTGAGCCTCATGGGTGCAGTGGGGGCAGTAGCAAGTACCAAAAGTGTTGGGGTCTCACAGCCCATCTGGCTGGCTGGGTGGGACGAGGCAGAGGGGCACTCGTCCCCGCCCCAGCCATATTGCCTAACTGACAGGAAGACCCATCTCTGACCGCAAGCTCAGTTCTCTCCTAAAGCTCTGACCCCTGGGCCAAGGTGTGGCTATTTCCAGTTTTGAGCCACGGAGCAAGGGATTCTCAGTGAGGCTGGGGTGTGCAGCTGGAGCCCAGCAGGACCATGGACAAGGTCAGGGAGGAGCTGGGCTGCCTGCTCCAATCCGGGGCCCAGAAGAAAAGCTGGCGGACCGGCAAGCCAGGCATGTGGGTGTGGGATAAAGGGCACCCAGGCCTCGGACACCCCCCAGGCTGAGGCCATCCTCCGCCTGGCCCCTCCCTCCCGTGGGCTCTCTCCACCGGCTGGCTTGTTTTCACCAGCTCCACCCTGAGGCCTGAAGCGTGGGGATGGGACTGTGGGCGTGTGCAAATGTGAGCTCCGGTGGGGTGGGGGTAAAGAGCCCCGCAGATGCCCGGGGCATCCACGTGCATCCCCCACCAACTCAGGCACTCCACGTGCACACCCATGGCTGGGAGCATCTTTAACCTAAATCGGCACTGCTCTGGAGTTATTTCTCCCCTGGTGCCGCCTCCGCCGCCTCCTCCGGATCTTAGCGGAGCGGGCGGCTTCTCGCCCCGCCCCGTCGCCTGCAGGGCCTCTCCCTGCTGAGCTGTGTTTGCCGGGGCCGGCCCCCACCCCGCCCCCACCAGCCGCCGTCCGCGCTGGAGACCGCCCGGACCTGGACTCCGAGCACGCGCAGGACGGCTGGAGGGGCGCTGTCCATGGTGCTGCGCTCCGGGGCCGAGCTCGCGACGCCTGGTCTGCGGGAAGCGGCAGAGGCTGGGTGGGCGGTGCGCCCCGAGCCCTGAAATCATGGCGCCCCGTCCCGGGGACACAGAACGTATTCGGGCTGGGGCTGCCTCTCTGAACCCAGCACAGCCCACAGGAGGGAGTCCACAGGACAGCCTCTCCCCTCATCCCTGGAGTGGGGACCAGTCGTGGACTTCCTCCTGTCCCTCCATGAGGCACTGCTGTTCCCACGGTGGTTTCCTTCTCACATACTAGTTTTAAGAGACCTGGGGCAGCCCTCATGTCAGACTACCCCCCTATCCACCACCGTGGGAAAACTAACTCCTTGGAGCTTCCGGTTCCCAATCTGAAAGTCGGGTTAACAGGGGTTCCCCCCAACACACACACACACACACACACACACACACACACGGCTGCCATGAGGCTGGAACCCATGATTATCCCAGTGGGTATTCAGCAGTGTGAGGCTGCTACTATGTGGTCATGAGCTGCAGTAAGAGGACAGCCAAAGTGGGGAGCCTCCCCTGAGGAGGCCCAGCCCGATGTGGATTGCCAGCTTGGGGACTCATGGCTGCCAGGGTAGGAAGGCCTTTGGACCCAAAGCTGGTTGGCAGCCATGAGGGCCATGTGTGCCAGTGGACCCCAGGTCCCAGCCTAGGTCTGCACCACCTCCCCAGATATGGAATGCCAGCAAGGGTTGTCCTGTCCAGGGCTTGGAAGCCAGTGGGGGGCATGATGCTGGGTAGAGCAGGGCAGGGCAGCCCACTTCCCTCCCTTCCAATGGCTCCTGAGCCCTTCCCTGAAGGCGGGTCATGGGGGTCAGAAGCAGCCTTCGTGCCACTTTCCAAATGCTCACTGTGAGCCATGCACTATGCTTAGCCCTTTCCACATGTTGTCCTGTGGGGATGGATCATCCCTTCTCAGGCTTCAAAGTAAGGAAAAAGGAGGCTCAGAGAAAGGAAGTGGCTCACTGAGGCCACAGAGCCAGGGTGTGTGACCCCAGAGCCTATGTGCCGGAGCCCCTGGGTGCATTGCCTTTCCGCTGGATGTCTGGAGTGGGAGTGGGCAGGAGAAGATCTGGAACGTGCAGCAGAAGGTGGCACTGTGAGGGTTCCGCTGTCCCTCTCTCCAGGGCTGTCTGCACTCAAAGCCATCTGCCACCCATTCACAGCCTCAGAGGCCTGAGAGGGGGAGCTGGGGGGGGGGTTCAGTCCCACCTTGGGAGGAACTCCCTACAAATAGGCTTCCACAGCCAGCTCTGGTACAAGCCTTGGCTCCCCCATTCACTGTGACCTTGGGCGAACAGTTCATGCTGCTTTGTTTTCCTCATCTGTACAATGGGCACAGTCATCATAGCAGCATCGTCAATGGGTTGGATGGAGGATTAAAGAGACAGTATGTGTCCAGGGCTCACTGTGCTGGCATCGTATGTAGTAAGCTCTGCCCTTTCTTTGTGTAGATTATGAACCAATCTCCAGTACCACTGAGATTCTCAGGGGCTGGTGTGTGAGTCTTAGACAGGCTACTGGAACCACTCCAGAGAGCCATGATGGCACCCCATAGTGGAGGAGCCAGAGACCACCCCAAACCATCTCCCTCAGTTTTCCAGTCCCAGCCCAGGAGAGGTAGGCCTGGCAGGCACTGACGGAGTAGTAAAGGTAAAGGGAGCAGTCACGAGCAAGTGTCTGTCTCTGCCTGCCTCTCTTTTCTCATCTCTAAAATGGACATAGTACCTAGGTGTCAGAAACATCTGTGAGTCCAAGTTGAGCTCAGTGCACATAGCAGGGGCTCAGGGAGTGTCAGGTCATGAGCAGCCCTGATCTTCTGTTGCTGCTCACAGTCAGGGAAGGAGTGGCTTAGATTCAGAGCCTTTCTTTGGGGGTGGTCCTGGGAATGCCATGGGAGGAGATGCCCTGGGATGGGGAGCCCAGCTCTGTTCCCGCAGCGACTCATTACCCCCTCCTGGACCCTGTCCGCAGATCGAGCAAGGAAGATGTCGAGCCCGGGCGTGGACGGCGACCCCAAGCCTCCATGCTTGCCTCGCAATGGCCTGGTGAAGCTGCCAGGCCAGCCCAACGGCCTGGGTGCAGCCAGTATCACCAAGGGCACACCAGCTGCCAAGAACCGCCCCTGCCAGCCACCTCCCCCACCCACCCTCCCACCGCCCAGCCTGGCTGCCCCACTGCCACGGGCTGCCCTGGCTGGGGGCCTGTGCCCCCCAGCGGGGCTCCCCCTTGGTGGACCAGCCTCAGCCCCAGTTCCCGGGCCCCCAGTGGAGCGGCCACCGCTGGCCACAGATGAAAAGATCCTCAATGGCCTCTTCTGGTACTTCTCAGCCTGTGAGAAGTGTGTGCTGGCTCAAGTGTGCAAGGCCTGGCGGCGTGTGCTCTACCAGCCCAAATTCTGGGCAGGCCTCACACCTGTGCTGCACGCCAAGGAGCTCTACAATGTGCTGCCTGGTGGCGAGAAGGAGTTTGTGAACCTGCAGGGCTTCGCTGCACGTGGCTTTGAGGGCTTCTGCCTGGTTGGCGTCTCCGACCTGGACATCTGTGAGTTTATCGACAACTACGCCCTCTCTAAGAAGGGTGTCAAGGCCATGAGCCTCAAGCGCTCCACCATCACGGATGCCGGCCTGGAGGTGCGCCCCACCGTTGGCCTGGAAGGGACAGGGATGGGGTGGGCAGGGCCCAGCAGCTGCCACTGAGCTGGTGTGTGTGTTGGGGGGGTGCCCCCAGAGGGAACTTGGGCATACAAGGAGCAAAGCAGCTGAGGGAAGCGCCGGTGCTCTGAGGATCATGGCTCTGGGGTGAGGGGAAGCAGGACTGGTCACGTAATTTGGGGGATCCAGACCAAAATGAAAAATTCAAGGCCCTTGTTCAAAGATGATTAAGAATTTCAAGACAGCAACATCAAAGCAAGCAAACGGGAGGCTCTTCTAAGCTCAGTGCCTCTGTGAGGCCAGCCTTGGGTGGGGGGGGTGCTGCAGGGGAGCGGGCACACAGGTCGGAGGAGCTGCTGTGCAGGCAGCCCCTTCCCCAGGGCCAGGACTCTAGCCCTCAAATCACGCACACCGACTGCTCCCCAGCACCTGCTCTGGTGAGGCCCTGAGCTCCCAGGTCCCCTGTGCTCTGCCTCTTAGAATGTGGCTGTGATGTGACAAACACGTCATGAAGTGCACGTGTCACGGCGCAGCTTGATGCATGTCTTACGCACGCCCACATTCGACAGCCCTGCTTCCTGCCCCTCAGTGGGCTCCTGCCACCCTCACCACGCCCTGCCCCCTGCCCACCCGCAGGTGATGCTGGAGCAGATGCAGGGCGTCGTGCGCCTGGAGCTGTCGGGCTGCAACGACTTCACCGAGGCAGGACTGTGGTCCAGCCTGAGCGCTCGCATCACCTCGCTGAGCGTCAGCGACTGCATCAACGTGGCCGACGACGCCATTGCCGCCATCTCGCAGCTGCTGCCCAACCTGGCCGAGCTGAGCTTGCAGGCCTACCACGTGACGGACACGGCGCTGGCCTACTTCACAGCCCGCCAGGGCCACAGCACGCACACGCTGCGCCTGCTCTCCTGCTGGGAGATCACCAACCACGGCGTGGTCAACGTGGTGCACAGCCTGCCCAACCTCACCGCACTCAGCCTCTCCGGCTGCTCCAAGGTCACGGACGACGGTGTCGAGCTCGTGGCCGAAAACCTGCGCAAGCTGCGCAGCCTTGACCTTTCGTGGTGCCCGCGCATCACCGACATGGCGCTCGAGTACGTGGCCTGCGACCTGCACCGCCTGGAGGAGCTGGTGCTGGACAGGTGCGCGCGTCCCCCACCCACGGGACAGTTGGAGGGCAGGACCGGGGCGGGGCGGGGCAAGGCCGCGAGACCTTCTAAGCAGGGAGCCTAGATTAATGGACAGACCTGTAGACCTGTAGCTGGAGCGGTGCCGCGGCGCCCTGGGGAGTGGGTTGACGGGCGGGCGCTCGTAAGCTAGGGACCTAGAGTGGACTGTGACTCCAAGCACCAGGGTAAGGAGCGGGACCTGGCTGGGGGTAGGCTGTGCAAAGGGAGGAGCCATCCTAAGGGCAGGAGGGGACGCCCTGGGAAAAGGAGGAAGGGGTCGGAGCTGATGGGCGGGGCCGGGTGTTCTGGAGGTGGGCAGCGCCCCTCTGTTGCCCCCACAGGTGCGTACGCATCACGGATACTGGCCTCAGCTATTTGTCCACCATGTCGTCCCTCCGCAGCCTCTACCTGCGATGGTGCTGCCAGGTACGGCCCTCCCCGCCTGCCTCCGAAGACTGGGGAGTGGGGGACCCAGGGAAAGCCCCCGCCCAGACAGTCCGCTGACCTGCTCCCGGCCCCCTCAGGTCCTGTGAGGAAGTGTGGGATCCCTCCACACCCAGCGGGCGACGTAGGTGGGGCTTAGGAACTCCCCGGGGTCCTCACTGCCACTCCCCAGCTGCCTCCTGGCTCCTCGGGAAGCCGGGACACCCCCGTTTCGAGCCCCGCCCCCCGCCCCTCCAGCAGCTCCAGGGCTAAGGCCTGACCCCAGCAGTGGGCCTCCCCAGGGCGCGAGCGGAGGTCCTTAATTCGGCCCTCCCTCCCTCCCAGGTGCAGGACTTCGGGCTGAAGCACCTCCTGGCCATGAGGAGTTTGCGTCTCTTGTCTCTGGCAGGTGAGACCCCACCCCACCCCACCCCCACCTACTCCGACTCCGCCAGCCCTGCCGGGCTCCTCGCGCTGATCCATACCTGTGAGTCCCGGGGTCCCAGGTCCAGACGGAGACGCCGGGCGCGCCCCGCCCAGCCCGGCCCCGGCCCTGGCGGTGCCCTCGTGCCGCGCGCTCAGCCGCCGCCCCGCCTCCCGCCCGCTGCAGGCTGCCCGCTGCTGACCACCACGGGGCTGTCGGGCCTGGTGCAGCTGCAGGAGCTGGAGGAGCTGGAGCTGACCAACTGCCCCGGGGCCACCCCCGAGCTCTTCAAGTACTTCTCGCAGCACCTGCCCCGCTGTCTCGTCATCGAGTAGCGCGGGCCTCCCCGCCCCGGCGCAGGAAGCCGCCACGCTCGGGGCGGGGACGCCTTCTCCCGGCCCTGCCCTCAGGGGAGCCTCGCGCCCGCGGCCGGGCGCGGAAGGCAGGGCGAACCCAGTGAAAGCCCCGCCCCGCGCCCCTCCTGGCCCCGCCCTGGCCGGGAGGGGCGGCGGGCGGGCCCAGCCCCACGCACGCACGCACATTTGGGGACTCTGTGCATGCCCCTCGTGCCCGCACTGCACGCCCGCCCTCCACCGCACCACAGCCGCCTCCATCTTTCGTCCACCCGCTGGGGGGGTGGGGGCGCGGGGCTCGGTCCTAGGGGGCGCTTCAAGCTCTCCCGACGGCTGCCCTTACCGCCTTCCCCGCCGCACCCCGCTCTGTCTCCCCGCTGTCCCCCCATCTCGGGCAGGGCCCAGAGGGATTGAGGGGAGCTGGGTCCCCCAGGACACAGGGGCCAGAAGAGCCCCAAGGGCTTCCCGCATCTTCCACTGCACCGCGCCTGGAGCCCTCGGAGGGGTGCGAGGGGGAACAGGCCACCGCCAAAGCCATGGCCCGCCAAGGAGCCCAAGTCCCACCCGCTCTTGCCCCACCTCATGCCAGCCTGACCCAAGAGACCTCCCCTTTTCCTTGCCGCTGTATGAGGCAGCCCCCTGCTCGCCCCACCCCCACCTGCAGGCCTACAGGTCCTTGGGCCAGGCTAGGGAAGAACTGTGTTTGAGGGAGGGACAGACTGGCTGACCACGATCTTGCTATAATCAACATTAAGGGAGCCAGCTGTAGCTGACCTCAGCCCCGGGGGCGGGGGGGGGGGGGGGAGGGACACAACCACCTTGAGAGACCACAAGCTGGAGCAACCCTCAGGCCCAGCAGGCCTTGCACGTAATCCCGAGTGGACCCCACACTACAGCCCCTGTAGCCAGCGGAGCCCAGCCTCTTCAGTGCCACACTGTATCCTGGGCGGGTCTCTGTCAGGTGGGAGCTGGACACGTGGGCCCCAGCCAAGGCTCAGGATCAGCGCCAGCCAGCAAGTCCCGTCTTACAAGTGGCCAGCACACCCTCAGCATCCAGAGGAGGGAGGGCTCCTTTCTAGCTGCCCCCCTCCCCTCCCCAGCTTCCCAAAACTCTGCCTGCCCAAATGGGCTCTGGCCAAGTTCTGTCCAATCCTAAGACACATGCGAGTCCTGGGGGGATGCTGGCACATCTTGGCAATTGCTGAGGAGGGGGCTGGGACCCCTTCCTATCCCAACCTGGAGCCCCAGGAAGTACAGTGCCCACACCCAATCTTGGGACGCCCCCCATCTGGTTGGAAGAAAGTAACCAGTTTCCAGAGAGCCAGAGAGTGAGAGAGAGAGCGAGAGAGCGAGAGAGCGAGAGCGCACGAGCGAGCGAGAGATGCTGTTGAAGCAGAGAAAGAGTTCAACAGCCCAAAGATTTCCCTGTCCTGGAGCGCCCGCAGGAGGCTCCGGGGCTGAGGTGGTCAGGAGCCAGTGTCTTCAGCCCCTCCTCTTCACAGCTCCCTCGTGGGGAGGAGGCAGCTGCCCATTCGTCCAAAGTATTAATACAACTGAAGCTGTGATATTTCCAACGACTGTAGGAGGAAAAATTAAGGGGAGAGAGGAAAACAAACAAAACCAACCAACCCCTAAAATCATTTTCTTATTGTACATAACGACCTCATTCTCCTGTATATGCGGAAGATATAACCTTATATTTGGTAAGTGTTTCTTGTGCTATTTTATCACGTGACCTGTTTATAAAAATATATATTAAAAAAGTTGTAAAAACACGTGTCTGAGTTGTTTTCAGGTCATCAGACCATGGCAGGGGAAGGTGTATCTGCTCTGGGCGGCCCAAGGCTCTGGGTTCTTGGGCACCTCTTGACTCATCAGACTTACTGGTTCTTTCAACACGTACAGGCCCCATGCCACCTACCAGGCCGGAAACACAGCAGTGACCAACACAGAAGGTCTCTAACCTTCCACCGCTTATGGGGGAAGTGAATGGTGCTGAAGTCATTACATATAATATTACCTTCAAAATATCCAGGATCTTAGGGCACCTGGGTGGCTCGTCTGACTTTGGCTCAGGTCATGGTCTCAGGGTCCTGGGATCGAGCCCCCCCATCGGGCTCCCTGCTCTGCATGGAGTCTGCTTGCCCCTCCCCCCACTCATGCCCGCGCTCTCTCACTCAAAAAAAGTAATAAAATCTTTAATTAAAGACAAAAAAAATCTAGGATCTAGTCCACCCCGCCAGAAGGGCATAAATGAGCCCTGTTCGGTGCCTCAGTAACGGAGCTTAATCAAGGGAGGGCAGGGATGTCCTAAAATCAGACAGCGCAGCAAGGACAGAACAGGACTCAAAACCAGGGAAGCGAGGCTCAGAGAGGGTCATTCGATCGCACGGGTCGTGTGAAGGGGCAGGTTCTGCCGGGCCCCGAAGTTGGTGGAGACCGAGACAGGCACGACCCCGGCCTGCGGGGGGTGACGCGTGCGCGCGACAGACACCGAGCGGGAAACAAAGGAACCCGTTCCGACAAGCGCCGTGGAGGCGACAGTGACTGCGGAGGCCACGAGCTGGCCGCGAAGGCCAGGCAAGACCTCGGGAAGCCTGAGTCTCGAGCTGAGGCCCGAAGCGTGCGGAGGAGCGAGCGCGTAGCCACGGCAGACGCAGCCGGCTCGGCTCCGAGCGCGCCAGGAGAGGTCGGCGCCGGCGGCTTGCGGTGCGGACCGCGGCCACGGAGCGGCACCCGGCGGCTGCGCGGGGTTGCCGTCCGGGGGAGGGATTCGGGACTCGTTAGGGCTGGCTGGACTTGCTGGGGGAGAGGCGGACACTCGCACTGAAACACGGTGGTCAAGACCAAGGCAAAGGCGGAATCGGGCGAGCCCAGGGCAGCGCCTCGACCGCCGCTTCCACCAGCTCAGCTCCCTGATCCGGAACGTGTTTGGTGTGGGCTCCCGCTTCCGGCGAGGCGCTGGCGACAAGGACCACTTCCGGCGAGCGGGGCGGCGGGGACGGGAAACAGAAGGGCTGCTTCCGGCGCGGCGGTTCCGGCCAGGCCCGGCCCGGCAATTTTAGGAAGTGGTTCTGGTGCCCGCGGAGGGAGAGGCTTCTCCGAGCCTCCGAACGAGTTCCCGCTGCCTCCGCTCCCCCGTGCAGCCGGCCTCTCGTCCGGCCAGTGCCCTCGAGCTTCCTAAACAGCTTGGTCCTTGACGTCCGTGTGTGTCCCCGGCGCCCCTCTGCCCCTCCCCGGAGGCCCCGGGACGCACTGTGTGGACTGGGGGACCTACCGCGCTTCCTTGCAGGGACTGACTGACCGAAAGACCACTGACCGCCCAGATCGGACTGTTGGGGGGATGGAGCGCTGGCCCGGGCTCGGACTGACCAGGTAGGGTCTCCCCGGAAGGCAGACGGGCCGAGCTCCGGGGCAGCGATGTCTCCGCCTCACTGAGCCGCAGCGAGCTGTTCCGGGCCGGCTCACAAAGACTGACCCGCCCAAGGGCAAACAATTCTGGGGGATCCAACCAGGGTGAAGGGTCTCAACTGACAGGCCCCTCCAGGCTGACCAGGCCAGCCCGCTGCACCGACCTCCTGTCCCCACCACCCGTGCAGCCATGGAGAAGATGTCGCGGGTGACCACGGCCCTGGGTGGCAGCGCGCTGACGGGCCGCACTATGCACTGCCACCTGGACGCCCCAGCCAATGCCATCAGCGTGTGCCGTGATGCCGCGCAGGTGGTCGTGGCGGGCCGCAGCATCTTCAAGATCTATGCCATTGAGGACGAGCAGTTTGTGGAGAAGCTGAACCTCCGTGTGGGCCGCAAGCCCTCACTCAACCTGAGCTGCGCAGACGTGGTCTGGCACCAGATGGATGAGAACCTGCTGGCCACGGCGGCCACCAACGGCGTGGTGGTCACCTGGAACCTGGGACGGCCATCCCGCAACAAGCAGGACCAGCTGTTCACAGAGCACAAGCGCACGGTGAACAAAGTCTGCTTCCACCCCACCGAGGCCCACGTGTTGCTCAGCGGTTCCCAGGACGGCTTCATGAAGTGCTTTGACCTCCGTAGAAAGGACTCCGTCAGCACCTTCTCGGGTGAGGCCCCGGAGGCTGGTCGGGCAGGTGGAGAAGTGCGTTGGGTGCATCACAGGCCTCCAGATACGTTCCCAGAAAGTACTAAAAGAGTGGGTGAGGATCAGCTCGGGAAGGGCAGGCTATGGGACCAGGGGCAGAGCCAACCTGAGCCGCTGAGCAGAGGGTCGGTTTTGCTGCCTCTGGTCCTGCCTCAGAGCTCCAGGCCACTTCATGGCAGGAAGCCCACCGGGCCCTCCAGGGTCTCCAGCTCAGGGATGGAGAGGAGGAGGGGTATGCTGCCTGCCCCCCCCCCCAGTTCTTTTCCCAGCAGGCCCAGCTCCTTGACACCTGGCCTTGAGCCAGCTATTCCTTGCCCACCTTGCAGAGACCAACCCAAGCATGAGGTGGAAACCTCAGTTGCCTCAGAGAATTGGGGGCCTCTCAAGACAGACCCTGAGCTGTGCCGTGGAAAAGCTAGAGTCCTCGAAGGCTGCTGGGGTGGAGGTCCATGGGGGTGGACCTAGACCTTTAAGGTCTCCAGTCCCGTGGGGCTGAGCCAGCAGCTCCAGCTGAAGGTGAAGTGTTGGGGCAGAAGTTGGGGCCTCCCTCAGGGGAGTGCATACAGATAGCACAGCAAGGCCCGTTTGCTCAGTGCTCTGATAGCCAGTCCTGAAGCCAGGCCACAGCTCTGTGCAAGAACCAATGTCAGAGGAACCATCCAGGGGAAAATCGAGGTCCAGGTTTTTGATTCAAAAACTATACGATGCCTGGCATCTTGCTCCCTGGCCTGATCTACTGTATCTTCTCCAGGAAGCCTCTCCTCTCCACTGTCCATTCCAGGCAGGCTCAGAGGTGTCTACTCCACCTTCTAGGCCTCCCCGCCTTGGCCGCAGGCAGGCATGTGACAGCAGTCCACAGTCTCTCCAAGGGCTCCACCCTTGGCTGCTCTCTCTCCCGGAGAGCCTTCACCCTCTCCCTCCATCGACGTCCTCCCCACAGGCCAGTCTGAGAGCGTGCGGGATGTCCAGTTCAGCATCCGGGACTACTTCACCTTCGCCTCCACCTTTGAGAACGGCAACGTGCAGCTCTGGGACATACGACGGCCCGACCGCTGTGAGAGGATGTTCACCGCCCACAACGGGCCTGTCTTCTGCTGCGACTGGCACCCTGAGGACAGGTGTGAGGTGGGGTGGCGTGGGGGCGCAGGCAGCAGGGTGGCATGGGCGGGCTCACGGAGGGGCTG
The DNA here is from genome assembly GCF_024610735.1 of Ursus americanus. Lineage (NCBI taxonomy): Eukaryota > Metazoa > Chordata > Mammalia > Carnivora > Ursidae > Ursus > Ursus americanus. The sequence continues at coordinate 39,835,606 of NC_142128.1, forward strand.
CCTCCAGACCTGTGAGGCAGAGAGTGGGGAGCCCTCCCACCCCCGGAGAGGACACTGAGGGTTTCGTGGATCTATTGTAGGGGCTGGCTGGCCACAGGTGGGCGTGACAAGATGGTCAAGGTCTGGGACATGACCACACACCGTGCCAAGGAGGTGCACTGCGTGCAAACCATCGCCTCAGTAGCCCGCGTCAAGTGGCGGCCTGAGTGCCGCCACCACCTGGCCACTTGCTCTATGATGGTGGACCATAACATCTATGTGTGGGACGTGCGCCGGCCTTTTGTCCCGGCTGCCATGTTTGAGGAGCACCGCGACGTCACAACAGGCATTGCCTGGCGCCACCCCCATGACCCCTCCTTCCTGCTCTCCGGCTCTAAGGACAGCACATTGTGCCAGCACCTGTTCCGTGATGCCAGCCAGCCTGTTGAGCGTGCCAACCCCGAGGGCCTCTGCTATGGCCTCTTTGGGGACTTGGCCTTTGCCGCTAAGGAGAGCCTAGTGGCCACCGAGTCTGGGCGCAAGCCCTATGCCGGTGATCGGCGCCACCCCATCTTCTTCAAGCGCAAGCTCGATCCTGCCGAGCCCTTTGTGGGCCTCGCATCTAGTGCCCTCAGCGTCTTTGAGATAGAGCCTGGCAGTGGCAGCATGAGCTGGTTCGTGGACACCGCCGAGCGTTATGCCCTGGCTGGTCGGCCTCTGGCCGAGCTCTGTGACCACAATGCGAAAGTGGCTCGGGAGCTTGGCCGCAACCAGGTAGGTGGGGTGGGCCAGGGGCTGCACCCAGACCCTGCCCTGGGTTCAGTGCTCAGCTCTGGAGGCTGGCACCACCAGCCAGCACTCTGGTAATTAAGGGTACCCAGTACCCTGGAGTGGACCAGATGCCAATGCCATCATTGGGGTGCAGGCCTGGGGCGTTACGGTGTTCAGGCCCCCTCTTGTGGCACATTTTTCCTTTGGGTTTCCCACAGCATCTGACCCCACAGAGGTCCACGTAGCTTCTTGTTGTCTTCCTGGGACCGCATGCTCATTTCCATGTTGGCTGCCTCCAGTTTCTGCTTCTTTCTATCCCCTTGTAGGATGGAGACTAGGCTTCATTTTCCCCAGCTGGGGTGGACAAGGACATTGGGTGCCTAGGGCAGCTGAACGTTTGGAGTCTGTGGTTCCACCCAGGAGTCGGGGGGTTGCATGGGGTGCCCTTGTGAGTGCCTGGCACCCGCCCTTAGGTAGCACAGACCTGGACCATGCTGCGGATCATCTACTGTAGCCCTGGCCTGGCGTCCGCCACCAGCCTCAACCACAGCGTGGGCAAGGGCAGCTCTTGCGGCTTGCCACTCATGAACAGGTAGACATCCGGGGGTGGCTCTCCTCAGAGGGTGGAACTGTTGGAGCCCATCTACCCATTGGCCTTCCCTGCCCCCAGTTTCAACTTGAAGGATATGGCCCCAGGGTTGGGCAGTGAGACCAGGCTGGACCGTAGCAAGGGTGACACACGGAGCGACACAGTGCTGCTTGACTCCTCAGCCACACTCATCACCAATGAGGGTAGGCTGGGGGGTGGACAGGGCATTGATGGGAGCGGGGCTAGGGCATCCCAGAATCAGTGGCTCTGGAACACCCCCCTCTCCCCCGTTAATGGGCAGATAATGAAGAGACAGAGGGCAGCGACGTGCCTGCAGACTACCTGCTGGGTGACGTGGAGGGCGAGGAGGAGGAGCTGTACCTGTTGGACCCGGAACACGCACACCGTGAGTCGGGGCTGGGGGAGCAGGGGTGGCAGGTGGGGCCAGAGGCTCAGACCTTGCCTTCCCTGTCCCTGCCTCGCAGCGGAGGAGCCAGAGTACGTGCTGCCCCAGGAAGCCTTCCCACTACGCCACGAGATAGTGGACACTCCGCCTGGCCCCGAGCACCTGCAGGACAAGGCCGACTCGCCCCACGTGAGCGGCAGCGAGGCTGATGCAGCTTCCCTAGCGCCCGTGGACTCCTCCTTCTCGCTCATCTCTATCTCACATGCGCTCTACGACACGCGCTTGCCACCTGACTTCTTCAGTGCTCTGGTGTGCGACATGCTGCGCTTCTATGCCGAGCAGGGAGACGTGCAGATGGCTGTGTCCGTGCTCATTGTGCTGGGCGAGCGCGTGCGCAAGGACATCGACGAGCAGACGCAGGTGGGTGACTGGGACGAGGTGAGAGGGCCTCCCTGCCACCCCCGCACCCACGCGCTCCGGGCGAGCCCCACAGTGTGCCCACCTCCAGGCCTCTGCCTCCCTCCCCTCCTTGCACCGCCAGGAGCACTGGTACACGTCCTACATCGACTTGCTGCAGCGCTTCTGCCTCTGGAACGTGTCCAACCAGGTGGTCAAGCTCAGCACCAGCCGTGCCATCAGCTGCCTCAACCAGGCGTCCACCACTCTGCACGTCAACTGCAGCCACTGCAAGCGGCCCATGAGCAGCCGCGGCTGGGTCTGCGACCGGTGCCACCGCTGCGCCAGCATGTGCGCCGTCTGCCACCACGTGGTCAAGGGTCTGTTCGTGTGGTGCCAGGGCTGCAGTCACGGCGGCCACCTGCAGCACATCATGAAGTGGCTGGAGGGCAGCTCCCACTGCCCCGCGGGCTGCGGCCACCTGTGCGAGTACTCCTGACCCGCCGGCGCTGGGCTCGGGCGGGAGGGGCCGGGCGTGGGCAGCAAATAAAGGAAGCAGGAGCCGCAGTTTGAGGCTGCGTGTCCCCCGCCGCTCGCTCGTGCCGCCGATGGCCCAGGCCCCGCGCCCCGCGCCGGGCGACTCTAGTGGGAGGGTGGCCGCGTCGCCATGGGAACCTGCAGTGACCGCGAGCCTCTCTCCGGCGGCCTTCGCACCGCCTTCCGGAAATCCCCTCCCTTCCGGGGCGGGCCCGGCGTCGGCGCCGGCGCCACGACGATGGAGCTCCCGGCGTGCCTCGCAGCGGCGGGCTCATGGCGCCGGGGGCGCGGCCGCGGTTGCTGCTGGCGGTGTGGACGCTGGCGGCTCTGGCCCGGCGCGGCTCCGGGGAAGCGGGCGATGGAGGGTGGTGAGCGGCGCCGGCGGGCGGGCGGGGGGGGGAAGCGGCCGCGCGGTGAAGTGGGCCGCTGACCCGCTGTGCCCGCAGGCAGCGGCGCGGGCCCGGGGCGCCGGCGGCCCTGGCGGAGGAACAGCGCTGCGCGGTGGAGCGTCGGGCCGACCTCAGCTACTCCGAGTTCGTGCAGCAGTACGTGTGCCCCCTCGCACTGGCCACCCCTCCCACACCCCACTGACCGTGCCCCAGAGCGCTGCTGTCACGCCCTCGTTCGCCGACCCGTCCGCCCGGGTCCCCCAAGATTCCCCCCTCTGAGCAGACGCGGGCGGGCTGGGGCGGGCGGGCGTGAGACTGGGCCGTGACTCTGCCCTTGCAGCTACGCCTTCTCCAGACCCGTCATCCTGCAGGGGCTCACAGACAACTCGGTGAGTGCTGGCGCCCCTCCTGGCCACTTGTCCCCCATGTCGGGCCCGGCCCTTGAGTCTTTTCCCCATCTCCTCAGAGGTTCCGGGCCCTCTGCTCCCGAGAAAGGCTACTGGCCTCGTTTGGAGACAGCGTGGTTCGGCTGAGCACTGCCAATACCTACTCCTACCGGAAAGGTGAGCTGCCGCACCCCGCAGCCCAGCTTGCCAGCATCTTGCAGGCAGCCTCTGCCGGCCCTCATCAGCCCCTCCCCGCAGTGGACCTGCCCTTCCAGGAGTATGTGGAGCACTTGCTGCATCCCCAGGACCCGACCTCCTTGGGCAACAGTGAGTTCGATTTGGTTGGCCATGGGGTGGGATGGGGGCACTTGGAGTGCCCAGGTGCCAAGAACCCTGCGCCTCCTGTGTTCTTGGTTGGCAGACACCTTGTATTTCTTTGGGGACAACAATTTCAGCGAGTGGGCATCACTGTTTCAGCACTACTCTCCACCACCATTTAGCCTGTTGGGTACCACTACTGCTTACAGCTTTGGAATTGCAGGTGGGTATCTGCAAAGGGATTTGGAAGGGAAGAGAAGACTATAAGTTGGGTTGCATCAGCAGCTGCTCATAAATGACCCCACAGGAGCTGGTTCTGGGGTGCCCTTCCACTGGCATGGGCCCGGGTTCTCAGAGGTGATCTACGGCCGCAAGGTCAGCAGAGGATGGGTGCCAGGGTTTGGGGCTTACTGATGGCAACAGAGTGACCTTGCTGCTCTCACCCTCAGCGCTGGTTCCTATACCCCCCTGAGAAAACACCAGAGTTCCATCCCAACAAAACCACACTGACCTGGCTTCAGGACACGTACCCAACCCTGGCACCACCTGTGAGGCCCCTGGAGTGCACCGTCCAGGCTGGGGAGGTCAGTAGGTGGCAGGAAGGGGCCAGGCTGGACCAGACGCCCCCATCCCAACTAATCCCTGTGCCCCACCCTCACCCCCCACCAGGTGCTGTATTTCCCTGACCGGTGGTGGCATGCCACACTCAACCTGGACACCAGTGTCTTTCCTCGGCTAGCCAGAGTGGGTGGCTGGTGAGCCCAGCACACACCAGCACACACCCCTGTAGTGCTCACAGATTTTATTACAGGACAGTGGTGGCAGCAGCCCACCCTCACCTGCTGTTTCTGGCCCAGATGGGGGTGGAGGTGGGGCTCATGGTCCAGCAGCAGAACTGATGAGGGTGAAGTTGGGGACACCAGGGCAGGGATCTAGGGACACAAACTATGTACAGGGACTGGGAGCTATTGCCCCAAGGCCCTCCTGGGCCAGGGCACTAGGCAAAGCAGGCAGCCCTGGCCCCTTGCCCGGCCTCAGTAGTCCTCCACCCAGCCGTTCTCGGAGATGAACGCATCAATGACCTCTTTCATGGCCAGGTTGGGGATGAGCTGTTCCTGGGTCAGGGGGCTCCGGGTGACAGGGTCAAAGTGGCCCACGCGCTGCAGTGTGCAGTGACAACAGGGTCAGAAAGTGCTCAGTGGTTATGGGTCCTGCTCCCAACACTTGTGGGCCCTCACCTGCAGATGCTCCTCAATGTCCTTGCGGTCGTAGGTGATGCCGCTGGGTGTGATGCATGGCTCCCGCATGAGCTCAAAGCTGATCTTGCCACACAGGTAGTCCGGGATGTCTCGCTTCTGCAGCACATGGGGTGAGGTCAGGCATCAGGGTGGAGACACTGCTCCAGTTCCTGCCACCCAGAGGATAGACACCTTACCTTTCTCTTCTCATCCACCTGGGAGAAAAGCTCATCCATGTCTGCTAAGTACTTGTCCTGTGAAGAACCAGGCAGCTACGCGTGGGCCGGATGCCCCATCCCCCTTCCCCCGGCACAGGCACGGGCACCCTCCCGTCACAGGCACACAAACACGCACACATCCACACGTGGGCTGGGGCACCCTCACATGCTTGGCCTCGATGCAGGCCTGCTGGGCCCGGATGTGGCCATCGTCCTCATCACCCTCATGGTTCCGCTGGCATTCTTCTAACTCCCTGGGGGTCGACCAGGAGCTAGTCAGAAATGGGTCTGGCCAGAAGAGGTCACACTCCACCCCAACCTTGGGCTCGTTCAGGTCTCGCTTCCCTCCATCTCCTGCTCGCCAGTGTTGGCCTTCAATAAACACCTGTGTTCTTGACTCAGAGTTAACCCCGGAGTGCTGACTTGGGGGTGGGTGGGGCCCTGGAGCCTGCCACTACCACAGCCCACCTCTCCCGCTCGGCCACAATAAGCCGAGTGAGGTAGGAGTGCAGCTCGTTCTCCTGATGGATGCGCCGCTCCTCAATGCTGTTCCAGCGCTTCTTCTTGGCGATGCGCAGAGCACTAGGGATGTCATCCCCAAAGTTGAGCCGCTGCTCCTTGGCCAGGTTGTAGGCTGGGGGAACAGGGGCTTCAGGTCACCTGGCCAGTCCATCCAGCTGGTCCCAGGTGCCCCTGTAAGCGGACAACCTGTAGGCCCACCTCGCTGCAGATTGGCGATGGCCTCGTCATAGCTCTCCATCTCTAGCTGGCATTGCCCCAGGAAGAAGTGCGCCTTCACAGACTGCCCGTCCAGTTCCAAAGCCCGCCGGCAGTCGGCCAGGGCCTGCTCATGCTGCTGCATCTTCAGGTAGCACAACGCCCGGTTGGTGTAGTACACTGCCACCAGAGGGTTGCGGGTCTGGGGACCAAGGCCAGGCCAGCCAGCGTGAGGGAGAGAGCTCTGTGCCCCTTCTCCGTCCTAGGCCCTGTCCCAGTTTAGACCCCATGGCTAGAATCAAGACACCAGAAACTTCTCAGCCCCTGCAGACTGAGGGCTGGTGGAGGGTGAACTCCCGGTCCTGAGGCCTGCATGAGCCCACCCTCTTGACTCCCAGGAGATCTTGTCAATCTAAGTTTCGCAGACCTGTGGAGATCCCCAGCTTTGGGCCTGGGGTTCTCAAGGGACAAGGATCCCTGGTCCTCGGTCCGGGGACCTCAAGCACCCTGAAGCTCCCACCCACCAAACTTCTCCAGCAACCAGCACTGGCTCGAGAGACGCGGCCTTGACCCGATTGAAACAAGATCATCACTTAGCTCTCAGGGCCCTAACGCCCCCGCGTACGAACCAAGAGCCTCCGAAGGTCCGGCGGGAATGGCCGGGCAGGGGCTCCGGGGAGGTCGCAGGGCCAAAGCCCGGGCCTGGGCCCCGCCCCCTCCCCTGGCCCGGACGCCGGTCCCCTCCCCCGGCGCGGGCGCACTCACGATAGCGCGGCCGTAGCAGGCCGCCGCCTCCGGGTACTTGCGGCCCACGAACAGCCGGTTGCCCTGCTCCTTGAGCTCCTGCGCGCTCGGGCTCTTTTCGGGGCTTCCGCCGCCGGCGCCCAGCCGCGCGCCGCCCTCCTTCTCCTCCTTGCCCTTCATGGCGCCGCGCGGCACAGCCTGGGCTTCGCTCCCAGGCGCCGCGTCTGGCCCGCCCTGCGCCCGCAGCCCGAGCCCCCGATCCGCTCGGGCCCGGTCCAGCGATCCGCCACCGGAACTTCCGGCCGCGCGGGGCGGGGCCAGAGGGGCGGGCGGACGCGCGGCGGGCGGGGACGCGCGTGCGTTCGACCGGCCGGGGGGGAGGGGGCGGAGTCGGCTGGGAGCATGCGCTCGAGGCAAAGCGACCCGCGACGCCCAAGTCCGGAGCAGCGCCAGGACGGCCGCCCGGCTGCTCTCGGCCCCGCCCCGCGCGCGGACACGGCGGCTGCCCGCGGGCCGCGGGGCCGCCGTCCGGGCGCCGCACGGGGAGGTGCTGTGGCGCGCGGACCGCCAGGGGCGGCTAGAAGCCCTGGACCGATGGTAGAGCGGGGGAGGGGCCGTCAGTAGGGCGAAGACCGCCCTTCCCCAGGGACCGAGAGGAGCGCCCGCGGTCACCGAGGGCCGAGCGCAGAAACACGTGACACGAACCGAGCTGGAGCGGCCGCGGGCGTGGAAGCTGGTGGTGAGGGCTTCCCCCGCGCGGGGCGGGGCCTGGCGGCGTGGGCGGAGCTTCCTCGCGGGGCGGCTCCGCGTAGTGAGGTCCACCACCCGCGACCCCCAACCCACCCCCGGCCCGGCTTGGCCGGCAGAGCCGGGCGCCCCGCGGGGTCGCGGGCTAGAGGGCCGGACCCGGCCGGTTAGTGACCTTGCCTGTGAAGCGGGCCCATGGCCACGTCCGTGACACCGGGGGTCCCTGGGAGCTTGTCCAGACCCTGGTGGGACACGAGTCCTGGCTGCAGGGACTCCGCGGGCGGCGCCTTCGTGTCCCAGCGCGCAGCGGCCGCGTACTCTCCGGCAGAGGTGACGGCCTGCTGGCAGGCCGGGTGCAGTATGCCGCGCCGTACAGGAGGATCGCGTGGCCGGCGGCCCCGGGCCTCAGCCTCCCTCTGCCCCTCCCGAGGCAGTCCCTCGGGGCGGTGGACCCCTCACCATGTGGAGACAGCAGCATGGACATGGGCTGTGGGGGAGAAGCTGTGCCCCGACCTGCTGCCCGACCATGGCCCCATCGCGGCCATTCCCGAGGACACTGCGGCGGCCGAGAAATGCACAAGGCAGGCTGCCTGAACTTGGCTGTGGCGCGGGCGTCACCCGCCAGTTTTCTCTGGAGGGTGGGCTGCCCCAGCAGGAGGCTGGGTGCTGTCGGAGCTCAATAAATGCTTGCTGAACTCCCAGCTGACTGTGAGGACCACAGCTCCTCCCCACGCCCATCTCACACACACACACACACACACACACACACACACACACACACACACACACACAAAACTCCTCGTACGGGTGCACGGGTGCAGAACAGCAAGGGGGGAGCTCATGGAGGGAAGGGCCCTTAGGGTCTGCTCCGTGAGTGGGAGGGAGGCCAGGCCAGTCCCCAGAGCCCGGGTACAGCCACCTGCTGCTGTGTAAAATATTTATTCATTCTCCAAAAAGGCTCAGACCGCAAATTCGGGGGAGAGGCCAGGGCTGGGTCTCCTCTGGGGCCACACTTGGGGAGCTCCACTGTCTGGCCAGGCAGTCCTACCTCCCCAGGCCTGGGAGGGGATGGCCAGGGCTGATGTAAGGCTTGGCCTGGACTCAGTGGGTTACAGGGGCCACCTGCCCCCACGGAGGAGAAGCAGTCTTGAGATGTACATTCACAGAGGGCGGACATGCAGGCTCGCCTGGTGGCCAGCCCACATACACCTGTGCCCTGGCCCACATGGCCCTGGGGAGCCCATCAAGGTGGTGGAGGGATGTGGGCGCCCAGCAGGTCGTAGGCGAAGACGTTCCAGAAGATGGCAAAGAGCAGGAAAGTGCCATAGGCAAGCAGCACCACCCACCAGCCACACTGGTCCCGCAGGCGTTCCTCATAGCTGCGTAGGATGGTCAGACCCATGCTGACCCCTACCACTGCACCTGCCAGGTGTGCCATGAAGCTGGGCTGGGGGCCCGAGGCAGGCAGTGGTGGGGAAAAGCGGAGCCACACGGCCCGGCCCACCTCGGAACTCACTGCAGAGAAAGGTGGCAGGTGGGAGGCACCCTGGCCTTAGGCTGAGGCCCCCCAGCCCCCTGACCCCTACTTACTGCACACCAAGGCCAGCACCATCCTCAGCAGCTTGTAGGGACACCTCATCCCAGCCCAGTTCTGATGGGGCGTGAGACAGAGGCTGTGAGGCAGGCCTTGTGGGCCCCTCCCCACACCCACCCCACAGTCTGCCCTATTACCATGACGACGTTGGCCAGGTGTGCCGAGCACAGGGCGTAGACCCCACCAGAGCCCCCCACCACAGGGGCCCGCATGTCGGTAATGGAGACAGTCAGGGAGCCTGTGTGAGCAAAGGGAGAGCCATGAGGGTGAGGCTCACCAGTAAGATGGCCAGGGGGCACGTGCCTGCCTCACCTGCCAGCACACCGGCCAGGTACAGCAGGCTGATGCGGAGCAGACCATGCACCATCTCCAAGGGCACCCCAATCATCAGCTGCAGGAGCGCATTGAACCCTAGTTGCTCCAGGCTGGACATGTGGGTGTAAACAGACGTGAGGTCAGCTGTCAGGCCACCAGCCCCTGACTCCCATCAGACGGATGTTGGCGGGGGGCCCCCACTCACCCAACGTGCATGAACATATAGGTGAGGAAGCGCCAGGCTCGGGCACGGTGGCCAGGGTGGTACACGAGGGGGCTCTTCATGTATTCAGGGTGGTAGGTCTGCAGCACCCACTTGTTGAGTCGAGCCCCGTAGCACAGGAACACGATGATCTGGGGGAGAGAGGCATTAGGGGCAGGCAGGGCCAGGCTCGTGGGAGGCTCCTGGGTGGCAGACAAGTGGGCACACCTGGGCGAGGGTGACTGAGGCCATAAACACGGGGGGTGGACAGCTGCGGTGCCGGTAAAAGTACCAGTGGCGGTCCACCTCTCGGGGCAGGATCTCGTAGGCAACATAGCGCACAAACCGCTTGTAGACACCCAGGCCTGGCTCGTCCAGCAGCCCGTCCCGGGGCAGTGCCCGCTGTCCGTTGGCGATGGCCCGCTTAAAGCTGCTTGAGCGTTTGCTGCTGATCTGGAGGGGGGTGGCCCTAAGCATGGGCCATCATACTCCCTGCCCCCCAGAGCCACCCTGTCCCCTTGGCCCGCCCAGCTCCTGGTAGAGTCTGAGTCCCTGCCCCAAGTCCACGCCCCTCCCTGGTGGGAAGGGCAGGGAGTGGGGGCTGCCTGCCCACCCCACTCCAGCCAGGCACTGTGCCTGCCAAGGCTTGGGCCCCTACCCCTGCTGTCCGCCCATTATTACACTGACCAGGTCCACCAGCTCCTGGTAGCAGACCTGGCCCCGCTCGTTGCTCTGGGCCAAGGCCACCAGCATGTCCAGCTTGGCCGGGTCCAGGGGCAGCTCATGGCTGTGCACCAGGCCGGTGAAGGTGTCCGCACCGATGAAACCTGTGTGCTCAGGGTCCAGCTGCTGGGGGGGGGGGGGCATCGGCCAAGGCTTGAGGGTGGGTCAGGCCTCCAGGCCACAGGGCTGGGCCAGGCCAGCGGGGAGAGGCAGGCTGCAAGCACCCTGGGGCCAGACCTCTGTATGCACACGGTCCCAGGAGCTCCCAGGGTACCAGTGCCTGGGTCCCAGGCCTCCAGCTCTTAGGGACTTCCCCACCTCATTTCTGCCCTGCCCCTCCTCCTAGAAGGGTAGGGCCAAGGTCTGAGGACAATCTCCCACCCTCCTATACCTCTCCAGGAACCCAGATCTGGCTTGCTCTCCCCTGGGGTGTCAGGCAGGGGACCAAGGTCGTGGGAGAGGGGGCTTGAGAGGAGGCGCCGAGCGGGGACTGGACCGCGGCTCTCTGCGAGCTCCGTCGCCTCGGCCCAGCCCAGCGGCGGAGGGCTGCGGCGGGGGCGGTGCCGGCGCCCCCCACCCACCCCACGCACCTGCTCCTGGATAAGCTGCAGCAGCGAGCTCCTGTCCATAGAGCCAGGCGGGGCCGGGGGCCGGGGTCGGCGGCCGCGGCCGGAAGGGGCTGCTCTGCGGACGACTCCGCTCCGCCCCGGCCCGGCCGCTCCGCCCGCTCCTTTCGGCGCCGCGTCACGAAGCCAGAGCCGCCCGCCCCCGCGCGCACGCTGCCGCCGCCGGCCCCGCCACGCGCGGCCGGGACTCGCGCGCGCCCCGCATGCGGACGCGCCCCAGGAAGGAAAGGCCCCGACCGGAGCTCGGGTCGCGCCGCTCCGCTCACCGCCTTCCCGTTACGGGCCGGGGCTGCTCGTCAAGCGGGCTCGGCGGCTGGGAAACTGAGTCACAGGGGAGCACCCAGATCCCTCCCTCGCTTGCCCCTCTGCTTGGGGCTTCAGCGCTGAAGCCACCGCCCCTGGGGTGCCTTCCGACCACCGCCCTGCCTGACTCCTGACTCCGGCCAGCGTGCCTGCCACATGGACACCAAGGGCAACAGGGCAGCTAGCAGGGGTCAAGGGCGAGGCTGGGTGCAGCTGTCCCTGCTCAGTCCATGGACACCAATGCCCAGCACCCACCCGGGACTGAAAAGCCCCGACCATTCCAGTTCCGGGAGTTCATGGGGAGCCTAGGCAGACCCATGGACGTTGGTGCAGAGAGCCCAATGCACGGGGCTGCAGCTGGGCCAGCAAAGGGTCCCTACTTCCTGGGGAGGGCAAGTAGACCCCTCCAGGGATGGATGTGACCGAGACCATGGGGATGTCACTCAAGATCCTGATGCCAGTCAACACTCCTGGCGCCTGGGCCTCAGGACACACTGGCCAGAAACAGCATCTGGCCCCACCCTAGAGCAGGTGAGACCCACACCCATGGGATGAGGGCCAGTGGGGCCGGTGGAAAGACAACTTCAGGGTCAACTCCAGACCTTGTGTCAGGCTGGAGCAACCCTGTTGCTCCAGGCAGAGCTCCCCCAACCTTCTACAAATAGCGGCTTGGGGCCGGCTGCCTCACAGAGAAGGGCTGATGGCAGGGAGGAGGGGGCGCCCAGCCACACCGCAGGCGCTCTGCTCCAGGCCCCAGAACACATACCCAGTAGATGCCCCACACCGGGCCCCTCCCCGGCCCAAGAAAGGGTCTCGGCCCCCCACCCTGCAGGCTGGGGCTCTCTGGCTGTCCCCTGCCCAGTGCAAGGGGCCGAGGCCTCTGGTCAGGGTGTGAGGAAAAGACGACAGAGTTCTCAGGCCAGGCCAACCCTGCACACGAGCAGCAGGGCGTCTGGGCACACCCCAGTCCCGCCCCAGCGTCCCAGACCCTTGGCACACCTCAGCCAGGCGACTGGGATGCTCAGCTTTGCAAGGCGTTGCGGCCACCAGGAGGGTCTCTCGTATCAGAACCCCTCAGGCCAGCATGGACCCGGATGGATGCAGCTGGGCCCCGAGGGAGCCCTCAGCAAGGGGACCCAGGCCTGGAGGAGAGCTGTGGGGCTCAGTAGCGAGGTTTCCAGCCCATGCTGAGACAAAGGGCGTGTTTCAGTGGATTCGAGAAAAGTCAGCTTCAGAAACCAGGATCCCAGGTGCGAAAGACACAAGTGAGGTTTAATCAGGAGAGCCACCTCATGTCTTCCGGGCGGGGTGAGGCACTGGGCCACTGCACACCAGGGAGGAGAGGGAGGCCACACGATCCTCACCCGTGTCCTTCCCCCACCCCCACCTCTGGTCCAGAGTTCTGTCTTCTGACCCCCTTCATGCCCACTGGTTGCCTGGGACCAGGAAGGAGTGGAACCCTGAGAATACTTGGGTCTGGGGGTCACTGGTTCCTCACCCATGACGCCCAGCCCCTCCAACACGTGATACCCAAACGGGGCGATGCTTGGCATGTGCAGCTGGGTAGGGACACAGGCGGCTGGGACCTGGGGGCCTGCCCTTGGGGTCAGACAAGGAGGCGGGCCAAGTGTCCCCAGAAGCCAAGTGTAGACAGAAGGAACACCCCCTCGAGCAGGCGGCCCCACACCAGCACCCAGGTGGCCCTGAGGCCTCATCGGCTCTTCACCAGGGCCCTGTAGAGTGAGAAGCTGAGGACAGCAGTGATAGCAGCCCCGATGGCCCCCAGCGTCACCTGCAGCCAGAAGGAGGTGGTGTGCAGCTCCCTGTGGGCCAGGTGTCTGCAGGAGAAAGAGGATGGCTGGAGACACCCTGGGGGTGCTGCCCAGACGCCTGCTGCCACAGCCCCCACTCTGCCTCCCGGCGCTGCGTTCCGTCCGCATGGCGCACAGCCGAACTCCCAGAGCACAGGGCCACCAGCGAGACCAGGCCCGCCCTGCACCCCCGAGTGACTCTGGCCTCGACACCACAGCTGTCTGGCTCTCCAGGCAGCAGGGACTACGGGTTCCCTGGGACAGGGCCCGGCCTCCCACCACAGGGCTGCGTGTGGGTACCCACGGGAAAGCGGCCATGGCAGCGAGCCGGGTGAACACAGCAGCGCTGAGCTTGGCCGGGCCGACACACGAGAAGGGGGCAGGGGCAGGCAGCCGGTGTCTGCGGCAGAACTCCGTGGGCGACAGCCCGGGTGGCGAGATGCCTTCGGGCAGGTCGGCCTTGGAGGAGACAAAGAGGCAGGGGGTCTGCCCGTCCATGTAGTGGCGCTGCGGAGAGAGGCCGCGTGAGGTCCCTTCCCGGACGGCCGAGGTGTGGGGACTGCCCTGGAGGGACGAGGTGGGGTGCTTGCCTTGTAGACACTGGCGCAGAGCGCGAAGGACCCGGGGTCGCTGCCATCGAACATCAAGCAGGCCACGTCACAGGTGGCATCGGGTGCGGTGGCCAGCAGGCTGTCGGCACTCACCTCGCACAGCTAGACAAAGAGCAGCCTCAGGGCGGGCGCAGGGTCAGCCCCGCGCACCACACTGAGACAGCCCCCCACGCGGACCCAGGTCTATCCTGGAGACCCCAGCACGCACTATCAGGTACTTCTCCTGCCCGTTGACCTGCACCGTGTTGATAGCATAGATGGCACGTTCCTCGGCGAACTCCCTGGTACCCTGCGTGGAGGAGGGAGCCGCGTGAAGCTCGCTGACCCGGACACCGTCCAGAGCCCCTGCCCCCCACCTGCAGATGCTCACCCTCAGGCTGCGGCCGAGAAAGGCCTGCAGGAAGGCAGACTTGCCCACTCCGCGGGCGCCCACCACCTTGCACAGGAGAACATTCCTCTGCGTCTGCCCCTTCTCCTGGTCCAGCCTCTTCTCACGAGTGACTGCGGACAGACAGCCCGGGTGAGTGGGACCGAGGGGGCTGCCAGGGAGGGGCTGGGCTCAGGGTGAAGGCGGGCACCCACCTGTGATGGCGTGGGCCTGGGAGTCCTGCTCGCAGAGGGTGGGGTAGCCCAAGTAACCAAGGTGCTCAAGACAGCGCCGGACGTCCAGATAGGTCACCAGGCTAGGGGCAGGAGGAAGGGGAGGGTGAGAGGCACGGGGTCGCTGCCGAATGGCCGGCACGGGCAGGGGCTGAACTCACGTCCACTGGCAGAGGTAGCCATGCAGAGACAGCCGGCCAGCCTCGGCACAGACCTCGAGGGGCAGCTCAGGGCCCCAGGGGGCAGCGGGGAACACGCTGAAGAAGCTCTCTAGCTCCGCAGACGAGAGGCAGCCATCATGGTCCTGTGGGCAGAGGGGCTGCGGAGACCTGCACCTGGAGGCTGGCGGGACTGGGGTGGCGCAGGGCGGAGGTCACGACATCCTTACCTGGTCGTGCTTCTCGAACACCCTCTGCACAAACTGGTAGCCCAAATGGTTGAGCTCGGTGCTGCAGCCTGGGGGCACATGCAGCCTGCAGGAGATGCGGGGGCCGTCCAGTTCCTGGGGGGCCCTGCCCGCCAGGCTCCCCACACCTCCCGGGTCTTGGGACAGGGACGGGGAGGCTCCCGCACTACCCCCTCAGCCGAGCACCGTGGCCGGAGAGCAGACTGGAGAGAACAGCACTTGGGGCAGGGGGCCCTCTGCGTCGTCCGACCCTGACCATCCACGGCAAGGCTGTCCTGGCCCAATGCCAAGGGCCCCCGATGAGGGTCGAGGAGCCCCCAGGCACCCGCCTGCCACTGACAAGGGAGGCTGAGCCCCGCCCACCACTCACGGTGGGACAAGGTAGTCCGGGGTCAGCTCCAGCGTGTCTCCATAGCCAAAGCGCCGCAGGATGGTCCACGTGGTCTCGTGGCGGCCACGCTGGATGAACAGCGTGTTCAAGAAAAGAAAGCCTGTTCCGGAAGAGGCAGAGAAGCAGATAGCACTGAGCACAGCCTGGCCGCCCCCCGCCCCCAGGGCACGGCAGGGCGTCAGGACTCACCGTCCAGGGTCAGCCGGTCATCCCGTACACCTCCTGCCACGTTCTTGCACACCACCATCTTCACGTCCTCCAGGGCCTGCGGGGCCAGGGGGTGCCCAAAGCAGGATTTCTGCCCCCGAGGGAAAGTCGTCATCAGCCAGCCAGCTGCCTCAGTGACTGCTCAGTGTCACTGAGGGCACCCGAGGCTGTGCCCTCGCGGGACAGGCAGCACCAGCAGACAGAGGGGACCGCACCTGGAAAGCGTTGAGCTCCTCGTCACTGAGCGCCTGGTCTAGATCCTGGTCTGAGAGTCTGAAGATGCGTGTGAGGGCCTGGGCACACGCGGGCCTCAGCTGCAGGGACAGCCAGCTCAGCACATACCCCACTCCACCGCTGCCCCCAGCCTGGCCGCCTCACCAGAGCCTGCTGCCCACCTGCTTGGCCTCGGGGTCGTAGAGCGGGGCTGTGGGGTGCAGCACGGCCTTCTGCGCATAGTAGAACAGCTCCGAGATGTTCCTCAGGTTCTTGGCAGAGCACTGGTGGCCGCAGGGACAGACTCAGAAACGTGACCAATACCCCCAAACTCAAAAGGGCCCCCCACAAGAGGCAGGCGTGGGTTGTCTTCCAGCAGCCCTGGGGAGCTCCAGCGGCCAGCAGCACACGGGCACCCACCCACTCACCTCCACACATGTCTCGATCTCAGGGAACTGGCTCATGATGGGCAGCACAGCCTCCATGGAGCTCCCCGGCCGCAGGTCCGACTTGTTGCCCACCAGGATGATGGGGACTCTGCGGGGAGAGGCCTACGGTCACGGTGGATGGGGGAGCTAGCAGGGCCCACCCACCTGGGCCCTGCCCATTACCTGGGGCCCCTCTCAGTCTGCCCGTTCACCAGTGGGATCCACTTGGTTCGTATCTGAAAAGTAAGGCTGGGCTGTGAGAACAGGGGCCTGCCTGTCCTCATGGCTCCCTCCTGGAACACATGCCTGGATGGGGGGAGGTCAGACGCCCACTGAGAAACAAAGTCCTGGACGCTGGGAATGTGGCCACTTGGAGAGAACAGTCAGCAGGTGGGATCTTATCTGACCCTAGCAGTTCCCAAACACCCCCAAGGGACCAGGACTCAGCAGCCCAAAGCAGCCCCTTCCATAGGTCTGAGTGGTGCAGATTTCTAACCACCCACGTACTTTCTGGGGAGGCAGGGCCACGGGAACTCCCTGGGGAATCTGTGGGGGTCCTCCTACAGGCCCCCAGTGCCCAGAGCCTGGGTCAGGTGAATGTCCATCTGGAGTCTGTTCAGAGGACACCACAGAGTTGGGTGCCAACAGCAAGGACCTGAAGCGCAGAAGCTCTTGCCCTCACCTTCTCAATGGTGGCCTCCTCAGACACGTCATACACCATACACACCACATTTGCCTGTAGGAAAGGGGGTGGGCGTGGCGTGACCATAGGCTTCCCGCTCCACGCCACCCTTGATGGGGCCAGACACCTTGGAACCCCACCCCTCCTTAGCACCCCTCTAGCCAATACTCCCCAGCCACCGTCAGCTGCTCCAAGCTGACAAGTCCTCCCCTGTCCCCTTCCACTGGAGCCACCAGGCCTGAGCATGGCAGCTCTGGGAGATCCCCTGGAAGGCTCAGGACAGACCAGGCCACCCCCAGAACTTGGCATCCTGGCCGCAGCCCTTCGTTCCCGTCGTTTCAGGCACAGAGACTGACAAGGATCACCACAAGGGTTGATGGTGACAAGAAGGCTGCTCCTGGATAGCTGTGGCCTTTACCCTGGGCCACGGATGCCCCGGGACACAGCAGAGGCTCCCCCAGGGAGCTCAGTTCAGGCACAGGTCCTCCTGATAACAGATGAGCAGCCGTGACCTGCAGTCTTGGTCAGGGCACCTGCTAGGGTCCAGAGGCTCAGAGCAGTGCACTGGACTACAGGATGGCAGTACAGGTAGCCAGGACACAGAGCTGGGTAAGCGACCACTTTGGAAAACACGACAGGCTGTTCCCAGGATCCAGCAGCAGGGCAGACAATGGGCATACAAAACCATGGGGCTGGTCGGCCATGTAGGAAGCACGGTCCCTCTCCTCCCCAGCTCCGTGCAAGGTGAGCCCAGGAAACCCGCCGACTAGCAGTGCTGAGGGACCACGCAGGGTTAGTGAGGTCTCAGGCACCCTGAGCGCCTTAACCTAATCCCCGGGAGGCAGCAGCCGGGGGCTTAGCCCTCAGGACACAGCGTACCTTGTGAATCTCGTCCCGGAGCTCCTCCGCCGTCTGCTCCGCTTCTGCACAGAGGGGAGACCCTGACTGCGGACCTGCCCAGACGCCCGCCGCCCGCCCCCCGTCCCCCTCGCACGGCCGAAGCTCGGGGCCGGCCCGCTCTACCTGAGTAATCCACGATGTGGGTGGGCACCTTCTCCGGAGTGACGTCTGCGGGAATGGTGATCTCCTCGGCGCGGGGAGGGACCTGCAGGGGACGCGGCGTGACGGCGGCCCGAGGCCCGGGGACGGGCACCGAGGGCTGCGGCCACGCTCGACTCTTACCTCCGCGGGGAACTCCTCGCCCACGAGCGACAGGATCAGCGACGTCTTTCCCACCTGGGCTGCGCGGGGCGGCGCGGTCAGCGCATCGGCCACGATGGCCGCGCTCCTCCCCACTCCGGACCGACCCCGGCGGCCCCGAGACCCCCGCCCGGCTCCCCAGCCCGGCGCCTACCCTCGCCCAGGAGCAAGATGCGCACGTCTCGCTTCATGGCGGCTGCACAGGTCCAGGTCCCGGCCCCGGGCCCGACCCGGCCTCCGACCCCGACCAGGGATCTTCCACTTGCCCACACTTCCGGCCCCCGCCCGCACTTCCGGCCCCCGCTCGCTGAGCCTCACTAACGAGCCGAGCGGGCCAGAGCGTCCCGGCTGTGCGACAGCGCCACCGCGCGGCCACACTGGGCGTTGCAAGCCCCGCCAGGCCCACTCTGGAGCACGTTCCCTCGCAGGGAGCGGGAAGTCTGGGGGTTTGCTGGAGACTGAGCTCAGGCCAGGGCAGCAGGAGCCTGGAGTGACCAGCTGACAATGCCAGAACGCAACACCCACGTTTATTTGAACTTTACAAGGTAGAAATATAGAAAAGCCCGCAGGTAAAGAGCCAGCAAACACTTTCCATAAGTTCAGGATCTTGATGATTTAGAGTCCCAGGCCTGTCTGGTGCGGAGAGACCCAGGCCTTCCTGGCTCAGCAGGAGGCCCTCGACATCCCAGCTTCTCAGCCAAATGGGGGCCCTGAGCTCAAGGCCCCCTCCGAGGCCCGGTGGCCTGTGACTTCCCACACCAAGATGTCACTGTGGGCCACCGAGAAGAGCAGCCGGGCAGATGGGGCAAACCTGCAGAGCTGCACCATGTCATCATGGCCGGCGACGTCCCACACGGCCCCGGACTCACAGTCCACAAGCCTCAGCACACGCTCTGTGGGCAGATGGCATAGGGCTGGGCCTGGGCAGGCTGAGTGCCCCTCACGCCGTACCCGTGTCTGTGCAGCTCCAGGGCCCGGGGTCCCCCAACCTGTCCTGGTGTCGGTGCCTCTGGACGAAGGTTTGCTAAAGCCCTGCGTCCGCCACACCCGGGGCCCACTACAGCTGGGACCGGGGCAGCACAGCTAACGGGAGGGCCCGTCAGCCCCAGGTATCCCACCACATGGGGATTTCAAGGCCCCAAGCTAGGCCACCAAGTCCCTCTGTTGAGGCACTGGCCCTGGGTGCTGCAATCAGCACCCCACACCCCTCATCTCCTGACCCTACGACTCCCCTGGGGCCTGTGTCCTCAGCCCACTTCAGAGATGAGGAACTTGCGGCACTGACGTGAGAGATAGGTCCCAGGTGGAGGTATGGGTGAGCCCCCCCGGCTCCACTCAATACAGGCTGAAGTCCCATTCCACCACAACTCACCAGCAAAGCCAATGGCCATGAGGTGGGCTCCAGGGGACAGGCTCAGGGACACAGCAAAGAACGGCAGCGGGATCCTCTCCACCACCTGTGGACAGTGAGTGTGAGCCTCCCCTCCCCGGCCCTGGGTCCCTCGGGTTCCTGGCCCCACACGGGGGCGAGGGATACACATGCCTGCTTCTGGCGAAGGCTGTAGAAGACCACCTCTGGATGCACGCCGAGGCCCGCACACACCAGCAATGCCCCATCCCAGGGGCAGAAGGCAACAAGACAGGGTGGTGGATGGCTGGGAACCTGCGGAGGGGCGCAGCATGCTGCAGTCAGGTGGGCAGGCACCGTCCCCACCCCTGGTGCCCCGCAGGACTCTTACCTCCGTGAGGGTGGGCGACGGGGAGCTCAGCCAGTCCACGAGCTCACAGTGGCCCCGCAGCCAGTCGGCGGCCCAGATGCTGATGCGCTGGTCTGAGCTGGCAGCTAGCCACAGGTCAGCACCCTCTGCCCCGAAGTCTCCATGCTGGGGGTGGGTAAGGGCTGGTGGGTGCCTCCTGCCCTGCCCTACCCAATCTCCCTCCCCTGCCAGCATCCTCCCGGCCAGGCCCTGCCGGCTCATGAAGCCACGTCACCTCTTTGTTTGTGCTCTGGATGGTGGTGATCAGAGCACCTCGGTGATCACTCAGCACACGGAAGGTCATCCCCGTGCGGGGGCGGCTCACAGCCACAAGCCCATCCTTGTCTCCAGAGAGGATGGTCTGACCTGGGCCAGACAGGGCCACAGTGTTACCCTGTGGGCCCCTGGCCCCCAGCCCAGACATGTGCCTACACTGTCGCTCTGCTGGTCCCCACTCCTCACCATCTGCAGAGTAGGCCACGGCCGTCAGGGCAGCCCGATGGGGGTGCATCTTGAACTCCATGGCAATTCGGGAGATGCTGAAGACACGCAGCGTGCCATCACTGTAGCCTGCTGCCACCTGCTGCTGCTCCGGGTGTCCACAGGCGGGGGGGCTCCACGCCAGACAGAGGCAGCTCTGGGGACCCACAGTGGGGAAACACGAGCACTCCCCTGGGGATGGGGAACGGGGGCCCAGCCCCAAGGCTGGGATGGACACTCAGGGAGGACATGGAGACCAGGCAGGGCCGGGAGGTGGTCTGGGCTCGGCCCTGGTCTCCTCTAGTACCTGGTTCAGCACCTGGAACTGGATCAGGAGCTCCGTGCTGGCCAGGGACCACACTCTCACACTCCCGTCATCACTGCACGTGGCCCAGTGGGACGTGCTGGGGCTGAAGACGACCTCGTTCACCTGCAAGAAGCCAGCCAGCCCCCGCTGAGGCTGTGTGGCCCTTGGGCAGAGGAAGACACAGCAGGACCATGTCTGTTTTGTCTTTTAAAGATTCTACTTTTTTAACGTAATCTCTATCCCCAACGTGGGGCTCAAACTCACGACCCCAAGATCAAGTCGCACACTCTTCTGACTGAGCCAGCTGGGCACCCCAGGTGGGTCTTTCTGACGAGACTACCCATCTCAGCACAAACCTGCCTGGCCCCATCCACCTCCATGTGGCATAGAGACACCGTCCTGGCCTCCCTCCCAAGTGTCCCCACATGAGACCTGGGTGGGATGGAGTCACTAGAAGCCCACTGGTCGGTCGAACCTGATGGCTCCCTTGCTAAGACAGAAGGAACTGTTCTGGTAGGCCCTAAAAAGTGGTGACATGACCATGCGTGACGACGTGTCCCCGGAGGGCCGCACACAAAAGGTAAGGGCAGACAGCCTGGGCAGGAGAGCGCAGGGAAAAGGAGACACAGAGGCCATGTGCCCAAGAGGGAAAAAACACAGGACGGTCTAGCCTTGAACGTGAATTTCAAGGGTAAGTACGAACTCATAATACATCTTACTTAAAAAAACAATAATTTTCCTGTGTGGCTAAGCAGCAACTGGCCCCTCTGGCACTCGGACCAGGACCCCCACGTCCATTTCCCACAAGAGGGGCCCCCAGACTGAGAGGGAATAGCCGAGTCTGTTTCTGGGCGGAGCTGCAGAGGGGAGCCTGGAGCACCCCGCCCTTCCACACAAGAGGGAAATCACCTGCGGCCATCAGCTCCGGTCAAGGACTTAGGGCCCAAGTGCACGTGTGCCGGTGGATGAACGAACACGGAAAGGTACCTGGCACTGACACACGCTATGCTACGGATAAACCGTAGGGCTCGTGCTCAGTGAAAGAAGGAATGCCCAGAACAAGTGAATCCAGAGAAACACAGTTGGTCAGTGAGACCCAAGGGCTGGGCAGGGCAATCGGGGTGGGGGGTGGGGCAGTGTTTGAAGGGTATGGGGCTTCCTTCTGGGGAGGTGAAATGCCCTCAAATGTGACTGTGGTGACGGTTGTGCAATTCTGGGAAGGTAACACAACCACAGACTTCAAGAGAGTAAGGTGTACGACGCGTACCTTGTATCTTAACCCACAGCTGTCACCAAAAACACACAAAGAGCAGATGATACTCGCCCATCCCAAACTCAAGTTGCTTTGATGGCAACCATTATGTCTAAAGAAACGAAGAGGGATCAAAAAAAAGAAGGAGGACTCAGGAGCCAACTCGAAGAGCCTGCCACTGGCCCAAAACAGGGCTTGATAAGCATCAAGAGAAACACTGACCGCAAGGAAGCCGGACCCACATTTCCACCCAGCAGCTCACACAGAGCCTCACCATCGTACACCACCATTGGAGGCCGAGGAGCCAAACCAGCACTCAGGAGACCCGGCCCAGGAGGGAGAGACTCGCCCACCCTGCGGCTCCTGCCTCGGCCCTACCTCGGAGAAACCAAGCTCACGAGGCCGTCCCTCGTGGCCAGGATGAGATCAGCACCACCAGCAAGTCCTACCCAAGTAGTGAGTCATTCTAGGAGCACCGCGCCGACAGGCAAGCGGCCCCTGACCAGACCCTGGCCCGGCCTCCAGACCTCTTGGACCACAGGGAACATAGGGCCGAGAAGCAGGTCCAGCCCAGCTGGTGGGAGGTTCCAGGACAAAGAAGCTTGTTTTCTCAACAAGGAAAGTGCAAGAAAAAATAGTGCCAAAAGAAAAAGGACAGAGAAGGCCAAAAGGCCTGGGTGGGGACGCGTGGGGGTCCTGTGTGGACAAGGGGTAAGCACACAGCTCCAGGCTGTCCTCATCCAGGCACCTCCTGGACCATTTACGCACAAACCCGTCTGACTTGGGCTTGGGCTTGAAATAAGCCGGGGAAAGGAGGGGCAGAGCAGAGCACGTGTGGCTTACCGCCCTGCCCCCGTCCAGGCTGGAAATGCCCTCACCTTGCTCCTGTGGCCACTGATGAGGCGGGTGCTGGCGCCCTCGGCCCAGCTGACGTACCAAAGCGTGCCTGCCGTGGTGCCCACCACACCCATGTCCATGCTGTCGTGGAAGACCGCGCTCACGACAGCCCCGTCCAAGGTCAGCTCGCGCTCCATGAACACAGAGCTAGACCTGGGGTGGGGGATGAGGCCAGTGGGTGGAAAGGGTAGCAGCAGTGACAGCCCAGGGAGCCTGGTGTTCTGGGGGTGTGTCCCCATCCTCGGGCAGCGCCCCCCCCCCCCCGGCGACACGCCCAGCAGCTCACCTGGCGCGTGAGCCCTTGCACCTCAGCTCCGGCACGGCCCCCACTGCCCACAGGCGCAATCGCCGGGTGTTGCTGCCGCTGACCAGCCTCGCACCCGAGCACAGCAGCACTCCTGGGAGGCAGGAGGTGGCATGAGCCCCCTCCCCAGATGCCCAGAGCTTGAGACAAGGTCTCCCGAGGAGAAGCCAAGCCTGAGCCGTCAGGGGCTGCAGGGATTCTGTTAGGCACCCACCAATCTCGCCGTCGTCCGCGTCCCAGACCAGGAAGCAGCGCCTGGCACTTGTGTCCCAGACGCAGACCTGGCCGGCATTGGAGCCACAGTAGAGCAGAGGTGCAGCCCCGTAGCAGAGCGAGGTCAGCTCGCCCGCCCCCACCTCCTCAGGGATGGGCTCTCGGCGCACCTGAAGGGACACGAGGGAAGCGTGGGTCAGCAATGTCCTGAGGCCCAGCCAGACCCCATCCTCCAGAACACCCTGCAAATCCTGGCACCTGGAGGCTGATGTTGGTCCCATGCTGCTGCACGAGCCAAAAGGTAATGGTGCCTTGGCCCACACAGGCCAGCTCGCCAGCATCCCGGGGGTTAAAGGCCACACTGTGCACTGGCTCCGGGAGGTGCGTGGATGCCAGGAGCTCATAGGTGGCCATGCTCCACAGGGCCAGAACGCGGTCACCGTAGTCCCCTGGCGAAAACGCACGTAGCTGCATCAGCTGCCCGGGGTCCCAGGACGGGCAGGAAAGTCGAGAGGCCACTGTCCTCCCCACCCCCACTGACCCAGGGTGACAAGCAGCTCGTCATCTGGTGAAAATGCCAGGGCTTGCACCGCGGTGCTGTGGTAAGAAATGAGGTGCTGGCAGGAGCCCCCCGGCACGTTCCAGATGTGGATGTGGCAGCTGGAGGCGGTGCCGCTGCAGCCCGAGGCAGAGGCCAGGACCTGGAGGGCAGGAGGGCAGGACGTTAACAGGGAGGGCATGGCCCACGGCCCATCCTGGTTCTGGCTGGAGGGAAGGCTGGACCAGCATCCCTCGAACTGCCCTGGAGGTGAGAGCCCGCTGTGGTTGTCAAGAATCCAGGCTCTGACCCTGGTGGGCGGATGGGAGGCGATGCCGGCACCTGAGCATTGTGGCTGAGGGCCAGGGTGGAGATCTCCTCGGGGTGGCCGAGCCAGTGCTGCTGGGCTCCAGAGTGCAGGTCCTCCACGACCACCAAGCCGCCACAGGTGTAGGCAAAGAAGCCTGTGGGCAGGAGGCCAGCCCTGAGCCAGTCGGCTGGGGCCAGGGTGCATCTTCCCTGTTCCCTTCCACAGCCATGGGGGCTCACCCCCGGAAAGCCCGCTCAGAGGCTGGAACACAAGACGCTACCGGGAGATCACGTCTCAGCTCGGGCACCCCTCTTGCCCTGCCACCCAAACCACCTACGAGCAAGTGCTCACGGGCTCTTCCTGGGGCCTGTCCTAGGGGCGGACAGAGCTGGGCCCTCCCTGTAGCTTCTGGGCTGGGAGCCAGGGTGCGCGGCGGCCCCCACCTGTATCTGGCTTCCAGACCACATTGGCCCGCCCGTTCCCGTTGTAGCCCACAACGGCCTTCAGGAGCAGACGCTCCACGCCAGCACTGGAGACAGAGGCACTCTGCGAGGACACGGACAGGACGCTGGGGTGCCGGCACAGTGCCCGGCAGTCCGCCCTTGCAACTCAGGCTCTCCCGCATCAGGCTGGGGCCTGCGATGAAGCCTGGGGGGATGCAGGCTCCCAGAAGGAGAAAAATGGCAGGAACACGGGCCCCAAAACCCACATGAGCAGCAGGCAGAGCTCAGGGTGCAGACAGAAAAGTGCACGTGGGAGGTGTGGGAGGCAGCGGGAGTGTAGGGAGGCCAGGCAGGGGCAGCAAGACCCAGGGGGGATCTCAGGGAGGGCACAGGTACGGGAGGAGGAAATGGGAAGTAGTCAGGGCTCATTAGGACACCACCCAGGGCCACTCTGGACGTCCGCAGGACAGTGAGAGCCTTGGCCAGCCAGCCAGAGTGCAGACACAGGGTGGACAAGTCACCTACAGGGTGACCGTCACCAAAATCTACAGCTAAGCCCTGTCACCACAGCTGTGAGCTTTGGGGGCCGCGCTAGGGAGACTCCAGGAAACCAAGTTTCCTAGGGAGAAACAACACTCCCAGAAGCTACAGGGCCGTGCCACCCCCACCTCTGTGCCTGTAGGGTGTCTGCTTGTGAAAGGGCCTGCGAGGATCCCCCACCCCAACTGACCTTGACCAGTGGGGAGGTCTTATAGCGTGCCAGGAAGTGCCTATAGCAGTCTGGGCGGGCAGAGGGATGGACCTGAGCTTCTCTGATACTCCAAGCACCTGATGGGGAGAAGGACGAGGCTTCGCAACACCAAAGCACCCATGACCCTCAGAGACCCCTCCCTGCACAGTCACCCAGCACCGCCACGGGGACACGTGTCTGAGCCACAGCATACATGTGGGGCCAGAGGACACAGATGGGCTGCACCCCACTGCTAGCCTGGCCCAGCCAGGGCCCCAGACGAGCCTACCTGCCCGGTACTGAACATAGCTCGTCTCACAGAGTAAACCTCAGCCCGTCAGGCGGCTGGGCCTCCCTCAGGCCGCCTGGAGCCCGTGAAAAACCTTGGTTGATCATGAGTATCCCACCCCACCCAGCTGCCCCTCTTCTGCTTACTGGACCAGCTATGGGGGTGGGGACCCATGCTGAGGTCCCAGGGGCCCCCTGGAGACCCCCAGACCCCGTCTCCAGCCCCGCTGGCCTCCTTCACCAGCATGGGCAGACTTGAGGCCTGATGGAGCCCCTCAGGGCTGTGGCTCTCCTCAGAGGGTCCTTCTTCATCTGACAAGGAGAAGGCACCTGGGGAGAACGGGGAGGGGGGCACTGAGAGGAAGGAGCGGAGCACCGTTGCTCCCGCCCCCTGTCCCCCCCATAGGCCTGGACCAGAGACACACCCAACAGGCCCTCCACCCTTACCATCATCACCCTTGAGGGGTCCAGCACAGACGCCCGGCCGGAGTGGGGAAGCCGGGGATGGCTCAGGCACCTGCTGCCGGGGGAGCCCATTGGCCCCAGACACCGTGTCTTCCAGCTGCCTTGCATCCGGGCCTGGAGACAGAAGGACCCAGCCTGTGCCACACACCCCCAGTTCTGCACTAGAAACCTCACGGAAGGAAGGGGCGCTATGCCACCCACAGAGACTGCAGGGCTAGCACCAAAGGTTATCACAAAGCCTGCCCGTGTGGTGGGGTCACTCACTAGCCTCGCAGGTCGGCGGTGCCCCAGGTGAGTCTCCAGCACTGCAGAGGCAACGAGAGATCAGGTGGGAAGGGTGTAGCAGGGTGGCGAGCAGACGTAGGTCTAGGGCAGGCACTTGCCTTCCTGGTGGTGAGCTCTCCGGGAGACCCAGAATGTCCCAGAGGAAGATGGCATCCCCCACGCTGAGGAGCTGCTGCTGGTCAGGGGTGAAGGCCACAGCATGCACAGGCTCTGAATGGCCGACATACACCTGGGGGCAATGGGAGTCAGACACAGAGAGCTTCGAGGCACAGCTAGAGCACCACGGGCCTCTGCTTCACGCTGCAAGAGAGCGACGCATCCTGCAGATCTGGCTGTTGAGTCCCCTGACCCCCCAGATGGGGGGTGTGAGGAGGAGGCTCTCAGGAGCGTCAAGCTCCAGCAAGCACAGGGGAGTTGGGGGTATCACCCACCTGGCAGCTGGGGCAGGCCTGTGTCGGGTAGTCCCACACCTTGATGGCCCGGTCAGTGGCCATCAGCAAGAAGCGGGCGTCCCTGCTGAGGGCCAGGGAGGGGCAGGCCACAGGGGGAACACATGGCAGCTGCAAGAAATGTTCTTGTCGGTGACAGAAGATCGGAAATCACAGACCGCCGCACAAGGGAAGTCTCCCTTCTCGAGAAATGCCCCTTCGGAGGAGCAGCAGGTGGGCCAGGGCCTCCTCCTGCTCGAGGCACTGCAGGCACTAAAGCTGGAGCCCAGAGGGAAGGGGAGGTCAAGTGGCTGACCGCAGCCCTGGGCTCACCTCCCGGACCACGCGGCCCGACATGGTATCCAGCACCATGACCGTGTTAGAGGACGTGGACACCAGTAGGTGGCCAGGGGGTCCGGGGCCAAAGCAGACGGCCACAGCTGAGTCCAGGCGGCTGCTGGCCAGGTCCAGCGCACTGACGTTGATTCGTAGCAGCTGGGAGAGAGCACCGAGTAGCCACCGGTGAGGGCCTCCGGGAAGAGCTTGCGCCCCCCAGAGCCAGAGCACAGGAGGTGAGCAGCCTCAGGCACCCACCCAGCAACCCTGCCTGCCTGTGGCTCACGCACTCCGTGATCCTTTAGACCCTCTCTGGGGTGAGCATGGCCTCCCACCTGCCCCCTTAACTCCCTCGCACCCCACACAGGGCCGAGGAGAGCCCCTGCCCTCCCTGACCCCCTCCACCCTGGTGGAACCCAGGACGGCCATGTGGCAGCCGGTGGGGAACATCCATAGAGTGCTGGCCATGCCAGCATGGCCACACGGAGGGTTCCAGCTGACTCACCTCTTCCAGGGAGGCTGCGTTCATGACGGTCACCACGTACTTGGAGGGGCCCACGAAGGCCAGCAGGCGGCTGTCCGCGCTAACCGCCAGGGCATTGGGGGTTGGGTGGGCGTCCCGGCACACCATGTCAGCTGCCGGCAGCATGGGGGCACAGGGTCAACCAGGTGGAGACCCAAACCTGCCCCCGGCTGTGGGAAACAGACACCAGTGGGCACCAGCTACTGCTGGGATAGCTGGGGGTTCTCCCGGACCACGACCAGCTGCCAAGTGACCACCTGGCTGGCCCAAGTTACAGTGGCCACAGGAGGAAACACACGCTCTCAGGTGACCCGACTCCTACCTAGTGCTCAGGCCATTCACCTTCTCCTGCAGCAGGGCTGGCACAGACCCTCACTGACCTTTCATTCTGGGGGGCTGAGAAGTTCTAAAACCACACTCACCCCGGAGCTGCAGGCAGCGAGCAGCCCCCACCCCACGGGGACCGGATGAGGAGATGGTCAGGAGGCTGGATGGGCAGCACAGGGGTCTGACCTGCCACACGCAGCACACGGCACGGGGTGCTGGCGCAGTGGTACTGGGCCAAGGTGCCCAAGGAGCAGGAGCTGAATAGGAGGCTGCCGTCGGGGCTGGCGGCCAGGCCGGTGACTGGTCCTCGGTGACACCTGCACCACACAGGGACGGCCACCACCCCGGCCCTGAGCTGCACCGTCCCAGACTGCTCACAGCTGGTGCTGCCTGAGTTCCCGGGGGCAGCAGAGGGCTGGGGCTCTCCGTGGACGGCCCTTCCCCACCCGGCGCCCCACGCAGCACCGCAGCCTCCGGCACGGGCGTCTGTAGGGCTGGAACCCACTGGGCACCCACCTGTGCTCCACCAGAACCTCAGCAGCCTCCAGGCTGAAGGAACGGACGGCCCCACTGCTGAAGCCGCAGAATAAGGCTGGACGCGTGGGGTGGAAGGCGACGGTACACGGGGCCTCCTCCGGGGACCTCAAGTCATAGAGCTGGGGGGCGGGGTCCATGAGGGCAGGTAGGGATGGGGCTGCCAGCCGGCCTCAGAGCCCGAGAGCCCATCTCTCCATGGGCCCCACGGACCGTGCAGTGCTCCACGCCTGCCTGGGCCCCACCCACCAGCCCGCAGTGCCTCCCTCTGCGATGGCTCCCTTCTGGCCGCACCCCACCTGCTGCAAAGTCGCCAGGTCCCAGATGCGGACAGTGTGGTCCTGGGACACCGTGGCCAGCTGCCCTCGGCTGCCCTGGGTAGCCAGGGCCAGCACCGGAGCGGTGTGGGAGCGAACCAGCATGCTGTACTCCCGGGACGGGATGTCCAGGAAGCCCAGGTGGCCGGAGGAGGTGGTGGACAGCACACGCAGACCATCACGGCTGACGCACACTGAAGTGACTGGGCCCTCGTGCTCTGCGGACAGGGTGGCTCAGGGACCTCCCGGGCCCCCTCCACAACACAGACAAACCCCTTTCCTTGCAGCCTGCAGCTCCATCTCTCTGTGGCGAGAACGGGCAGCTCCCCAATGACCACCCACTCCTGGGTTCAGGACTTGACCCCCTGGAGGACTGGGACTGATGTCTAGCCAGGGGATGACCCCTGGAGGACTGGGACTGATGTCTAGCCAGGGGATGACCCAGGGACACAACCCTCCCAAAGCAACTCCGATGCTGAGACGGTACCGTGGTCCCACCTGCCTCCAGGAGCACAGAGGAGAAGTCCAGGGGCCAGAGCCGCAGGTAGCCGTCCTCCGAGCCCATGGCACATATGGCCTGCGACACGCTGAGGCTGCTGATGGAAATGCCGGGGCCTAGGGGGCGGGCAGGGTCAGCCCACAGCACCAGGGCGGCTCCCCCACCACCACCCCCCATACAGCAGGGGACCACCTACCAGAACTGAAGGTCTGCTTCTGTGAGAGAGGGCGGCTGGGGGTCCGCGTGGGCAGGAGGCGGCGAGCATACCGCACGGCCAGGAGCTGGCGGTCGATCTCCAAGATGTGTCCACTGCGGCCACACACATAGCTGCTCAGGGAGGCGACAAGTGAGGGCCGAAGGGGCAGGTGGGAACAGGACCCAGCCACTTATGGGAGTGAGGGTAGGACTCACAGTGTATGGCCATCCTGGGCCCATCCAAAGGCCAGGTCGGTCAACTCCAGCACCCGGTGCTCCCCCAAGTCCACAGGGCAGGAACGCAGCTCCCCCCCGCGCAGCCGCCACAGCCGCACGCTGCCCTGCCCACACGAGGCCATCCTGCAGGGCAGAAACATGACACTGTGGGTGGTCCCCAAGCCAGGGAGCGCCAGGCTCAGACCCCATCCGGGCCCATGGGCTGTCGAGGCCTCATCCCAGCAAAGCAGGGACAGCACCATCACCTGGTTTCGTCAAAAAAGGCCACCTCAAATGCCTGGATGTCAACCCCGGTGTGCGTCTTTGCAAGAAGGACTGCCTCACCGCCTCGTCCCACCTGGGCTGTGCCCCAGGCCATCACCACCTGCAACAAGCCCGTACTGAGTGCCCATGGCCCACGCATCCGCCCTGCCTGCCTGCCTGGCCTCCCGCAGGCCTCAGCTCTTCTTTCCTACACAAGCCCGCCAGAGCGCTCGGGAGCTGAGGGTGTGGGGACGTTGGTCCCACAGCCCAGAGGAACCTGTCCGCGTACTCCTGGGCTTCCACACTCGAAGCTGGGCATGTCTGTGGGAACAGAGAAAACACCGACCCACGAGCAAAGACGGGCCCGTGCCGGAACATGAACCGCCTCAGATACACCTGATCTCAGGAAGGCCGCTGCGCCAAACACGGCCAGCAGAGACGGCAGGCGGCGGCCACACCGACTCTGTCCAGGGGCCTGAGAACATGAGGCATCATACAGGGCACGCAGGGCAGCGGGCTGGGCAGGGGAGCTCTGCTTCCTAAGCCCTTTGGCCTCTGCCTGCGCCCAGGCACAGGCCACCCTTGCCTCCCTGACCAGGGCCTGTTACCGTCCTCCCGTGGCGGTCCTTGCCGACGCCACAGAGCAGCGCCCCGCTGTTGGAAAAGCTGTGGATGGAAAGCAAGCAGTCAGTGTGGCTGGGGCCGGCCCCCCACCCCTCCCAGAGGCCCCATGCGCACCTAAGGGAACAGAGGGTGTGGGCCGGGCTCCGGAACAGGGACAGGCACTCCCCGGTCTGGAAGTCCCACAGGCGCAGCATGCTTGGGGGCCGGGCCTGGGCCGAGGCCAGCAGCACGCCGCTCCCATCCAGTGCCAGGGCAGAAACCTGGAGGAGGTGGCAGGTTGGGGGGACGGCCCTGGGCTCGCAGGCACGAGCCTTCCCTGGGACAGGCGGGTGGCACCCACCTTGTCAGTGTGGCCGAGAAAGCAGCGCTGCTCCCGGGTGTGGACGTGCAGGACGACAATGACTGCGTGACAGGGGTACACCACGGCAGCCCCGTCCCGGGTCCACAGCGCCTGTGCACAGGGGCCAGATGTGGACGTCACGAGCTGCTTGGCCTCCGCCCTCCCCAACCCCAGCACACCCCGCCGCCGTGTCAGGAGCACACACACACATGCAGGACCTCCCCCAAACCCTGTCTGCAATACTAGAAACTCCACGGTGGAAATAATGAAACACCAGGACCCACAGACGCTCGGTTTACGTCTAGAAAGACCTGGCAAGCACAGCGCCACAGACCCAAAACTGGTGCCCACACCAGCCCCACACGCCAGACAAGCATCAAAGCCTCACAGGACACGTGACAGCTCTCGGGTCTAGGGACGCTCCAGCACCTGGGCCCGTGCGAGCGCGGCCTGCACTCCCAACAGAAGAAACAGACGCCGGGACAGGAAGTCCCGCTTCCACTGAGCAAACGCCAGGCCGTGTGCCAACACGGACAGGGCCAGGCATTCACGGGGGGTGAGAGACTCCACACCCCGAGGAAACATAGATGTCCACATAACCACCTTGGGGTCTCACGGTTTTCCCACTGCCCCCTCTGTGTACCTGACACACGACCCAGAAAGAGCACCTAAGAAAGAGCACCGGACCACTCACCCATTTGGTACTGTGGCCCCCAAAGCCAATGACTCCCTTGAGTCTCAGGATCGGATCCGGGAGAAAGCTCTGAAACAGGCAAACTCACAGTGAGACCCCAGGAGGTGAGGCTCCCATCGCACTGGGACCGCACCAGCCCAGGCTAGCTCCTCCCTGCCAAGAAAGCAACGTGGTCCTGGGTGGTTCTTGCCGGCTGCACAGTGGCAGGAAGCCAGGATCGGGCCTCAGTGCCAGACCCTGTGGGGACCTCAGCTCCTGCCCCTGCCCGCACTCCCAGGCCTCCACGTATCGCCTGGTGTCTCCTTACCTTTTGTTGGAAGAGATCCTTGTCCAAAGCCACCTCCTGCCTGCTGTGCTTTCGGCCAGAAGGCTGGACGACAAAAGGTCTCAGAGACCCAGTAGCCCTGAGCCACACCTCATCAGGGCCCCACCCACCTCGGTGAGAGGGCTTACCCCTCACCTTCCCAGGGCTAGGCACTGACCTCGTGCATGGCCACATCCTCTAGGGCCATGGCAACCATGGTCGGCTTAGGCGCGGACACGTGAACACCGTTGCCAGCTGCATGCTTGTCAGTGACCTCCGCCCTGGCCGAGTGCTCTTGGCTACGGTCACTGCGGCCATTCATACTGGGGACCTCCGAGCGCTCGCAGAACAAGCTGACCTCTGGAAGGGGCCTGGGCACTGAGGGGGCCTGGCGCGACTGCAGAGGCACAAGTGCGTGTCAGCACCCTGAGGCCACCACCCTGCAGCCCCATCTCCAAGGAACAGGAGCACTCACAGCTATGGGACCCAACATCTGGACCGGGGAGGGCACACTGTCCTGGAAGAGATCGCTGAAAGCCACTGGGTGAGGGGGAACCTGCAGCGTGCGCCCCAGGAAACCTGGAATGGAACCAAAGGCCACAGAAGCCACTGAACAGAGAGCACAGAGGCCTGGAGACAGCATGGTCATACGGCCTCGCCCACTCCTCCGAAGCCACAGCAACAGCTGCAGCCCACCCCTCTAAGCCAGGCCCCGCATACCCTCCTAGCTGGAAAGTTTGAGGACACCAAGCACCCCACACCACCTTCCACATGGTCCTGGCATCTCAGGACAGCCTCGAGGCTAGCCCTGGCCCCCGTGGGCACCACCCTGGCAGGTTTGCCACCCCCATACAATATCAACACCCCCTCCCGTGAAACGCCACGTTGCTGCAGGCCTGAGCCCACATCCCTGGTGACCCCACAAGCCCACCTGCCTCAGGAGGGGAACAGCTCTTCTGAACCAGCTCAGGAGATGCTTTTGAGCTGTCACTTGGAAACCTCGACAGGGCAGAGGAAAAGTTAGTGTCCAGGGACCGCCCTGTGCTCCCCTCACTGGCCTCCCTCAGGATGGGCAGAGCTGCTCACCGGATGTGGACATAGCGGTCATACCAGCTCTCCCCCTTTGGCACCGGGAATGCCATTTCTCGAGGTACAGGTGTGACAGGCAACTTTGCTCGCTGGGCCTCAGCAATGGTAACAGCTACAAAGAGCGGAGCTGGTCCACGGAAGCAAGCCCATCCTGCTCCCTCTTCTAGCCCAGGCGGGTCTCAATACCAGGTACCCCCAGTCCAGCCACCACCACCCCCTGCCCCCCACAGGTGTCTCAGGAGCTGGGGGGCTCCGAGAGGGCACTGCACAGGCGTTTCCATCACAGGCCGGGATGTCAGCCCCTCCTGCTGAGAACTCAGGGATGAGGGGAGAGAACCGGAGCGGGCAGGCTGCAGGATGCGCACAGGGCGTAAGTACAGCACTCACCGGGGTCAAAGCACAAGTCGCTGGTGTAGAGGCTCTTCACGAGCAGACTCGCGCACAGCTTGACGCCCTTGAGATGACCGTAGCACCGGTTCAGGTACACCAGGAGAATGTCACGCAAATCAAGCTGCAGGCATGTCCAGCGGGCACCAGAGGGGGCAACAGCGGCCAGCTCTGAAGAACACGAGCCAAGACCAGCGCCCACGGTCTCACCAGCCAGCCCACGGCGGTCTGTACTCAGCCGGCGCCAACCATCACGTGCCCCCCCCCGCCCCAGCACCATCGGTCCTTGTGCCTGCGACTGCCCACCTCCCTCTCTGCTCTCAGGCAGCCTCTCTCGGGCTACCGCAGCCCTTCATGTCCCGTTTCCACATCACCTTTTACAGCTAACCCCGCCTCACAGATGAAGGGAAACTGCAGCCATGTGGCCGTAGACTTGAATTCCTTGAAGAGGTTGGAGAAGGACACACGGATGACCTGGCTGTCCTGCAGGGCACAGCATGACCATGAGAAGACGAGAGGGGCTGCAGGAACGCAGCACCCCCGGCCCCTGCTCCCAAGCTTGGCACCTCGGTGGCCACGTCCAGGTGAATGACGAAGTGCTTGGCTGGCAGGGGCCTGAAGAGCACGTACAGGTACCGTCCCGTCAGCCCCAAGGACTGGGTACTGGTTTTGGGGAGCTGGATGTAATTTCCAGCAGACACAGAACCCCGGATGCGATACACAGTGCACTTCAGAGTCCTATCCTAAAGAGAGAAACAGGGGAGGCGGCGCGGTCCAGCGAGAGACACCAAGAAGGGCACCGTCGTGTGACCCTCGCGGGCTTCTACCAGGGCTCTCAGGAGAGAAGGAAGAGATCCCCTGGCCCGCTTACCGTCACAGCAGCCACATCGCCTTCCTTAGTGGACCGCTTCCACTCGCCCACCTTGAAGTGTCTGAAGACGTTGAGGAACGGGTGCTGCCACACTGGGGGGCCACGAAGGTGTGAGGACCCCCGTGGGCATGAAGGTGCGTCCCCAGATGCCAGACCCCGGCCGGCGAGGGCGGGTATCCCGCTGTGGGCCTCCAGACCTTCCAGGGAGGAGCCAAAGGCTGGGTCTGTGTTCCGAAATCGCTATTACTGAGCGCCAGCCCCGGTCCCCCCGCCGCTCTGACGCCCCGCCGCCCCGGTCCCCCCGCCGCGCTGACGCCCCGGCCCAGGCCTCCCGCGCGCCGCTACCTTTCGCCATGGCGTTGGGGCTCGCACTTCCCGCCTCGACCGCCGCGCGCTCCACGCAGGGCACGCAGCGCGCGCTTAGCAACGGCCGCCTGGCAACGGCGCCACTGCTGCCGTCACGCGGCCCAGGCCACGTGACCTGCGGCGGGGCGGGGCGGACGACGGCGCGACATCGGCCACGTGACCGCGGTGCGACCAGAGTCGGGTCGCCGGACCGCGGTTGGTCGTAAGGCAAGGTTCGTCCGGCTCGGCGTGGGCCGCCTCTCCGGCGCCCTGAGAACCGTCGCGACCCTGGGCCTCTGCGGCTACTCCCAAGCCAGGCCCCTGTGCCGATGACCTAGCAAGGCTAGTGGGAACCAGGGAGGTGCCCGACTCTCGGGCGCACCTGTGTATCGGGAAGGTGACCTACCCCATATTTATGGGAATGCACTTGGCCAGGGCTGTCCACACCCACCGACAGCTCAGACCGGTCTCCACCCTCCTGCCTCCAGCCCTCTAGCTTCCACATCTGGGGTACTCCACTCCACTCCGCAGGCAGTGCCACCCACTCGAGGCCAAGCAGTGTCCCACAGGGCACCTCGGCCTGGGGGGTTAAGACACAGGACCAAGCATCCTGAGATCTGGCCCCAGTCCCGCGTCCCTGAGACTCCATCCCTGGGCCAGTTGCTAACATTCGTGAATCGTGAGATGGGGCTCAGGCACCTGCCCACAGGAGAGAAAGCTGGGTGGTGCTGGCAAGGTCCAGCGACGTCCAAGAACGATGAGTGGCCCCAGGGCCCCAGCACCTCCGTCAGGACACAGGAAGGCCAGAATCGGGCAGAGCCGTAGCCATGGGCCCAAGGAAAGGTTAGGCTGGACCTAGTACGTGACGACCCTGACGCCACCCCCACACGCAGCAAATAAAGGCCACTCAAAAAGGGCAGTTTCTCAACTTTATTAGCCTGGAACTCCTCCCTGCCAGCCCCAGGGGCTGGTCCCTGGGCACAGTGAGCAGGATTGAGGTCAGACAGATTCAGCTCCCGGCCCCTGGCAGCACAGCACAACTGGTCCAGGGGTCAGCAGGTGCAAAAGTCCAAACGCTGGCACTTCAGGTGTGGCCGGCTCCCGGCCAGACTCAGGGTGAAGGACGGCCTGCTTCAGTGGCTAAATAGGGCTCTGTGGTCCTCTCCTGGTGAGGGGTGGGGGTCGTCCACCATGAGGCAGGGCTGGGTCCTGCACGGGCATCATTCCTTCCAAGGCAGCTAGGAGCAATTAGTGATTCTGGCCAGGAACTGCTGCGCCCACCACTCGTCCAGGTCAATGGGCACAAAGTCTGTGGGCAGAGTAGAAGGCTGGGCAGTGATGCTGCCTCCCAGACCAGTCAGTGTCTCTCCCTTTGAGCCAACCACAAGCCCCTCACCCAGACCCAAATGTAGCAAGCACTAGGAAGAAGCGGGTCAAGTTCAAGTGCCCTCCCCAATCCCCTAGGGCTAGAATCCAGCAGGGCCCAGGTCAGGGTTGGAGGGAGTGGAGGGGACTCCCTGAGAGCAGGGGAGGGCTCACTCTGCAGCCGGGGGTTGGGGGTCTTCTCCACGTACTGCACAGGCCTGGGCCCACTATCGCCAGCTGGGCCACTACCCAGCTGCTGTTCCACTTGCTGCCAAGCTGTGGGGAAAGGGCAGTCAGGCTGAGCCAGGCCCCTGGCATCCTGTCTCCCACCCAGGGCTTGGTGGCCACCCTGGACCCAAGCCAAGAACGGGAATAGGCAGCCCACTGGACAGTCACAGGACAAACAGGCACACAGCCTAGGAAGAGCCCGGTCCTCTATCTACTTTGAATCAGGTCACAGTGAGGAGGAGGAATAGGGGCCCGGGCCTCACCGTCGGGCCTCGACACTACCTTTGGACACAAACCGGACGTTTTCCTCATGGGCCAGCGTATAGGTCTCTTGGGTTCCCTCAAGGGATGGAGATGTGGCAGGGGGCCGCCGGCCATTCACCCGATTGAACACAAGCCTTGGCCCCGGACTGTGGAGGGGGGAGGAGCCGGTCAGCAACTATCCTAAGCCCAGATGATGCCTGGCAAAGCTCCAGGAGCAGCTTCAGGCCACACCCTCCATCCCCAGGCCAGGCCCAGCCTGGGCACTGCCTTGACCTTCAGGGTAGCTGCGTGCTGCAGTGGTGGCCGAGGAGGCCTCTCTCCTGCAGGCCCAAGCCGCCAGCAGCTCGATTCACACCTGCAGTCCCCAGCCCTGTGTCCCAGACCCCCAGCAGGGTTCCATGCTCAAGGCACACAGGCGCTCCTCCAAGGGTCTCTCGGGCACCCCTACTGCCACCTGCATCCCACCTCCCCAGGACCAGCCAGGCCTCCAGCAACCCACGTACAGATCTAAGCTACAACCAGATCACTCTGACCCAACCACAACTGGCCAGGCACAATTCTCGGCCATCTTCTCCCCCCACAGAAGCTTCTCCATCTCACCACTGTCCCCAGTGTGGAAGGACCCAGACAAGAAACAGGCAATCTTTGCCCTTCCCTCTTCCTGGCTGCCTCAGGCTCCATGGGGATGAGCCCTCAGTGATGGTGTGGCCAAAGAGCACTGAGTGGAGAAGTTGTGACTTCAACCCCAGCCCATCCCTGAAGGTCCCAGACAAGGCAACACTCCTGCCCATGGGGGTGGGAATGCTGAGTGAGGAGATGGCCCCCAGGTGCTGGAGCTCAGTCTGGTGGGCATGGGATGTCCAGGGAGCCACTGGGCCTGTCCCAGTCAGCGATCAGCAGGGCCCAAGGCAGTGATGGGCTGCCCTTGCTGGCAGCAGCTGGCCTAGCCCTGCACACACAAAGCCCAGGATGGGGCCGTGGAGGGAGCGGGGCCCGCACCTACAGCAGGAGGTGGGAGCCGGGAGTCCTGGGCTGCACGTGCCACTCCGCCAGGCACTCGCGGTCCCGCCGGCCTGCTCGCCTTCCTGGGCTCAGGTGCCCCACCGCCGCTCGGGGGTCCTCCTCGGCTGAGAGGGGCACTAAAATAAAGAGGAGTGTCTTGAGGGGCACCGGTCCCACCAGCTCCAGGCCAGCGAAGAAAATGTAGGGGTCAGGGCTCCTCCCAGGCCTGAGCTGCACCAACCAGAAAGTATGAACGTTTGTCCTCCACTTGGATAACCCCCTGCCTGCCACCCCTGCCCCCACAAGCCTGCAGACTCCAGGAAAGGGGAGGCTGGACAGCAAAGAAGGAAAACTGAGAAGGGAATTGCAGCCATGGGCTGTGGATCACAGGGACCAAGGCGGTGGCCTGACCAGGGCTGAGTGGGGGCCCTAGCAGGCAGGCACCCACCTAACTCCCCCACCCCTTTGGGAGTTAGTTACGTAAGGGTGCTCCCCAGGCCCTCTGAAGAAAAGGGCGCTGGCTGCAGCGTGCACCATAGATGAAAGTCTTGCTGTGCCTGCTCCCACGGCTGCTGCCCGCGGGCACACTCCAGTGTCCCTGCTCAGCACGCACGCGGGCATCCTCGCACTGAGTCTCCTCTCTGACCCCCACGGTCAACCGCCCACCCATTGCCAGCCCAGGACCCTGTCCTCCAGAGGGAAGTGACCCGCCCAAAGTCACACGCTGTAAATGGGTGTTAGTTCCAGAACATGAGCTCACACCTGCGTGACCTCAAAGCCCACGACTCAGTGACACTCCCAGGCCACCTCCCCCACCTGCTTGCAGGACCATCCCGGGGCCACGGGGCGCCACTGTATCTTCTTCCTGACCAAGCATATCACCGCCACTGTTCTCTGCTGTCTATCTCACACTGGGAGCCAGAGCTGCTCAGAGGAACAGCCCCACAGCGGCCCAGAACCCCAGCCCACAGAATTAGCAGGTCAGACGTTTTGAGCACCTGCAGCGCACCAGGCGCACCAGGCGCACCAGGCGCAGAGGACGCGGCAGCGGCCCAGACACCCCATCTCTCGTGGCAGTCAGGGTGAGGGATGCTGGGTAGTAAAAA
This sequence comes from Ursus americanus, assembly GCF_024610735.1. NCBI lineage: Eukaryota > Metazoa > Chordata > Mammalia > Carnivora > Ursidae > Ursus > Ursus americanus. The sequence goes on from NC_142128.1 coordinate 39,873,880, forward strand.
GGCACTACAGAGGAAAAAACAGGGAAGGATGGGTAGGAAGGCAGGTGGAGCCCTTTTGGAGGCTGGCCTCCCCCCAGAAGGTTCAGGAGAGGGGGTAGGGAGGACTCACTGGCAGCGCTGGCCTCCCAGCAGGGTCTTTTCGAGGTCACGGGGACTGGGAGGGGGCAGCTCTGGAAGAGGGAGTGACCTCAGAGGGAAGGGGGGGCCAGCACAGCCAGCACATGCTGTGCCGCTCACCACTCCCGGGTGCGCAGTAGGACCCACGGTCACACGGGACTGAGGCGGGCCAGGCTCGTCAGCACCCTCCTGACCAGGCAGGCTGTGGTGTGCCCAACTGGCTGAGGGCCAGCTGAGGGCGAAGGTGAGGCCTCCAGGGGGTTTTAATGGCTCTACGCGGTCTTTCCCATTTCCCTCCCCAGCACTCCCCAAACCTGCCACAGATGCACCCTGATTTCATCAGCAATGGGACTGTGTAGAGGAAGGTGAGAGGGTCCGGGGCACCCTGGACCACTATGCTCCCAGGTTATTTGCCTGGGGGACCTGTCGTGCCTATGCACCTATGTCCTGTTTACTCTTCTGGGCAGCAGGACAGCCGTGAGGGCAAAAGCTGAAATCACAAGGCAATATTATAACACAGCCTGGATCCCAGGAATTGCCCCCAAGGCCCTGCTCACCTGTCTCCCAGGACACACCTGTGGTTGGCCTAGAACGCTTTCATCACTAGGAAGTGGCCTCACAATGTCAACATGCCCCCAGCAGAAGCCCCTCCACCCCCCCAGGGAAGGGCCGCAGCCCAGAAAGATCCCCACAGGCTGCCCCCTCCTGGCAGGCCCCCATCACCTGCACCCTCAGAGCTGCCTCAGGGGGTCCTGAGTCAGCCACCCTGCTTCTCTGCGGGCCCCTACCCAAAGCCTAGCCCAGGAGGCCTCAGGCTTTTGTGCACTTGGAAGAAAGCCCCGGGTCCAGGAAACGTATAGAATAAAAGAAACCAAAGGCTCAGCTCTGGAAGATGGGGGGGGGGGCGGTCAAGGTCATGTCGAGGCCAAATTGGGCAGGACTGAGATTCCTGTGGGACAGGCGTGGGGCACTGGCAAAACTGCTGGTCAGGAAAGGCGGGCAACTGCAGGTTCCGGCAAGGCCTGAGCATCTGTGGGAGTCCTCCAGTGCCCAGCCAGGGTGTTTTGGGTGAAGCGCGCAGGAGAGCAGCGGCCTGGAAGGGCCAGAAGAACCACGTGCGCTTTCTCCCCCAGCCCGCTCTGCAAGGACGGGGCTAGCGGCCTCCCGCCGGGGCCGGAGCCAGGAGGCCTTGCGGGCCAGCGCCCTAGGATAGTTTGCTCCCGCCTTCCTGGGCAGCTCGCCTCAAACCTTGGCCTCGCCGCCCAAGGTCGCCCGGGGCATCTGAGTCAGCCGCGTGGAGCTCCTACGATCCAGGAGCTGGTCAGCTTCCTCCCCACTCGGGCTCCGCCAAGGTCCCACAGGGGCAGAGTGGGAGAGGGGTTCGTGCACATCCGGCCTAGCCGCCGCCCGCCGACCCTGCCAGGTGGCAGGTGAGCCGGAGGCGCGGAGCCGCGGAGGCCAGAGCGGCCCGCGCGGGCGGGGTCAAACGCCCCGCCCCCGCGCCCGCCCCGAGCATGTGGCCGGGTCTCCGCGAACCTTCCCCAAGGTCAACCTCTCGGTCCCGCGGCCGCCAGCGGCCGGCCCGCGCGTCTCACCTCGAAAGGGGCCAGGGTCCCGGCGGCTGCGCCCGCGGGGGCGGTGGGGTCGGCGGCGCGGGCTGCCGGCATTTCAGGAGCTCGCCGAGCCGGCTCTCCACCTGCTGCTGCGAGGGACCTGCGGGCACCGGGCGCGTCAGCCGCCGCCGCCGCCGCGCCTGGGCAGTCACTGCGCGGACCCTCCCCCCGGCGGCCCTGCCCGCCCCCCGCCCCGCGCACCTGTGCGGCGCTGCGCGACCAGCTTGCTGGGCCCCTTGGTGATGGTGTACATGGTGCGGAGGGGCCGGCCGCCCGCGCGCTCACCGGGACGCACGCCCTGCCCTGCCCTCCGCCCGGGCTCGCACTCGGCGGGGGCCCAGGGCGCGGCCCCTTTAACGGGCGGCCGGGCGCGGCGGGCAGGGGGCGGGCCGCTACACGCCCCCGGCCCTTAAAGGGCCCGCGCGAAAGGGCCGGCCTCGGGGCACGCGGCGGAGGTGGGGCTCCGGCCGTTGGCGAGACTGGCCGCGGCCCGCAGCCACCAGCGCCCCACCCCACACGGCCCAAGGCCAAGGCGGAGGAGGAGGCCTAGGGCCTGGGACGGCCTTCCACCGCGGGAAGGCCAGGTGAGCCGCGGGGGCGGGGGTGCGCTGGGGGCGCTCTGTGCGGACCCTGCAAGCAAGGCAAGGCCGTTCCCACTCAAGTTGGGGAGCTTCAGCCAAGGTGCCTGGGTGGGCCTGGGCCAGCCTGAGGGGTCATTGTTGGCCTGGGTCTTGGGACCGAGGGCCCAGAGACCAGAAAAAGTGGGTTTGGTCAGCAACCTGGCTCCCTGGGAATCTCCCACCCCGTGGGACAGGAAAAGTGGGTGCAGTCTGCTCCCTGACCGAGCCTCCCATGCCACGGTGTACCCCCAGCTCCAGGGACCGGAGGCCCCCTTCAGTCTAGGAGCAGCGTGGGGGTGGGATCTTGGGGAGAGAGAAGGTGGGTGAGTGAGGATGCCCGGTTTGCCTGTTTCATCCCAATTGGAGGGGGGCAGTTACCTCCCACCCGCACCTCCAACTCAGGTGGCCTGCCTCCACCCCCAGGGTTCCTTCCTAAGAAATACAGAGGAGTGTGGGTTACTGCCGGCTCACGGGCTGCTCAGGGGCTTTCCCCACCGCTGCCCAGGCCGTGGGAGAGGAAGCGTGGCACTCTGGGGTCTGTGAGCCTCACCACCCGGAGGGCTCAACATAAGGCTCCCTCGTCCTCCGTTTGGTTGAGTTCAATCCTTAGCATCCTCCCACCCAAGAAAACACTGCCCAGAGTCGTCCAGGATTCAGCCCCCGAGGCTTATATGGCCACTGCAGGGCTCACATGCTGTTCCCACAAATATTTGAGGAAGCTCAGTCCAGCAGGCACTAGGGCCTGGGGTGTCCACTGGGGCCTTTGTCTAGGAGTCGCCGCGCCCAAAGGGCCAGGGGACTTACCTCGGCAGTGGCCCAGTGGGCTCCTGGAACAAAGGCAGCCCAGCTCCCCCGACACGACACCTCACTTTCGGAGCAGACCTGAAGCCTCTCCACCCAGGCAGAGCGCACAACATTGAGGGGGGTGAGGGGAAGCACCTGTTGGGGTGTGACAGCAGGAGGAACTCTCACCCCACCTGCTCTGTGCAGTGTCCCTCTCCAGCTACCCCATGTGCCTTTGTGGGTGGTAGGAGGGAGCCAGGCCTGCTCAGGTACTCTTAAAGAAGTTTGCCTCCCAGGGGCCCCCTCCCCAGCTTTCTCCTCCGCAGGGTGGGCTGGGCTGGGTCAGACCTGTGATCCTGAGAGGGGAGAGACGAGGTCCACCCCAGGCAAGAGCATGTCCATGGAGTCCAGGCCTGGGCAAGCCCCCCCCCAGCCCAGCTGGCCCCTCCCCAGCCCCCATGCCCCCTACAGTGTCTGTCCTTTGTCCCTCCTCACAGCAGCATCAAGGCCAGCCTGTGCTCACATGCTGCAGAGATGGCACAGGGTGCGGGGGGCCGAGGCCCTGGTGCGGGGAGCACGGGCCCCCAAGCTTACACAGACTGAGAGCCCCTCCCTTGGGCACACCCCTCCAGCCTGCATGGACAAGGCCCCTGGATGGGCGCACAGGCCCAGCCTTTGCTTAAGCTCTCTGAAAACCAAGGCCTTGAAGCCCTAACGTTCAAGCCCTGCCCACAGGCCTTGTTTAAGGTCAAAGGTTGGGTCCCCTCAAGCCTCTGGGGAGAAGCAGCTGAGGACAGATGATCCTGACAGGTGGGAGGGGAGAAGGTGCGGGACCAGCGGGGTGGGGGTGGGGGGTGTGAGGGAGAGCCCAGTGGCCCCCAGGATAGCTGAAGGAGGAGGAAGGCCAGATGGTGGGGGGCAGGTAGTGAAGCCCCCTGCACCCGTGGGGAGGCCTTGCCAGCCTCACTGCTCCCAGGACACACCGTGGCCCCAACCTCACTGACCTTCCCCTGTGCTACAGGTCCTGAAGCCCCTGCAGGGGGTCAGTCACCTACCCTGTTGTTGGAGACCTATCCCCAAGCTGGAGAGGGCAGTTGGACCCGAGGGAGGGGCCTCACTCAGTTTGCAGACAAAAATGGCTGTCTGGGGAAGAAAAGGCCTTCACTTCACAGACCCTAATCGTCGTAATAAAAGCAAATAGTATTTTTCTTTCAAAGATTGTAACTACAATACTAAAACTTCGTCTGAAAGAGAAGGAAGCGTGTTTTCAGTCATTCTCAGTAACTTTCTCCGTCTGAAATCCGTGCCCTCACCAGCGCACATTGGAGGATGGGCTGCTGCCAGTGGAGAGGTGGCTAGCAGACCCCCCAGGAAAGGTGCTGGCTGGGTGCTTGCAGCCACCAGCGGCTGGAGACGGAGAGGAGCCATCTTCCTCTACAGCCTCTGGAGGGAGCAGACCATCTTTACCTGGGCCTTGGGACCTCCAGAAGCATGGGAAAATACGTGCCTGTTGTTTTAAGCCACTAAGTTTGGGGTCACTTGTTAGAGCAGCTCTAGGAAGCCAGTGTATCAGGGGAAGTGGTGGCGGATGACTGGACAGGAGGGGAAGTGCCCAGGGCATGGCGAAGGGCTGGGGAGGAAGCCTGCACCCCCATCGGGGGGTCTCTTGTCCGCTCAGGGCTCTCTGGCCACTAGAGATTTTATCACGTGCATAAACACTCATTTGGAAAGGTGACCCGGGCCAAGGTACCTTCCACACAGTGCGTGAGAAGCTCGAGAGAGTTTCCTGGGAGCTGAATTCCGCCCCAGGAGACGAAACGTGAGGAGGCCCCAGTGAGCACAGGCCGTGGCAGGGGACAGACACTCCCAGGGGTCCACTGTTCAGCATCACTGGGGGCCCTGGACCCTCCCAGAGTCTGACACACAACCATGACTTTGCAGAAAATGTGTTCAAACGTGTACACAGAGGCATTCACATGTGCGCATACATACTCGCACACACTCGTGCACACCTTGTGGCAAAGGCCGCGGTCAGCCTTCTCTGACTCTGAGCTTGGTGAGCACAGAGTGCAGGGGTAGCTCCTACAGCGTCCAGCCCAGAGTGACGGATGTGGCAGGTGGATACTGATGGGGGAAACAAGGGCAGAAGAGAAATTATGACATTTCCTTAACTACCTGCAGCATGTTGACAAGTCCTCAAAACAGGCAGAGTGACATTCCTCTAAGGTCTCAACTGCCCTGATGTTGACACTCTGCTAAGGGCAAAAAGCCATCCTAGCCTGACCCCCACACCCCAGGATCCTGTAAGTTTACTTGAACATAAAAAAATTCCTTTGGAAACTTCCCTTCTCTCTACCCCTGCCCCAGGATGTTGGCAAGCATCCCCCAAGCGTATGACCCACCGATATACATCTGAAGGGTCTCGTGACTGAGAGTCTATTAGATGGTAATAAATGACCTTTTCCTAATAATAGGTAGCACCCTCAAGGTCCTGGGATTGAGTCCCACTGCTTCTCCCTCTCCGTGCTGCTCCCCTGCTTGTACATGCTATGTCAAATAAAATCTTAAAAAACAAACAAAAAAACAGTATATAATGGGCCGCTCCTCATGACCCCCGTGCAGCTCTTTCTGCCCATGGGTCCCCCGTCCCTGTGCTTTCATAAAACCACCTTTTTGCACCAAGGACATCTCAAGAATTATTTCTTGGCCGTTGGCTTCGAACCCTAACATCTTTCCTACATCAGGTATCACCCTAAGGGCAAGTACTGTTATATGGAAGACACTGCTGGGTATTTGGGCAGTTTCTGAAGCTGGGCCATATGACCTGGAGGAAGCAGGGAGACTGGTCAGTCTGGTTTCTTGCCTTTTACAGAACATGTGGTGTAAAGGAAAACACCTGCAACACTTTATACCAAAGTGTCCCACACTGTAACTCAGTTCTGACACTATCTGCCCGGCATGGGTGCAGACCCCCCCAAGGCTGAGGGCCCGGTCCCACAAGACCGCCCCCACTCCAGATGGCATTCACACGCCCAGGCTGTCAGCAGCCGTAAGTCAGGGTTCTCATGACCCCCTTCTCGAGCACCGTGGTTTGCTGTAACGGCTCACAGAACTCAGGGAAACACCTTACTTATGGTTACTGGTTCATCATCAAGGATATGACTCGGGAACAGCAGATGAAAGACACCCACAGGAGGGGTGTGGGGGGGTGTGGGGGCAGGGAAGGAGCACGGAGCTGCCAGGCCCTGCCCCCTGTCCCGGAGCGCCCCCCTCCCCCTCCCGGCACCTCCGTGTAGCCGGAGGCTCCCGAACCCCTTCACTTCGGGTTTTCAGGGAGGCCGGTTCCACAGGCGCGGTGGATTAGACGGTCGGTGGTCGGTGTTGGGCTCGGTCTGCGGCCTTAGTCACACGTCGGGGCCCCTGGCCACCAGCCCCCAAGCTCCAGGAGTCACCCGGTTGGTGTGAACCCAGCTATGGCTGAAGGGGCTTGTTAGGAACCACAGCAGATGCTCCTCTCAGCCCCGCACGTGGAACAAGGCAGAAAATGCCCAGCTCGGCCGCAAACCAGGTGGAGGGAGGCAGAAGGTGACTGAGGCCAGAGAAGCTCTGGGCTGCGAACCAGAGAGCCCGTGGAAGGGCGGCCACGTGCAGAATGCCAGTGGGGCCGCCTGGAGGGGGAGGCCGCCGACCGAGGGGCACTTTCCCCGGGGACCTGTCGACAGCGGCCAACTCGGTATCACTTGCCCACCCTAAGCTGCGAGACTGCCCTCCTCGCCGACCCAACCCACCTCCCGGCCCGGCCACGACGATCCCAGGGGAAGCCTGGTCGGGGCCATCCTCCGAGCCCTGCCCAGCCAGGGTGACGTCGGGTATGGGGGTCTCCCTCGTGAAAAAGTGCCAACAAAGGAGATAAGCCAGCCCGCTGCAGCACAGGGCCCCTGGGAGGCAGCCCTTGCACACCACACAGAAGGCTCCGGCTGCATTCAGGCCTCACCGACCCCCTCGCACCGTCCCCGAACCCGGCCAGCGCTGCTGTCTGGGCGTCACAGTAAAGCCCTGAGCGTCCCAGGATCCCAGGCCCCGCAGGAGCCCCGCCCAGCCAGGAAGGCCCGCCCCCGCGGAACCCTGCCGTAGCCACGCCCCGCCGGCTCCGGACGCCCCCGGTTGCCATGGTTTCCAAGGCGCAGGCGCAAATCGTCCCCCCCCCCCCCCCGCGTCCCTTAGGCTCGCTCCGTCCACTCTAGCGCTGGGGGCCCAAGCGACACCCCGAGACTCCCCCCGTCCCCCTTCACGCGGACCCGGCCAATCCCGGGGTTCCCACCTCAACCCGCCAGTCGGCTGCGGGACGCTGGGGCCAGCGTCACCCTAGGAGCGGCGCGCATGCACTAAGGCGTTTTTGCGCGCGAGGAGGTTGCGTCACAGTCCCTTAAATCTCGCGAGCGGCCAAGTTGCCAACAGCGCCGCTGGTGTAGTGGTATCATGCAAGATTCCCATTCTTGCGACCCGGGTTCGATTCCCGGGCGGCGCAAGCACCACTTTTCATTTTCCCCATCTCAACAAACTAACTCTCGCTAATGACACCGATTTCAAAAGGAAAGAAAACCAGAAACGAGCAAAAACCAGAAACGAGCAAACACCCGTTCCGGAGCAACGCGGATAAGGCAATTTCAGAGACTAAAAGATTGACAAGCTCTATGAAAATGCCGGAGCGGCCATGGGCCACTGGGTACTGAGCTGACGGTCACCTGTAAGCCAGCGACCCCAACTTAACCGACCAGTGCCCCGCGGGGGTTGTCGCTCCCGCGCCTCCTGCGGCTGCAGGCGCTTTAAACTCCCAGCCCACCCCGCGGCGCCGGACTACAACTCCCGGAGGGCTTCGCGGCGCCGGACTACAACTCCCGGCGGGCCGCGCGGCGTCGACCTACGGCTCCTGGTGGGTCTCGCAGAGACCGACTGCGGCTACCGGCTGGTCGGCTGAGCTGCTGAGATGCTGGTGGCGGCGGCGGCCGAGCGGAACAAGGAGCCCATCCTCCGCGTGCTGCGGCAGTACATGGACCCGGCCCAGCGCGGCGTCCGCGTGCTCGAGGTGGCTTCGGGCTCCGGCCAGCACACAGCCCACTTCGCGCGGGCCTTCCCCCACGCCGAGTGGCAGCCGTCCGACGTAGACCAGCGCTGCCTGGACAGGTGCGACCCCGGCTGGTGAGAGTGGGCGGGGAGCGGGGGCAGGCGGAGCAGGCGGAGCAGGGCCTGTGCCGCTGTCCCGACTCCCCACGCCGCAGGGACCCCGCTCAGCTCCCCCCCCGCGTGCTGTCCTTCTGCAGCATCTCGGCCACCACTCAGGCCCAGGGGCTGTCCAACGTGAAGGCCCCGCTGTACCTGGACGTGACCTGGGACTGGGAGCACTGGGGCGGGATCCTGCCCCAGTCGCTGGACCTGCTTCTCTGCATCAACATGGTCCACATCAGCCCGCTGAACTGCACCGAGGTCTGTGGGCGCGCGGGCGAGCTACCGCCTCGCGTGCAGCAGGAGGGGGCGGCGTGGCAGGTTTGCCCCACATCCCAAATGGCCAGGCTGGGTGTCTGGCCGCTAGCTGAGGGCGCTTTCCTCACTGACCTCCTGCTTCCTCCCTCCCCAGGGGCTCTTCAGAGCAGCGGGACATCTGCTCAAACCCAAGGCGCTGCTGATCACCTATGGGGTGAGTGCTTCTGCCAGACAGGACGGGCCTCCCCTGGCAGGGCAGACCTGATCCCAGCCAGTCTTGCTGTGTCCTACTTTCTGCACTCCCTCCTTCTGGTTTCAGTGCTTTCAGTTGCCTTTTCCCCTCACTACCCATCATCATAAAACTGCACCCAGGGTCTTCCTACCAGTCTCCCTGCAATCCCCTGGCTCATCAGTTGGTCCTCAGCTGTTCCCCATCTTGGGGGCAGAGAGGGGTGTGTCCTTTTCATTCTCTGGGTGCCAGCCTGCAAGACTGCCTATGTGTCGACTGAAGCATGGCTGACCCCGTGTCTGTGGGTGGCGGGCAGAGCCGTGTCCCCCGTCTCCGCAGCCTTATGCCGTCAATGGGAAGATCACTCCGCAGAGTAACGTGGATTTTGATCTAACTCTTAGATGCAGGTCAGAGCCGGATAGGTGGGGGGCCTGGCTGGGAGGGCAGGTGGGCTGGGGGACTGCCCCGAGCCACAACTCCACCTTCTCCTCCACCTTCCTCCTTACTGCAGGAACCCTGAGTGGGGGCTGCGGGACACAGCCCTCCTGGAGGACCTGGGCCAAGCCAGTGGCCTGCTCCTGGAGAGGATGGTAGGTGGGAAGGGCTGGGGGCACAGGCAACTTCCCTGGGGACCAGGTCAGCTGCAGCCAACGCTTCTCCCCTAGGTGGACATGCCGGCCAACAACAAGTGCCTGATATTCCGGAAAGAGTAACTTCCTCCTGTTTTCGCATGTTTGTGTCTCCAACAAGACCCTTTCTGGAACAAACCAGATGTCAGCCCCTGCCTCCCAGGGCTGGGCCAGGAGGTCTGGCCTTGCCCAGTCTGGGGGCTCTTGGCTGATGGCCACAGGGCTGCTTAGAACCTGGGAATAAAGTGTTTTGTGCTGCTCGTTGCTGGTGTCAACCGTGCCTCCTTCTGGGACCACTCAGCGGGCAGACTGTGTCTCCAAGGGTTCTGTACTAGGGGCAGGAGAGGTCTGGCCTGTGAGGTCAGGGCTTGGCGCCCTCCCGGACCGTGCTGCTCTGCTGAGGGGACAGAGGAGGGAGGGAGAATTCAGGCCCTGCTGATTGAGCTGGCTGCCGGGCTCTCGTGCCACCCGAGGTGGACCCTGTCTCAGGCTGCTCATGGCTTGTGTCCCTGCAGGAAAACGGGAGGTCCCTAAGGAGGGAACTTGAACTGGAGCCCATGCTCCAATGTGGTAGGGTACCAGCTAGGGGTCCCCCCCGAGGAGGTCCAACACCTGTAGGCCTCGAGGTTGGGGAAAGGCTGGCCTTTATTCAGAGGAACAGGAAGGCAGGGTGGGGTTAGTCCTGGAAGCGGTTCAGCAGCTCACAGGCCTTCTTCTCCAGCAGCTCGGAGATCTTTTTGACACGCTTCTCACTCGCGGCACGGACGTAGCTGCCGGCATCCAGCACGGCCACGCCGTCTCGCACCTCACCCATGATGACCAGCGGGCCGTCGCCAGCCGTCACGTTGGGGCAGGGGCAGGTCCAGTCCATGCCACTCAGGGTCACCTCCAGGTACTTGGTGCCCAAGAACCTGAGGCCCATCTTGTCGTCCTTGAGCACCTCGTCCAGGGCTACGCGGGCGATGCCGCCCCCCCCCACCTCGGGCTCCTCCAGCACCTCGGTGAGCCGCCCCACGATGGCGAAGTCGCTGCGGCACAGGCTCAGCACCAACTTGCTCCTGAGGCGGCAGGCCCGACAGGGCGGCGTGCGCGGCACGGGGCACGCGTCCTCGCAGCTCGCACGGCTCTCGAAGTTGTTGCCGTTGCCCTCGCAGCCCCCATATACAAAGGGGTGGCACTGCTGCAGCAGCGGGCTGTAGGCCCAGCGCGGCTCCCAGCCCTGGCAGCGGCCCTGCACGGCCGGCAGCACGCAGGCGTCGCCGGGGCCCCGGGCGCAGGCCTGCTGGCACGCCTCATAGGTCTCAAAGCCCCGGCTGCCACCCTCGCAGCTGCAAACAGGGAAGGTCATGCAGCCTCCCCGCTGCGGGTCGAAGTGCCAGAGGACCAGGCCGGAGGGCGTGCTGGTGCAGGCCTGCAGGTCAGGCAGGCACTCGGCCGGGTCGGGGGGAGTGGACGCCCTGTCCCCTGCCGACTCCCGCTGGACCACAGAGAGCGGGAAGTCGGCCCGCAGCAGGCCGGCGGCGTTGCGTGCGGTGCACGTGTAGAGGCCCGCGTCCTCAGGTCGGGCGTTGTAAAGCACCAGCTGCCCGATGCTGGTGACCACCATGTTGCCATACATCTGGTCTGGCCGCATGATTAGGGTCTCCCGCTGGTCGCTCTGCTTCTCCCAGGTCACGGCTGGGGGCGGGCGGCCACTGACATCGCAGTGGAGGCTGGCTGTGCCCCCCACGTACACGGCCTGCGGGGCGGGGCTGCTGTAGAGGGCAGGCGGCATCGGGGCGTCCCCGGGCGTGGGGCGGGCCGTGGTCTCCGGGGGCCCGGGGCTGCTGGGAGGCCAGCTGAGGACGTGCTTGCAGGGCACCACGTGCAGACGGAGGCCGCGCAGGCAGGCCTCCGCGTCCATGTAGCAGCGGTTGTAGTAGGTGAGGCCGTCTGAGGCACAGGTGAAGCTGGGCTCCTTCTCACAGCGGTCCCGGCAGCGGCACACGGGCTGCCCGTCCCATATGTCGCAGTCGGAGCCCTGCTGAGGGCACGTGAAGCCCTCGCATGAGGCCAGCAGCGTGGGCACGGCTGGGCCGCCCTCGGGGAAGCGTGCCGCCACACAGCTCTGCAGCCCGCACACGTTGGTACAGCACTTCTCGGCGGCCTCGCAGTCCTGGGGAGTGGGGAGCCGCTCAGTGGGCACCCTAGCTCCGCTTGTCCAGAGGGAGCTGAGCCCCTGCCGCCCCGCCCCGAACCCGTCTCCCCTGGGGAAAGCTGAACGTGTTTGCAGAAATTTCTTTCCCAGTGTGTCACATCACTGAAGCTCACGGAATCCTCAGATCCTCGCCCCCCAGAGCAAGTTTCATCATACGGACAAGGAAACCAAGGCCCAGGGAAGGGGGCCACATACAGTGTGCTCAAGGCCACTGCAGGGGGTGCTGGGCAGGGCTGCAGGGCAGATGTCCACGTGCGGCCCTCTGCCTTGCTAGTCCTCAGAACTGGTCCTAGGGTGGGGGTAGGCAGGTTTGGGGAGCGAGAAGGGGGCTCTTAATCCTCAGACCTATGAAGGAGAAGACTGGGGGTGTCCCCTGGGAGCCTCATACACGGTACAGCTTTTAAAACCCCAGCGGTGGAGTGTGGGGGCCTGAGGAGGAAGCTGACTCCAGGACTGGGGCCGCAGGGCAGCTCCTGGGGTCCCCCTCTGTGGGCAAGGCCTGGCCGCCGGAGCAGGGCTGGGCTTCCCCTGGACTCGCCAAGCCTCCGAGTTGCCCTGAGCACCCCATGTTGTCTGACCCCCAACCAGGGCTGGTGGGGACGGTGCCTGTGCTTACCTGGTCCCCGACGCACTCACGCTCACAGGTGCTCTGGGCATCCACCCACAGGTTGGGGCTGAGCTGGTTGGGGCACACGCCTGGATGGCTTCTGGGTCCTGGTGGCAGGCCGGCCCCCAAGGTCAGCCCAACCACGAGGAGCAGCAGGAGTGGCCTCGGGGCCAGCATGGGGACCGCCGGGCCAGGGGGCGGGGGATGTGACCACCAGTCCCTCCTCAGGCCCTGCCTAGCCTCCCAGCTGAAGGCATCTACCTTTCCAGGCCTGCAGTCGCTGCCCCTGCCCTCGGGCCCCCAACCGAACCCCGAGGCTCTCCCCTGGCCCCCAAGGTCCGAGCCCACAGCAGATGCTTCGGTTCCAGTGCGAGGGGCTGGGTAGGTTCCAGGCTTCTCCCAGCTCTGAGTCTGTGCATGTGGCGCCGGCCCCTCCCCTGCCTGGCCCCTCCGTGGTCAGCGCAGGGCAGGGGGTGGGGAGGGGAGGAGGGCTGGGGAGGGGCCAAGGCCCAGGAGCACAGAAGACACTGGCCACGAGGGTCACCGAGGGGCGGAGAAGGGCCAGAGAAGGGCCAGAGAAGGGCTGGCTCTGGCGGGGGAGGGGACTCTGTAATTGGAGCCCCTCCTCCCTCTAGGCACTGGGCTGGGGACGGAAGGGCCCAGGGATCAAAGCTGCCTCTCAGACCTTCCCAGCTCAGGTCAGAGGAGGGGGCTGGGCTGGCCTACCCCCTCTGGCTCCCCAACCTGCCCCAGCTGTCCCAGGGCTTGGATCTCCCCCAGGCAGGTCCAGACCAGCCCCTTACCTAGACTCACCACCTCCAGCGAGACAGAGGCACAGGGGCTCTGTGTTCAGCCCTGCATCAAGTAGGTGGTACGTTCCCTTCTCAGGAAAAAAATCTCACAACCTTCTCCGTGATCCTTCTTAGGGTCACAACCTGCCAGCTGGTCTTGGGGTCAAATTGAAACCCTATCTGCTAGAGGGGAGGCCTCCGGTGACCCACAGCTGATGGGGGTTGGGGAGACTGATGCAGGGCAGGGCTTTGCATTTCTAGAGCACCCCCCAGCATGGCTCCCGGTCCAGGCTCTTCCACGACTGGGCGAGGCAGGTACCAAAGAACTGAGGTCCCAGAAGGCTCAGCAGCGAGGAAACCGTGCTGGCCGGTCCAGCCACCCATCACACAGGCAGCAAACACTGGAAATGGGGCTGGTGGGACCGAGGAACGGAGTGTGTTTACTTGGACTGACTTGAATTTCAGTCGCTGTGGCCCCATGCCACACAGTCCCGAGAGGCCAAGGTCACCTAAAAAGCACCCTGGAAACAGGGAGTTTCCAGGGAGCTGCACAAGCCCCTGGGAGGAGGGGCCTTCCCTCCGGGGCGGTGGGGGGGGGGAGTGGAAGCCCCTCCTTGGCAGGGCTGGCAGGGAGATCTAATGCAGCAACAGGACAAAGCCACTGGAGTCCACCCTTCCAAACCCTTCCCAGGGGCCTGAGGCCCCAGGAGCATCTGCTCTGAGACCCGATGGAAAACGTCCCGTGGCCCTGCGTCTGACCTTCCGACCTGGGAGGCAGGGTAATAAAAGCCTTGCCTGGTCAGAGTGAGACCAAGGGGCACCCCAGACGCAGAGACCGCATCCAGGGGGACCATGGTTATGGGGGTCCAGGCCCAGGACAGTCCCTCAGAGGTGCAGCCCGACGCCTGGGTCCCCAAATGGTGGGAGTAGGGAGGCTCTTCGGAGGGGTTCCCCACCCCCAGTGCCCACCACACCCCTGGACTGAGGACTGAGCTCGCACACTGTGTCAGCAGGTGGCTCTCCCACCCCAGGCCCCGGTCTGGGTCCGGGAGGCTGTGCTGAGTCATGGCAGGCGGTAACCCCCCTGCATCTCTGGCTCAGTGCCCACCACCCTCGGGCAGCACAACCAACGTGGCAGTCAGGCCACAAGACACGGTCATAGTGGGGGGCTTGGGGCGTCCCAGGTTCCACCCCCGAAGACAGCAGGGAGGTGGCGGTCTCTGGAGCGCGGAGGGCTGCCTGTCAGGCCCACCGAGAAGCGCCCTGCACGTGGCTGGACCGAGGGGGCCGCTGCAGCCAGGCTCCACCCTCGCAGCCAGGACCGGCACCAGCCATGGAGGCCGCAGACAGAGGGGTCTGCGCAGCAGCACCGGGCCCACCCCGCCACGCCACCCCCGCCTGCCACTTGGCCAGCCACAACCAGAGGCTTTCATGGATATAAAACGCAGCCTGGCAATCAGAGCTGAATTACGTTTACTGTACAAAGAAAAGAAAACCGTCCAAAACGAGCCCAGGAATGGTGTGTCAGACAGCAGCGAAACGGTAGTGTTGATAAAGTGAACGTAGGACTGTCCACGTCCTCAAAACAAAGTCTGTGACTGGGTTCAAAGTCCAAAGAAGCCCCCCCCTCCCCCGCAGGCAAAGACAGGATGGGTGTGGCCTCCCCTGCCTGACCCTGCTGAGGCCAGGCCTGTTGGGGACCCCAGGTGCCCACCCCGAGCAGGCCACGCCCCCGCCCTGCCTCCCACACACACGCAGGGAGAGTCCCAGAGCCCAGGGCGGGGCCGTGAGGAGGGGGTAGAGCTGAGCACCAGTGAGACCGTGCCCGTCGTCAAGCAGCGGCAGGAGGGGGCCAGGCCTCCGGCTCAGGGCTGGCTGGTGGCTTCCCCAGGAGAGGCTCAAGGTCCACGTCTGGGACCGGTCCAGGCAGCATCACTAAGAGATGCGTCTGAACGGTTTTGGCGGCGTGCAACCATGAGGGCGACACCAGAAGGAGCAGGGGTGACACCAGAAGGAGCAGGGGTCACACCCGAGTCCGGCGAACAGAAGCTGGTGAGAACAGGGTCCAGGTGCCCGAGACAAGCAGGCGGGTCGGGGTACACCTGCAGAGCACCCCGCAGCCCCACGGAGTGTCTCCTGCATCTCTTCCTCAGAGATGGGAATGTCACGGGGTCCCACCCTACCCCCTCTGGGGAACCGAGCCCTCGCCCCCAGCCCTGAGCCCATCCGAGACTCCCAAGATGTTGTCTAGGAAGGCTGGCGGGAGCCCAGGAAGCTGCGGCCACACCACGCAGACCGCCGGGGGCCACGGCTGCCACCCAGCCATCTCAGGGCGCCCACCGACCCCTGTGTCCACAAAGGCTGGCGGAGGCAGCCATAGGCCTGAGCGCACTGCCCACCCCTGGCCCCTGCACAACCCACCCACCACATGAAGTGTCCACGAATTCAAAGCTTGAAGGCCTGACCGGGATTCCTCCCCATCTTTGCCTCAAATCCCCTCCCTCTCCAAATGTCCCAAAGCCTGACCCCACCGCTGACAGGGGCTCAGCATGTGACTGCGTCGAGGCTGCCCTGCCTGTCCTTTAAAAATGTACAAAACGGTGAACATCTTCCATATAAATAAGAAAGGGAGCCAGGCCTCCCGGGTCCTCAGAGATAGCCCCCTTGAGGCTGGGGCCAGGCCGAGCCGTCACCTGGGTGTTTCCCAACCGCACCGCACTCTGGGGTCCCAGGCTTGCTCCCCGAGACCCCTGCAGCTCTCTCCGGTCCCACGGAACTTGTCTGGCTGAGACCACTGCCTGCACCGTGCACCCCCATGCTTCCCAGGAGGCGGCATGGCCAAAGCCTTCCCTGCACACGGCGCCAGGCCCAGCACCCGGCCAGAAACATTCCCGCAGCATAAGCCCTCCCAGAGTGCACTGGACAGGGTGGCGCCCAGCCTGCCCGCTAGGAGATCTTGCAGTTGCTCCTTGAGCAGTTCTGGGGCGGGCTCTGGGGAGGGCGGATGGACTTGGACCTCTTGAGGCTGTTGCCCTTGTTGCTGCTGCCACCTGCCCCGCTGGCCAGCGAGTAGGAGCGCCCGTGCATCATGACGGCGTTCATGCCGTTGGCCATTGAGAAGGACTTGAGATGGCTCTTGATGGTGACGGGCAGTGGGAGCTTGTCGATGAGGTGCACAGGGGTGCAGGAGACGATGGCCCGACAGCAGAGGTCCTGCAGGCTGAACACTACAGACGGGGTCAGACCGTGGGGGGGGGGGGAAGGAGAGGTCAGACCATGGGGAGTGGAGAGGACTGCCAAGCCCTCAGGGTTCCCCTACCCTGGACGCCCACCACTCCACCCCAGCTGCCAGTGTCCTGGGAGCTCTGCTCTGGGGCCTGGCAGGAGACGGAAGCTTCCAGCCACCCTGGCCCTTCTGGCAGCTCTGGTGGGATGGGGCTCAGGTTGAGGGACAGGGAAGCACACAGCCAGGACCTTTATGGGTCAGCTCTAGGACGGGAGGCTTAGAAGCCACTCCCTTTTTACTCTGGGGCAAAGTCCACAGCACTGCCTCCCAGCACAGAGGTGCAGACAGGGCATCCTGCCCGGTCCCCTCCTGGAACACCAGGACCCCACACAGAACTAGCTTAGCCAGCGTAGCCGCCAAGGTGTCAGGGAAGCAGCAGAGGAGACCTAGCTTTCCCTGCAACCCGGAAGGCAGGCCCGAGCGGGCTGCCGGAGGCCCAGTCTGTTTCCGTTTTTGGTGGCAGCCCCTTACCTCGGTTGGGCCTCCAAATCTTCTCCATGCCATGCCTCATGAGCACGATGCGGGACAGCTCGGTGAAGGACTCGATGACATTGAAGTTGCACAGCGGGCTGACCTCAAAGAAGGTCATGCCATTCTTCTCTGCGTAGGCGCGCGCCTGCTCTGTTGGAACTTGCCGCTTGAAGGCCAGGTGCAGCCGGTTCCCAACCAGGATCCGGGGGACCCCCGGCGCATGCTTGAGGGGGCACAGGACTCAGCAGAGGCACAAACGTGGGACACCCCCCCTCTTGGCACTGTGTCCCAGGCTCCAAAGCAGGCAGGGCCCTCACTGTCCATTCCGGCCATCGAGGGCTCTGGGGACACAGAGCCGGGGCCATGGGGGGGCAGCAAACAGGACCTCCAAGGCTTCCTGCTGGGCATGGGAGGGCACACACCTGGAAAGGGTGACCCTGAAGGGTGATCTGTGGTGCACACCTACCTCATCGATCTCCTTGATCCACCGGTCGATGCCGTCAAAGGACCAGCGGTTGGTGATGTCATAGACGAGGAGGATCCCCTGCGAGGGAGACATGGGGGTTGAGAGGCCAGGGGCCACCTGGATGGAAGGGGTCCTGTTCCGGGCACAGTGCCCAGTGCGACCAAGCACTGCTCCCTCCCAGCACAGGTGGGGCCAGGGACACTCGGCTCCAGCCACATGGCTTTCGAGTAGATCGTATGGGTCACTTAACACATGGCAACGTGGGAAATACATGGCTCTGAGACTCTGTCACGTGTCCGAGGTGCACACAGTCTGGGCAGCTCTGGGTCCATCTCCTCACTGAGGCCAGGCCTGTGTGGCCCGGATGCCCTCTGTGTGGGGTGATGGCAACGGGGGATCTCGTGGGCTCAATGCAGTCCTCTCCCTAACTTGGGGACGTGGCTGGGACAACTGGCATTTTTTTCAACTCTTTGTTCCAAACACACTGTAAGCATTAACCACCTGTGATCCTTTAAAAATCACTCAGGTAAGACAGGCGGTGTATGCCCGTCTACAGGGTCTGGCAGGCCCTGCGGACAAGCCTGGCAGGCGGCCAGCGGCCCGGTCCGCAACACTCTGTCCGACGGTGTGCTGGCTCTGCCTGGGGCGCCCGGGGGCTGAGCGGAGGGGGCTCTGTGCTCCAACCCAAACTTACAGAGCAGGACACCAGTCATTCCAGCAGGCCCCCACCAGCCGGGCAGAAGATTCGCTACCGGGACTTTCCTGCCACATCCCTCAGAGACCAATTAGTAGCAGCTCAGCTCTGGGCTGTCTGCACCAGTGTGGCTCTCCCATCCTCCCTGCCCTAGATATCTCAGGGACCTGTCACATGCCTCAGAAAGGTGACCACCGAGCAGGTGCGGCGGCGGACCCCTGCCTGTCTCTGCCCCCACGCGCCAGGCTGAAGCAGGCTCAGGACCCACCCCGTCCTGTCCCCCCAAGGCTCTGTTCACCTGTGTCTCTGTCACACACAAGGACAATGAAGCTGAGATAAAAAAAACAGGGCATCGCCCTCCATCTCAAAATGAGCCTTTCCCCTCAAAACTGTCCTTCCAATTCTGCAAGACTAAAGGGTAGCCCCTAAGTCTTGTAAGTGCAAAGGCCAAAATCCCACCGTCTGGCCGGAAAGCCTCAAGCAGAGCCACGCACAGCCACCTGCCGATTGGGGAGGGACATTCGCTGGGGAGGAAGAGCCAGGCCTGGAGGGAGAGCCTTCGCGACAGATGGGCACAGACCCACGTGACGTCAAGGGCTAAGACAGCAGTTTTGGGAGCACTGGAGTGTAAGAGTGGACAGGACCCGTGAGAAGCTGGGTGTGAACGCTGCTGTCTGGGGCACAGGGAACAAAGCCTCCAGCTGGTGTGCAGTGAGAGCCATGCCGCTGACCCTCCAAGCTGGGAATGCCCCTTCTAGAAACAAGCAAGGGTGTTCCCGTCAGAACTATGCCTGCACGTGCAGTCCCAGGACTGAGGAGTACGTGAAGCTACAGACACAGCACGGCGATGACCCACCCAGAAGTGCACGTGGGCACGCGGCAGACTGGGAGATACCAACACACAACAACTCACAGAGCAAGTCTCCGTGCACAGCCACATGCTGGAAGGCTGGGCAGGGACTCACGTGAGGCTGACGCACTCAAGCCAGTGGGCGGAGGCTCTTTTCTTGGGCTCAGGCGTCAGCCGCGGGGGAATCCCAAAGGCCGACGACCACCGCCCTTCTGGGGCTGCCCCAGTCTGGTGTTTGACAGAGGACCCCACACACACCCATCACAGGGAGGAAGGACACACAGTGGGTCACACTGTGCTGTGGGCAGCAGGGACTGAAAACGATCATGGACGTGGCAGAGAAGGACAGGTGGGATGAAGCACAGGCAGGAGAGCGGAGAAACTAAGGCAAGTTCTTCATGACCGCAATACC